>NW_026047674.1:615151-922727 GCF_023864345.2 Schistocerca serialis cubense | reverse complement strand
GTGCGCGGCCGATACCTGCCCGTGTAAACCCCGCTTAATGTACCACTCTGTACCTCCCGAGGTCTTTAGCAAACTAAAGAGAGACAAATACGGCGCAGTTTTTTAGTTGATGCCGATTTTTACTGCACTACACGCGCTGCCTCTTGTGAAAACTGTGTTGTAAGTCATCACACACACACTACTGCCGGCTCTCATCCCCTATCGTCTTCAGGAGTGCTGGTTACTGTCCGCTTGGGGCGCTGCCGTCGCTGTGCATAAGGAAAACGGGCACCAGTGTGGTGAGAGTAACCTGTTAACTCCAGACTGTGGTTAGACAACACGCAGCCGCTGCGACGCGATATACACAAATACACGTCAGGTGTGTCGTAGGATCCTCAGTGCCTTCTGATCTTCCAGCAAACGGCCTCGCCGAAGTGGTAACACCGGTTCCCATCTGATCACCTGAGTTAAGCGCTGTCGGGCTTGGCTGGCACCTGGCTGGGTCACTGTCCGGGTCTGCAGAGCGCTGTTGGCAGGCGGGGCGCACTCAGCCCTCGTGAGGCAAACTGAGGAGCTACTCGAGTGAGAAGCAGCGACATAGGTCACCAGAACTGGCAACAGCCTGGAGAGCGGTGTGCTCTCCACATGCCCATCCCTACCTGCATCCAGTAATGCCTGTGAGCCTCGGATGACACGGCGGCTGGTCGGAACCGTTGTGCCTTCAAAGCGTGTTCGGGCGGAGTCCTTTTTGTTCCCGTGGTCCGCAGATAAAACATCTTGACCACAAAAAATTTATCGCCAAACCATTTCTTGGAATAGCTGAATTCGTGAGTAATCACTCATCATTATTACACGCATAATAATAAAAAGATGTATTGTATGAACATAATGTGTTCGCTTTTCTGCATCTACGAAAAATGGTCAGATGCAGGGGTGTCACGTAAGTTGGTGTGCCAAAGAGTCGAAAAGGTCGAGAAACGCGGCTCTAAAATCTTATTTACTCCTTTTCGGCTTTAGTCATGGTTGTTCTGTAATAGACACCTGCATAAAAAGAGAATTCGAAGTTACTAGTTTTCTTTTAAAGAAATCGGTAACACGAGATTTGAATTTCAGTTCTCAGTGTGGACAAGGAAGTTTTCTCGGCGCAAAGGTAAGAATAATTCACCAGTCAGCAGGAGAGCGGAGACAGCTGTGATGGTAACCAGTCGCAGTTGCGAATTTTTGCGGTGTGAGTTACTCGCCTCCAGATCAGGTGGGAAATGAGCTGAAATGTTCGTATGTCGTTGGTGACATTTGTCTTATGCCAGTTAACATGTATGAATCACATATGTGCTCGAAAAGCAGATAGTTTTTAGCGTTCTGTCTCTCTCTCTCTCTCTCTGTTTCTCCCTGTTCCACAATAGTCAGTATACATTACAACCTTCATAGGCAGAACCGATACAGTAACTATTGATTGTCTTTCACAACAAATAGAAAACTTTGATGTGTTGTCGTCAATGCCATAACAGCATGCCTTTCTGGTCATATCGAATGCCTTTTGTGGCTTGGGTTTTTCCGATATGCGAATCAGAAAATACGTGTTACGAATTTGATGGCACCTACTTTGACGCTGACGACATTTTTATCTTCATCATACCTTGCGCGGCACACGAATGATCTGAATTCGAAAACGCTGTACTGAACGAATCGATAGCTGTGGTGCTGTGGTGTCGGGTTGGTGACAACCAGTTGGTGCAGCAGTGCCGCCAACTATATTGTGAAGCCTGAAATGACTGCCGGGCTACTGTTAGCGCTACAATATACCTGACAGACACAAATGCAGAAGGTGTCTCAGCAGGGACGTTCGATATTCGCGGATATTCCAGCGGCAATCATTCGAAACAAAAAAGCCTTAGCAAACGTGTGCTCTAAAGCACTTACCTTAAGAGCTGTGACCTCTTCTTCATCTTCGATACCGTGAAGCAAATCGCTTCTACGGCCAGCTCTTTACTTTCCGTATTTTGAGAGGACCTGTAAATAGCGATCTAAAAATTTCAGTATGAGGGTGTTGCTGCAAAGAATATGAAAGCCAGCATGACTCCGATGCTTGTATGTAATCACCGACGTGTAAGGAAGGGCGTAGTGTGTTGATACAAACTAATGTATTATAGTGATAAGTGGATGTTTCGTTATGCTTCCTTTCGAACTGTTACCCAATAATTGTAATGTGTTACGTCTCAATCGAGCGGGTAGGTTAGACAATTTAAAAAGGTAAATGGATAAGTTAAAGTTAAATATAGTGGGAATTAGTGAAGTTCGGTGGCACGAGGAACAAGACTTCAGGTCAGGTGAATACAGGGTTATAAATACAAAATCAAATAGGGAGCAGGTTTAATAATGAATAAAAAAATAGGGGCGCGGGTAAGCTACTACAAACATTACAGTGAGCACATTATTGTAGCAAAGATAGACACTAAGCCCACGCCTACCACAGTAGTACAAGTTTATATGCCGACTAGCTCCGAAGATGACGAAGAGATTGATGAAATGTATGATGAGATAGAAGAAATTATTCAGATAGTGAAGGGAGACGAAAATTTAATAGTCATAGGTGACTGGAATTCGATAGTAGGAAAAGGAAGAGAAGGGTAAGTAGTAGGTGAATATGGAATGGGGTAAGGAATGAAAGAGGACCCCGCCTGGTAGCATTTCGCACAGATCATAACTTAATCATAGCTAACACTTGGTTCAAGAATCGTGAAAGAAAGTTGTATACATGGAACAGGCCTGGAGACACTGGACTGCTTCAGGTAGATTATATGATGGCAAGACAGAGATTTAGGAACCAGGTTTTAAATTGTAAGACATTTCCAGGAGCAGATGTGAACTCTGACCACAATCTATTGGTTATGAACTGTAGATTAAAACTAAACAAACTGCAAAAGGGTGGGCATTTAAGGAGATGGGACCTGGATAACCTGAAAGAATCAGAGGTTATAGAGGGTTTCAGAGAGAGCGTTAGGTAATAATTGACAACAATGGGAGAAAGAAATACAGTAGAAGAAGAATGGGTAGCTTTCAGAGTTGAAATAGTAAAGGCAGCAGAGGATCAAGTAGATAAAAAGACGAGGGCTAGTAGAGATCCTTGGGTAACAGAAAATATAGTGAATTTAATTGATGAAAGGAGAAAATATAAAAATACAGTAAATGAAACAGGCAAAAAGAAATACAAACGTCTCAAAAATGAGATCAACAGGAAGTGCAAAATGGCTAAGCAGGTATGGCTAGAGGACAAATGTAAGGATGTAGAGGCTTATCTCACTAAGGGGAAGATAGATACTACCTACAGTAAAATTAAAGAGAACTTTGGAGAAAAGAGAACCACTTGTATGAATATCAAGAGCTCAGATCGAAAACCAGTTCTAAGCAAAGAAGGGGATGCAGAAAAGTGGAAGGAGTATATAGAGGGTCAATACAAGGGTGATGTACTTGAGCACAATATTACGGAAATGGAAAAGGTCGTAGTTGAAGATGGAAAGGGAGACATGATACTGCGTGAAGAGTTTGACAGAGAACTAAAAGACCTAAGTCGAAACAAGGCCTGGGAGTAGACAACATTCCATTTGAACTATTGATGGCCTTGGGAGAGCAAGCCCTGACACAACTCTACCATCTGGTGATCAAGATGTATGAGACAGGCCTTCAAGACTTCAGACTTCAAGAAAAATATAATAATTCCAATCCCAAAGAAAGAATGTGTTGTCAGATGTGAAAATTACCGATCGATCAGCTTAATAAGTCATGGCTGCAAAATACTAACACGAATTCTTTACAGACGAATGGAAAAACTGGTAGGAGCTGACCTCGGGGAAGATCAGTTTGGATTCCATAGAAATGTTGGAACACGTGAGGCAATTCTGACCCTACGACTTACCTGAGAAGATAGATTAAGAAAAGGCAAACCTACGTTTCTAGCATTTGTAGACATAGTGAAAGCTTTTGACTATGTTGATTGGAATATTCTCTTTCAAATTCTGAAGGTGGCAGGGGTCAAATACAGGAAGCGAAATGCTATTTACAGTTTGTACAGAAGCCAGATGGCAGTTATAAGAGTTATGGGGCATGAAACGGAAGCAGTGGGTGTAAAGGGAAAGAGACAGGATTGTAGCTTATCCCTGATGTTATTCAATCTGTATATTGAGCAAGCAGTAAAGGAAACAAAAGAAAAATTTGGTGTAGGAATTAAAATCCATGGAGAAGAAATAAAAACTTTGAGGTTTTCCGATGACATCGTAATTCTGTCAGAGACAGCAAAGGACCTGGAAGAGCATTTGAGCGGTATGGACAGTGTCTTGAAAGGAGGATATAAGATGAACACCAACAAAAGCAAAACGAGGATAATGGAATGTAGTTGAATTAAATCATGTGATGCTGAGGGAATTAGATTAGGAAATGAGACACTTGAAGTAGTAAATGACTTTTGCTATCTGGGGAGCAAAATAATTGATGATGATCGAAGTAGCGAGGGTATAAAAAGTAGACTGGCAATGGCAAGGAAAGCGTTTCTGAAGAAGAGAAATTTGTTGACATCGAGTATTGATTTAAGTGTCAGGAAGTCGTTTGTGCAAGTATTTGTATGGAGTGTAGCCATGTATGGAAGTGAAACATGGACAATAAATAGTTAAGACAAGAAGAGAATAGAAGCTTTCAGAATGTGGTGTTACAGAAGAATGCTGAAGATCAGATGTGTAGATCACATAAGTAATGAGGAGGTACTGAACAGAATTGTGGAGAAGAGAAATTTGTGGCACAACTTGACTGGAATAAGGAATCGGTTGGTAGGACATGTTCTGAGGCATCAAGGGATCACTAATTTAGTATTGGAGGGCAGCGCGGTGGGTAAAAGTCGTAGAGGGAGACGAAGATATGAATACACTAAGGAGATTCAGAAGGATGTAGGTTGCAGTAGGTACTGGGAGATGAGGAAGCTTGCACAGGATAGCTGCATGGAGAGCTGCATCAAACAAGTCTCTGGACTGAAGACCACAACAACAACGCATAATACAATTCCTCAAGTAGAAGTGGATGAATTCAACAGCTGAAAACAAACCGTACGTTTTCGGCCATGGGTTTTTGTTCAAAATATTATGTACCTACTCCCCTCTACAAGTATTAGAAGTTTGTAACGGGAAATTCCGAACAACCTGTAGCTCAATGCCATTATCCGCGATCGCATTTATTCCGGTAGTTCCAGATTTTTAGTATGTTATATTAACTTACCCCTGCTGTAAAGTCTAAGGTCTCGACATTAGAGCGGACGTGTGCATGTGGTCACATTCGAAAAACCAGCCGAAATCGCGACAGAAACTTTTTCCCTATATATCTAATTTCCAGTGGAAATTTCGGTAAAAGCAGTGTCAATAGATTTTGAAGAGCATTTTTCTCCAGACTTGCATCTACGATTTTTTTCTCTCTGTTATGGGTTCCTGGATATTATGCCTTAAAAATGTGTATGAGTTAGGAGAAACACGCATTTTTCACGAATAGGTTTGATTTGTCGTGAGTAGTTCTTTCCAGGGAAATTTTGGAAAAATTAACTGACAACAATGTAGTACAGCATAAAATATCCATAACACTTATAAACTGCAATGTGTTAATCCTGACGCCTTGTTAGAAATACCAAAATAATGGGAAAGGAAGAAGAGCAGATAGTTTAAGTCTGAACGCCATTTTAGTTGACATGTTACAATTTCCAGTCGGTAACATCCCAAAACAACGTTAATAAATTTCAACTCTTGTTTTTCTGCGAGTATTAATCCACATACGACGTTTTGCTAATCACTGCAGATAATTTCCGTTAGCAGGTGTTCCAGACGTAGTGGCGTTGGAATTACTGATTAAAATTGCCATATAAATCGCTGGTGTGTTTTGTGACCAATCACTAGCAACAACTGCTGGTGACATTGCCAGCGAGATATTGCTCATGTGTAGGCTGCTAGGTGAACTCGTCGTCGGCGAACCTATCAGATAACAGGATGCACAAGTGTGTAAGAGGTGACAGGTAAGTGATGCTCACTGCTGTACTTTACATATCACCGAAATGAAACACAGCATTAAGCAATGACGACCACAGCTCTTGAATGATACTTCCGCCTTCTGACTGTACAGACTTCCTTGTCCTATATTAATATCATGGTTTTGTTCTTAAGTCATTACCACGTTCATTCGGTATAATTAGACATTGTTAAGTGAAGTCATCGTTAAGATCTATTGAAATGGTTGTGCAGCATGCAGAAAATCCAAAATCGTCTAAATATATGACAAACAGGTAGCAAATATGTTTTCCAGTCATTAAATAATTGAGCCACAGAATGAACATTAGTACAGTAGTTACATGTGTAGTGAATTTGGTCTGAAAATATACTATGGAAGATACTCATTGACTAACGCCCAAAGATGAATAGCATAGGTTGTATGCCCCTGTACCGTAACACATGCTCACAGGAAGATCATAGGTACATAAAATCATACATCTTTGGAAGAACTATGTTTTCTGTGAATACACTTACAAATACATCTTTGGAAGATCAGTGTTTTCTGTGTCTACAAGGTGTAAACAGCACTTCATAGCATGAAAATGTGACACCATGCCGAAAGGAATACCCACATCATACACAGGTTTAAATGAGAAACATGTCCATGTGTCATACATACCATACTACAGAAAATTGCGAGAATTTGCCTTTGCCAAAGACGACAGCGAAACGAATCAACGTATCAGCAGCTCGAATTCGTGCAGCCTCTACTATTTCAGTTCTAGGGAGATGAGAAGCCAACATAACGTGCCAGCATTGCACTGGTGTTAAGGATACGAATATCATTGGCGCAAGGACGACGAAGACGCCTCATTTAATGATACACAAACGGTAAAAAAGCAGTGAATGAATTCTAGTGCCCCGTTTCACCCTCGGCTCTGACCACAGAGTGAACATTCGGATGGACGGATTTGATTTTCGGGGCGGCGTATGTCTGTCCGTAAAACGTCCCACAAAGTTGGAATGCCGCCATATCCTTAGTACCGACAGAGACCCTTCGTATGTGGTGTGTATTTGGGACAGGTGTTTTGTAGACACCATGGCAATTTGCATTCGATACCAGGATTAAATTGTTCTCTCAGCTTTGATGAGTAAAATGAGCGGGCGTCATCTAACTGCACCGTCAAGTCAGCGTGTGTTTACACTGTCTGTCACGTCATGTAGCGTCAGTTCCCTTAGTCTGTGTGAGAGTATAGTATTGCAACTGAGGAAACAAGGTTGTTAATGGCCAAAGTAAACCTCATAAGGCATGTTCTTGATCAGTTTCGTTTGTGCTAAGACGTGAAACAACATTTCAAAACGTCGACATTTCTGCGCTGTGGGATAGTGGGCATCTGTTCTGTTACTGTCAAACCTAAATAAGTTTGTCGCTTTCGGATATCTCACACTGCTTGTGTAAAAACATCCAATGCAAAAAACCTGCAAGTCAGCATGAAACATTTACAATTTGCCACGAAAATAAAGCACAATAATAAAAATAAAGATTAAGTAGATACAAAAGCACAATATCCACTACCATAATACACGTGAATGCGGCAAAATAGGTTAACTTACGACGTTAGCAGACGATGATACCGTCGACATTTCCTTCCCGGGAAACCTTGACCTGCCGTGACGTGACGAGACGTTACGGTCTGTTGACGGCTTGACTGAATGCCGCCATTTGAAATGCATTGTGGAACGTTTTGACAGGACTCAATGGCCAAGATGAACTGTTCTTAAACAGTCATGCCGAGATCACGTGATAATTTCTGCTTAATGTTGACAACGTGAGCATCACGCAGTGCACACTCCAGAGATTTTTCTACTCTATGGCTTGGACCGACGTCATATCTAAGTCACAGACGCTACATCTGAAGGCAATGAGGTTTATTCCTAAAGCAAAGAATGTATCGCAGAAAAGAAAGATAGTAGACATACATACAATAAAATTTCATAGCAGCTCACGAGAATTAAATAGCCACAAGTTATATCGCAAAGAAATTGTGGTAATAAAAAAGAAAGTAACAACATTAAAAACAAACAGGCATAAAATAATTCCAGAATGAGATTTTCACTCTGCAACGGAGTGTGGCCTGATATGAAACTTCCTGGCAGATTAAAACTTTGTACCGGACCGAGACTCGAACTTTTTTTTTGAACGTATATAGACTTTTCCTTACAAAATAACAATTTTCGTTTTACAATTACAGTTTGCGTTTTACTTGTAAAGACGAGACAATCCATTCTTTGCTTTTATTTTTCTGTTACTGTACTGTCCAGGTAATTATTTCATTTGGTGCTTTTTTTATATATATTTTTCGAGAGTCTGTCAGTCACATTTCGTTAGTTGTTTCTTGCACTGTTTACTGTTGCAGTTTAGCTTTTTCTGAGTCTTTGTTCACTACATCTGTACGTGTGGCAGAATGGATTGGGAATAAGCATTGATTGTACGATCTAGTTATTTTCAGAGAAAATTAGTAGAAAAAAGTTATTTTGTGGAAATTTTACTTATTACTAGTTATGGTATTATTATTATTGTTATTATTTTTGTAGATATTTTGAGTTGTGGATGTGCTCTATTCATTTTACAATAATGTTGAGTTATTACTATCTTCTTAGTAAATCTTGTGTTAGAAAACAAGGGGGAGGCATTTCACGTTGGGTCTTGAAAACGAGACCTTAGTGGGACATGCTCTAGGCATGAAATCAGTTTGACAGAAATATTAACGAGTGTATCAATTGTCCGCTGTTGTTTGATGAGTGAACTCGGGACCTTTGCCTTTCGCGGGCAAGTGCTCCACCGACTGAGCTACCCAAGCACGGCTCACGCCCCCTCCTCACAGCTTTACTTCTGCCAGTACCTCGTCTCCTACCTTCCAAACTTCCCGTGTTTGCAGGAGAGGTTCTGTAAAGTTTGGAAGGTAGGAGACGAGGTACTGGCAGAAGTAAAGCTGTGAGGAGGGGGCGTGAGTCGTGCTTGGGTAGCTCAGTTGGTAGAGCACTTGCCCGCGAAAGGCAAAGGTCCCGAGTTCGAGTCTCGGTCCGGCACACAGTTTTAATGTGCAAGGAAGTTTCATGCATTAAATTAATTATTCTCACAGTTTATGCAAGCAAGTGTAAGAACCATAGACGGCCTTTTAAGTCCGTAATATCACTCGCAGTAGACCCTTAATCTATATTTACACCTACAGGGATACTTTGCAAATTACATTTACGTGCCTGGCAAACGGTTTATCGAACCACTTTCACGATAATCCTCAATTATTCCAGTCTCAAACAGCGTGCGGAAAAAACGAACACCTATATCCTTCTGAGCGAGCTCTGATCTCCTCATTTTATGATGATGATAGTTTCTTCCCGTGTAGGTCGGCGTCAAAAAATATTTTCGCATTCTGAGGCGAAAGCTGGTGATCGAAATTTCGTGATAAATTTCTGCCGCAACGAAAAACGCCTATGTTTTAATGATGTCCGCCCCAAATCTTGTATCGTGTCAGTGACACTGTCTCCTCCATTTCTCGATAATGCAAAATGTGCTGCTCTTCTTTGAACACTCTCGATGTAGTCCGTTTATTCTGAATGGTAGGGATCCCACACTGTACAGCAGCGCTCCAGAAGAGGACGGACAAGCGTGGTGTAGGCAGTCTCTCTAGTAGATCTGTGGCATCTTCAGCCAATGAAACGCAGTCTTTGGCTCACCTACCCACAACATTTCCTATGTGTGCTTCCCAATTAATGTTGTTCTTAATTGTGATTCTTAGGTGTTTAGTTGAATTTACAGCCTTTAAATTTGACTGATTTATCGTCTAACCGAAGTTTCACCGATTCCGTTTAGCACTCATGTGGAGAACCTCACACTTTTCATTATTTAGGGTCAACTGCCAATTTTCGCAACATACAGATATCTTTTCTAATCGTTTTGCAAATTGGTTTTGATATTCTAATGACTTTATTAGATGGTAAATGACAGCATCATTTACAAACAAGCCGGCCGGAGTGGCAGAGAGGTTCTAGGCGCTTCAGTCTGGAAGCGCACGAGCGCTACGGTCGCAGGTTCGAATCCTGCCTCTGGCATGGATGTGTGTGATGTCCTTAGGTTAGTTAGGTTTAAGCAGTTCCAAGTTCTAGGGGACTGATGACGTCTGAAGTTAAGTCCCATAGTGCTCATCTACAAACAACCTCAGACGATTCATCAATTGTCTCCGAAATCGTTTATATAGATAAGGAACAGCATTACCTTGGTATCATTAAGTGCATAAGAATCACGTTGGGGAATTTATAACGGAATGCAGAGTTCAGTAAATAGTTCATTCGCATATCGCCTCACGGCAGCAAAGCAGAACTCGGAGGCCGCTTCTGAGGACAACAGGTCGAATCGCCAGACTGACGTACAACTTAGCAGTCAGGGTGCATGGAGTAACCACGAGAGTGATCCAGCCTTCACACGAAGCCACACTGCAGACCGTAACCCCGGGTGTCTAGGAGGCAGGCGGGTCGGCTGCAGGCACTCAAGTCGCCTCCTCCTAGTCGACTCCCGGCCATCACTGGCACCGAGGTGGAACCAGCCTCCACCAGGAAACACACGACACCTCCACCCTGCTGCGCTCCACTGAGTTCTCGCTTGACACCACTCAACTCTGCAATGTCGCTGGTCTGTAGGTAGTAGAATGCACGCTACAAGGCATCCATAACGTATCCAACTACCACCCAAGCTGCCGCTGCAGATGCAGTACGGTACGCCAGAGCCATACGCCAAACACAATTGTTTTTCCTCTCTGTAGTTCCACGTGGCCGTTTGGAGTCCAATCTTATTGGCTCCGCAGTACATTGTCGTGACCGTTTCTGGCAACAATGATGTACAGTGGCAACATTCGGGGCAAGTTTTTCTGTAATGTTGCAAAAGGAACATGGACCTTCTTGTAGCCCTAATACACAACCTCTTTCAGCCCCAGTGACAAACATCAAATGGCAAAGTCCAATTTCAAAGATAAATGAAATGTCATGTGACTAGGGCCTCCCGTCGGGTAGACTGTTCGCCAAGTGCAAGTTTTTCGATTTGACGCCACTTTCGCGACTTGCGCGTCGATGCGGATGAAATGATGATAATTAGGACAACACGGCACCCAGTCCCTGAGGGGAGAAAATGTCCGACCCAGCCGGGAATCGAACCCGGGCCCGTAGAATTGACATTCTGTCGCACTGACCACTCAGCTACCGGGGGCAGACAGTTTCAAAGGTAATTAACGCTCACGAACATTGCAGAAAGTATATAAAGGAAACCTGATTTGCATCCCCATAGTGGCGCTGCTAGCCACACTCTTGTGCGACTGGCACTGCTCTTAAATCTGCATAGACATCATCAGACATCATCATACTGAAGCAGAAAGACGCCTCCAAACTTACGTTTCAGTTGCAGAACTGCTCCTTGGTGTTGCGATTTTCAGATCCGACTGTAGGGGTGGAGCTTTCTCCATTTCGAAGGAATCCCCCCCTCTCCACCCCTCCCCTCACAACCACCACCTACTCCCCCCCCCCCCCCCCAGCTGATGTGGTGCCTTTGTCTTTTCAACTAATATCCTAGTAGCGCAGTTTTCTCGCCAATAGTAGCCATCTCGACACCTCACACTTACTACAATATATACACACACTAAGCGGTACCTGGCGGCATTCAACTTCCCGGACTGCCATCGTGGTCATGTGTTCGCTCATTAGCGTATTTCCTGCATAACGTATCGATCGACAATGATTTTGATCAACAAATTTATTTTTATTACAAACGCAGTTATCGACGGGTTTATATAACGATACGATATTGTAGTGCCTGTGTTATTCCGAATTACGATGTGAAGTTCGCTTCGACGTGCCTGCATCGTAATTCGGAATAACACAGGCTCTGCAATGTCGTATTCATCCTCCGACTGTAGGCAGGCGACTTTATACAGAAATGTCTCCCCTGTGTTGGAATACACATAATGGAGGTAAGAGTACAGCTTGCAGAGACATGGTTGACAACAAACAGGTGTTTGCGGCTTGCCGCGGGTCTCGCTCGGATAGCCTAATGGCAAGGCGGCCACTCGCGACGAGTGGGACGTCCGGGTTCGAGTCCCGGTCCGGCACAAACTTTCACTGTCGTCATTCCACTCCACAGCTTATGGTTGTCCATATTCGCAATTACGAATTGATATAATGCACAAAGGGCGTTATAAAGTTTTGCACAGTCGTCTCTAATTTTTTTTATTTTTTGAAGGAGGAGAATGAACTTTTTTGTGAACATACTTGGAACATTTAGCTCTACATTGAGCCTACACTATGTAGCCTCCATCAGCTGTGACGCATCTGGCCCAACGTTCTTTCCATGACGTAAATGCACTTTGCTAAAATTCTGGGGATTGACTTTTAACCATCGCTTGACACAGGAAATAAGTCCCACTATCAAATGTTTTACCGCGCAAGCGGGCCTTCAAAGAGGTAAAAATCAGATGGAGCCAAGTCCGCACCGTACGGAGGATGAGGAACAATTTTCCAACCCATTGTCCTGATCTTTTTCTGAGGCATAAGAACTGTATGGCGTTTGGCATTGTCACGGTGTAGTCTGATGAACTGACGCTGAAGCTGTGGTCTGTGGGTCTTGATGACACGTCGCAGCTTGTCCATTGACAAACAGTAATGGTGCCGATTAACTGTGGAGCTAGGTTCCAAAAAGTCAATGAAAACGACACCACACTGATTCCAGAAGAACGAGGTCATCACCTTTCACCCTGCTCTTCGTGAAAGTCTTTTTTTCTTCTCCCGAGGGGAACCTGGACGTTGCCGCTCCATGGATTGGACTTTGCTCTCAGGTTCGGACGAAAACAACCATGTTTCATCCTGTGTAATGACGCCGTCAAGACACTGTTTCCACTCTTCAGTGAAGGTCTTCATGAGACCCTAGCATACATTCTTCCTCATCGTTTTCATTTCGCTTGTCAGTAATCTGGGCACCCAACGTGCAGAGACTTTTCTGTACCCTAGTGACTGTACCAGTGATACCACACTACCCAATGACAAACGAGTCATTTCAGCAATCTGTCGTGTCGTCACACATCTGTCATTTTGGATGATTTGGTCAATGGTCTCCTTATTCACGTCACTCACTGCCGTCGATGGTCTACCGCATCGTGGATTGTCCAGTAGAGAGAAATCAACTTCTTTAAACCTCTGCAACCATCGCTGGATACTGCTGCGATTCACACTGTCCTCCCCATTAACAGGGAGCAACTTCCTGTGAATGAATGTGGCAGAGTCATCGCCTGTATGGAAGGGGAACTCCATCATCGACCGTTGTCGCCACCTGGCATCTACTTCACTGTCCATTATCGCTCACCTGTAAATGAAAGGAAATACCTTTATATACCAATTTATACCTGAATGTTCCAAGTATGTTCACAAAAAATTTAACTCTCCTCCTGCAAAAAATAAAAAAATTAGCGACCACTGTGCAAAACTTTTTGAACGCCCTTTGCAGATCTACAATGAAGCGCGAAAGAAACTGTTATGGGCATGCATATTCAAATACAGAGATATGTAAATAAGCAGAACAAGGCGCTGCGGTCGGCAGCTCCTATGTAAAACAACAAGTGTCTGGCGGAATCATTATATTGGTTATTGCAGCTACAGTGGCAGGTTATCAACATTTAAGTGAGTTTGTACGCTGTGCTAAACTCGGCGCACGAGCGATGGGACACAGCATCTCCGAGGTAGCGGTGAAGTGGGGAGTTTCCCCGTACGATCATATCGCGAGTGTACAGTGAATATCAGGAATCGGGTAAAACATCAAATCTCTGACATCGCTGCGGCCGGAAAAACATCCCGCAAGAACGGTACCAACGACGGCTGAAGAGAATAGTTTAACGTGACAGAAGTGCAACACTTATGCAAATTGCTGAAGATTTCAATGCTGCATCATCAACAAGTATCGGCGTGCGAACCATTCAACAAAACATGATCGATATGGTCTTTTGGAACCAAAGGCCCACTCGTCTACCCTTGGTGACGGTACAACACAAAGCTTTACTCCTCTCCAGGACCCGTCGACACCACCGTTGGACTATTGATGTCTGGATACATGTTACCTGGTCGGACGAGTATCGTTTCAAGTTCTAGCGACGGATGGATGTGTACAGGTATGGAGACAACCTCATGAATCCCTGCATGTCAGTAGGGAGAGTTCAAGCTGCTGGAGGCTTTGTAAGGATGTGGTGCATGTGTACTTGGAGTGATATGGGACCTCTGATACGTCTATATACGATTCTGACAGGTGACACGTACGTAAGCACCCTGCCTGATGACCTGCGTCCATTCATCTCCATTTTCCATTCGGACGTACTCGGGCAATTCCAGCAGGACAATGCGACGTCCCACACGTCGAGAATTACTACAAAGTGGCTTCGGGAACACATTTATGGGTTTAAACACCTCCGCTGGCCACCAAACTCCCCAGACATGAACATCACTGAGCACATCTGGTATGTGTTGCAACGTGCTATCCAGAAGACATCTCCACTCCCTCTTGCGGATTTATGGTGTTCATTCCTTCCAGCACTGCTTCAGACAGTAGTCGAGTGCATGCGGCACTTCTGCGTGTTCGCTGGTGCCTTACATGATGTTAGGCAGGTGTACCAGTTTCTTTGGCACTTGAATGTGTATCAGTTCCCAATTCATTATCAAAGACTGGCACGTCATGAGATTTTTGTGTCGAAATAGTAAATCAGTACGCCTGGACATCTGCTACACGTCTCTTAGTGTAACACGATGTCGTCCTAAGTCCACGTTGCAGGCGTATTTGTGAAACAAATACTCTTTTGTGACGAATGCGTGTCAGCAGTTGATGACTGGTAAGGTAAAGGGAAAAATGAGCGAGTCACGGCTGAGAGACGTCACGCTTCCTGCGGTTTAACCTTCCTGCGGAAACATTACCGCTGCACGTAGCGCACACTCAGTCAGTGCTCCCCGCGGTACGTACCGTGTGTGTTCTCGTTCCATCCTCTGCGTGAGTAGCCGACAATGGACCCAGCGGGCGTAGCTACGTCGCTGCTGGTTTTGCTGGCAGCAAATAACACCTCGATACTCGACTGTGTCTGCAACCACGTCGCCAGCGTCACCGACGAAATAAGCTACGGCGATGGACTGATGTGGGAGACGTACTGCCAAGACCTCGGTGAGTACATCTTCGTACAGCGTCGACTCACTCGACGTTACGCAGTACACAGTTATTATCTGCAAACAGGCTGTTTGACTTACATGTAGTGCTGTCAAACGTTCGCAGCCCACCAGCGAAGGAGTACATCATACATCTACATTTGTATGATCACTCTACAGTTCATATTTAAGCAGTTCATCGAACTACATTGTACCTTCAAGTTACGTGGCTAGTGTTCCCTTCTCGAACAGCCTGCGGGAGAAATGAACATTTAAATCTTTCCATGAGAACTTTGATTTCTCCTCGTCTTCTCTGTATAGGTGGGCGCCAAAAAAAGATATTCCCACACTCTGAGGAGAAAGCTGGTGATTGCAGTTTCATGAGAAGAACCTGCCTTAACGTGAAACGTCTTTTTTTTTCATGACAGCCACCCCAATTCCTGTATTATATCCGTTGAAATGATTCAAATGGCTGTGAGCACTTCTGAGGTCATCAGTCCACTAGAACTTAGAACTACTTAAACCGAACTAACTTAAGGACATCACACATACCCATGCCCGAGGCAGGATTCGAACCTGCGACCGTAGCGGTCGCGCGGTTCCAGACTGTAGCGACCGGGCCGGCTATTATATCCGTGGCACACTCTCTCCTATTTCATGGTAATACAGAACGAGTGCCCTTCTTTGGACATTTACGATGTCCGTCAATCCTACCTGGTAAGAATCCCACTCAATACAGCAATATTCCGGAACAGGGCGGACAAGTGTAGTGTAGGCAGTCTCTCTAGTAGACCTGTTGCAGTTTTATAATCTTCTGCCAATAAATCGACGCCTTTGGTTAGCCTTCCCACACTCATTACCTATGTGACATTTCCAATTTAATTTACTCGTGATCCTAATCTCTAATTGTTTAACTCAATTAGATTTCCGCAATTTATCGTGTTCCTGAAATTTCGCGGACATATTTTACTACTCATGTTAATGACTTCACACTTTCCATTATTTAGAGTCAGTTGCCACTTTTGAAATCATACAAATATCTTGTCTAAATCACTTTGAAATTGTTTGTGATCATCTGATGACTTTACGACAATAGTAAATTACAGCATCAGCAGCAAGTGGCTTGTAGTGAAACAGCGTGCTGACGGAATATCGTTTCAATTATGCGACTGGATTCGTGATTTCCTGTCAGAGAGGTCGCAATTCGTAGTAACTGACGGAAAGTCATCGAGTATAATGAAGTGATTTCTAGCGTTCCCCAAGGTAGTGTTATCGGACCTTTGTTGTTCCTCATACACGTAAACTATTTGGGAGACAGTCTGAGCGCCGTCCGGTGTGGCCGTGCGGTTCTAGGCGCTTCAGTCTGGAATCGCGTGACCGCTACGGTCGCAGGTTCGAATCCTGCCTCGTGCATGGATGTGTGTGATGTCCTTAGGTTAGTTAAGTTTAATTAGTTCTAAGTTCTAGGCGACTGATGACCTCAGAAGTCAAGTCGCATAGTGCTCAGAGCCACAGTCTGAGCAGCCGCCTTGCAGATGATGTTTATCGACTAATGAGGTTATCAGAGGATCCAAACGAATTGTAAAACGATTTAGAAAAAATATCTGTATAGTGGGAAAATTGGTAATTGTCGCTAAATAATAAAAAGTGTGAGATCATCCACATGAGTGCTAAAAGGAATTCGTTAAACTTCGGTTACACGATAAATCAGTCAAATCTAAGCACCGTTAAGTTTAACTATATAGCCAGGAATCAGAATAACCAACATTTTAAATTGGAAGGAACACACAGAAAATGTTGTGAAGAAGGCTAACCGAAGACTGCGTTTCGTTGGCAACACACTTAGAACAAATAACAGGTCTACTCAAAAGACTGCCTACACTACGTTTGTCCGTCGTCTTTTAGGATACTGCTGCACGGTGTGGGATCTAAGGACCAGATGGGATTGACAGAGTACATAAAAAAAGTTCAAAGAAGGGCAGCACGTTCTGTATAATTGCGAAATATGGGAGAGAGTGTCACTGAAGTGATACAGGATTTGGGCTGGAAATCATTAAAACAAAGGCGTTTTTCGTTGCTACGGAACCATCTCACGAGATTTCAATCAGCAACTTTCTCCTCCGAATGTGAAAATATTTTGCTTACGCTGATCTACGAAAACCATAATAAAATAAGGGAAATCAGAGTTCGCACTGAAAGATACAGGTGTGCGTTTCCTCCGCGCAGTACGAGATTGGAATAATACACAATTATTGTGAAAGTGGTTCGATGAACCTTCTGCCAAGCTCTTAAATGTGATTTACCCGTGTAGATGTAGATACAGATGAAAAAAATCTCTGTGGACTGTTCAGATTGTCTCCTAAATGATTCATGTAGATGAGGAACAACAGAGGTCCTATAAATATTCCTTTGGAATTACTCGAAGAGTTTCCGTCGATTACTACGAACTATGACCTTTCCGACATGAAATCACGAATCCACTCGCACAACTGAGACACACGTAATTTGATAACATTCCGCCTGTGAGGAACAGCGTCAAAAGCCTTCTGAAAACATAAAAATATTAAATCAATTTGACATCCCCTTTCGATATCAGTTATTACTTCGTGAGAATAAAGAGCGTGTTGTTTCTTCACAAGAACGATATTTACTGAATATGCGTTAGTTATCTCTCGATAAAACGCCTTCTTCCAGGTGATTCATAATGTTCGAACACAGTGCATCTTCAACATCATTCTGCAAATCGTCGTTACTAATGTGGATCTGTAATGCACGGGATTACTCCTGTTTCCGTTCTTAGTCTTGGTGTGACTCGTGCAACTTTCCAGTCTTCGAGTACGGATCTTCGGTGGAGAGAGCGGTTGTATGCGACTTCTAGGTACGGAGCTGTTGCATCAGCGTAGCCTGGAAGGAACCTGACTGGTATACAGTCGGGACTGGAAGAGTTCCCTTTATTAAAAGATTTCAGCTGCTTCGCTACAGCGAGGACAACTACTTCTAAGTTACTCATGTTGACAGTTGTTCTTTATTCGAAATCTGGAATATTTACCTCGACTTCTTCGGTGAACGAATGTCGGAAAACGATGTTTAGTAACTCTTATTTACTGGCACTGTCATCAGTAACATCACCATTGTTAACGCACAGTGAAGGTATTGATTGTGTCTTGCTGCTGCTGTACTTTACGTATGATCGGTATCTCTCAGTTTTCTTTTTGAGAAAACTATTCAAGACATGTCCCATCGAAGTTCCCTTCTGTAAAACTTTGATGATCTAGTTGTTCTTTCCTTCGTTTAAAAATTTGCGAGATTTTTTCTGTTGCTTCTGCAACACCGTTCTGATATGTTTCGTGTATCGTGGGGAATCTGTTTGATACGCATCTCTCAACTGCGGTCGATGCCATTTCCTAGCATTCAAACCCCATCTTGTCTGTATTTAGATATTGCGATCGAAAAGAGTGGAAATTGCGTGAAGCGGATTTTTATCTGCTTGTTTAAGTAGATGTATTTTGCATGTACACTATGTGCTCAAAAGCATCCGGACACGCCAAAAACATGCGTGTTTCATATTTGATGCATTGTGCTCCCACCTACTGCCAGGTACTCCATATCAGCGACCTCAGTAGTCATTAGACATCGTGAGAGAGCAGAATGGGGCGCTCCGCGGAACTCACGGACTTCAAACGTGGTCAGGTGATTGGGTGTCACTTGTGTCATACGCCTGTATGCGAGATTTCCACACTCCTAAACATCACTAGGTCCACTGTTTCCGACGTGACAGTGGAGTGGAAACGTGAAGGGAAACATACAGAACAAAAGTGTACAGGCCGACCTCGTCTGTTGACTGACAGAGAGCGCCGACAGTTGAAGAGCGTCGTACTGCCTAATGGGCAGACATCTATCCAACCATCACACAGGAATTCCAAACTACATCAGGATCCACTGCAGGTACTGTGGCAGTTCGGCGGGAGGTGCGAAAACTTGGAGTTCGTGCTCGAGCGGCAGCTCATAAGGCACACATCACGCCGGTAAATACCAAACGACGCGTCGCTTGGTGTAGGGAGCGTAAATATTGGACGATTGAACAGTGGGAAAACGTTGTGTGGAGTAACGAATCACGGTACACAATGTGGCGATCCTATGGCAGGGTGTGGGTATGGCGAACGCCCGGTGAACGTCATCTGCCAGCGTGTGTAGTGCCAACAGTAAAATTCGGAGGCGGTGGTGTTATGGTCTGGTCGTGTTATTCATGAAGGGGGCTTGAACTCCTTGTTGTTTTGCGTGGCACTGTGACAGCACAGTCCAACACAGATGTTTTAAGCATCTTCAAAAATGGTTCAAATGGCTCTGAGCACTATGCGACTTAACTTCTGAGGCCATCAGTCCCCTAGAACTTAGAACTACTTAAACCTAACTAACCTAAGGACCCGAGGCAGGATTCGAACCTGCGACCGTAGCCGTCGCGCGGTTCCAGACTGTAGCGCCTAGAACCTCTCGGCCACTGCGGCCAGCTTTAAGCATCTTTGTACTTCCCACAGTTGAAGAGCAATTCGGGGATGGCGATTTATGCTTAAAACACGATCGAGCACCTGTTCATAATGCACGGCCTGTGGCGGAGTGGCTGCACGACAATAGCATCCTTGTAATGGACTGGGCTGCACAGAGTCATGTCCTGAATCCTACAGAATACCTTTGGGATGTTTTGGAACACCGACTTCTTGCCCAGCCTAACATCGAAACCTTTCCTTAATGCAGCACTCTGTGAAGAATAGGCTGCCACTCCCCAAGAAAACTTTCAGCACCTGACTGAACGTACGCCTGCGAGAGTGGAAGCTGTCATCAAGGCTAAGGGTGAAGTCCAACATTAGCACGAACTTGTAAGTCATTTTCAGCCAAGTGTCCCGATACTTTTGATCACATAGCATATGTTTGGTGGGTTTAGGTGTTACGGTATTCAGTCTCGCTACAAAAACCTTGTAGTCACTAATCTGTGTATCCGCTATTGTGCTCCCTATTGGCTCACCATTATTTGTTGCTAAGAGTTAAAATATAGTTTCGCAACCATTAACACTTCGAGTGCGCTCCTGAACTAACAGTTCGAAATAGTTTTCTAAGAAAGCATTCAGTGGTATTTCGAAATAAGTTTCTTGCATGCCACCGACTATAAACATATATTTTTTTCCAACGTATCGAGGGTAGATCGAAGTCACCATAACCTATAATTGAACGTATGGGGTGCCTGTTTGAAATGAGACTCAAGTTTCCTTTGGAGGACTACGTTTATTAGGACTGAGTTTTTTAGACGAAACCGACACCTCAGTTTCAAGTCTACAGATCTATGGACTTTGCCTAATATGTTTTTCAGGCGAGACGATATCTTGAAGTATAATTGGGAAAGTCTGCAAATTACCCGTGTAGATCAATCAGAACGAAAGAAATTGGAGAAGGTAGTTGAAGATTGCGATCTTTTTGCAGGGGCAAGGCATCGGAATTCGGTGCATGCGCAGTGATAGCCAAATGTAAATTTCCGTGTCATAAGCGAAAATGGCGAACGGCATTCTGCGTGTTACAATTGATCTGTCTGTCATGACAGTACTGAGCAGGTATCATCAGCGACTCAGTTAAGCGCCTCCTAATGCCGACAGTACGAGCGTTCTCAGGCGGCATCGGCAGACTGAAGGGACAGAACGTTCGTACAAAGAAAGAACAACCGGCCGGCGCGAAGCAGATTATCGCTAATGTGTTCTCCATGAAACCCCCACAGAACACCTGTTGAGCATGAACACCTTTTTGATGTCTTTTGCACTGAAAAGCCAAAGAAATGGTACGCCTGCCAAATATCGTGTAGGGCCCCAGCAAGCAAGCACAAATGCCGCAACACGGCGTGGCATCGACTCGACTAGTATCTGAAGCAGTGCTGCAGGGAACTGACACCGTGAACCCTGCAGGGCTGTCCGTAAATCCGTAAGTGTACTACGGGACGGAGGTCTCTTCCGAACAGCACGTTGCAAGCCATCCCAGATATGCTCAGTAATGTTCATGTCTGAAGAGTTTGGTGGCCAGCGGAAGATTTTAAACTCATAAGAGTGTTCCTGGAGCCGCTCTGTAACAATACTGGACGCGAGGGTGTCACATTGCCCTGCTGGAATTTTCAAGTCCGTCGGAACGCACAATGGACGTGAATGGATGTGGGTGATCACACAGGATCCTTACGTGCGTGTCACTTGTCAGAGTCGTGTCTAGACGCACCAGTGGTCCCATATCATTCCAACTGCACATGGTCCACGTCGTTAGAGGGCCTCCACCAGCTTGAACAGTCCACTGCTGACATACAGGATCCATGGATCCGTGAGGTTGTCTCCATACTCGTACACGTCCATCCACTCGATGGAATTTGAAACGGGAGTCGCCCGACCAGAAAACACGTTTCCAGGCATCAACGGCCCAATGTCGGTGTTGTCCACACCACTTTCTTTGGCGCTCAAGTGTATATTCTTTGCAGTTCCTGTCGGTATGTACTGCAGTGCATTGAACAGCTACATCCGTTTCCAGTCGCTATATTAGTTTTCCAGTGCCCTCTGTTATTTCGAGCAGTGGTTTGTAGAGCTACCAGTGTTTTGCAATGGCCGGTGAACGTGCTTAGTTGACATGGTGAGTCAGACTGCGTGGTGCTTACAGCAGGCCGTAGTTGTGAGGGGTGGAACGGTACTTGAGAAGACTTCCTGCCTGCATACAGTCATGTAGATCGCGGATCACCCACAGAAGGGACGCCAAACATCTTCATAGTTATAATAATCTACACACACACACATACACACATACACACACACACACACACACACACACACACAGACACACACACACACATACACACACACACACACACATATATATATATATATATATATATATATATATATATATATATATATATATATATATACACTCCTGGAAATTGAAATAAGAACACCGTGAATTCATTGTCCCAGGAAGGGGAAACTTTATTGACACATTCCTGGGGTCAGATACATCACATGATCACACTGACAGAACCACAGGCACATAGACACAGGCAACAGAGCATGCACAATGTCGGCACTAGTACAGTGTATATCCACCTTTCGCAGCAATGCAGGCTGCTATTCTCCCATGGAGACGATCGTAGAGATGCTGGATGTAGTCCTGTGGAACGGCTTGCCATGCCATTTCCACCTGGCGCCTCAGTTGGACCAGCGTTCGTGCTGGACGTGCAGACCGCGTGAGACGACGCTTCATCCAGTCCCAAACATGCTCAATGGGGGACAGATCCGGAGATCTTGCTGGCCAGGGTAGTTGACTTACACCTTCTAGAGCACGTTGGGTGGCACGGGATACATGCGGACGTGCATTGTCCTGTTGGAACAGCAAGTTCCCTTGCCGGTCTAGGAATGGTAGAACGATGGGTTCGATGACGGTTTGGATGTACCGTGCACTATTCAGTGTCCCCTCGACGATCACCAGTGGTGTACGGCCAGTGTAGGAGATCGCTCCCCACACCATGATGCCGGGTGTTGGCCCTGTGTGCCTCGGTCGTATGCAGTCCTGATTGTGGCGCTCACCTGCACGGCGCCAAACACGCATACGACCATCATTGGCACCAAGGCAGAAGCGACTCTCATCGCTGAAGACGACACGTCTCCATTCGTCCCTCCATTCACGCCTGTCGCGACACCACTGGAGGCGGGCTGCACGATGTTGGGGCGTGAGCGGAAGACGGCCTAACGGTGTGCGGGACCGTAGCCCAGCTTCATGGAGACGGTTGCGAATGGTCCTCGCCGATACCCCAGGAGCAACAGTGTCCCTAATTTGCTGGGAAGTGGCGGTGCGGTCCCCTAGGGCACTGCGTAGGATCCTAGGGTCTTGGCGTGCATCCGTGCGTCGCTGCGGTCCGGTCCCAGGTCGACGGGCACGTGCACCTTCCGCCGACCACTGGCGACAACATCGATGTACTGTGGAGACCTCACGCCCCACGTGTTGAGCAATTCGGCGGTACGTCCACCCGGCCTCCCGCATGCCCACTATACGCCCTCGCTCAAAGTCCGTCAACTGCACATACGGTTCACGTCCACGCTGTCGCGGCATGCTACCAGTGTTAAAGACTGCGATGGAGCTCCGTATGCCACGGCAAACTGGCTGACACTGACGGCGGCGGTGCACAAATGCTGCGCAGCTAGCGCCATTCGACGGCCAACACCGCGGTTCCTGGTGTGTCCGCTGTGCCGTGCGTGTGATCATTGCTTGTACAGCCCTCTCGCAGTGTCCGGAGCGAGTATGGTGGGTCTGACACACCGGTGTCAATATGTTCTTTTTCCATTTCCAGGAGTGTATATATTGTGGATCATAATTACTAGTGTAAACGCATGTAGTTCAAAGTACACGATACTAGAAGTAAATAAGTCTCAGTAAACATAGCGTCCTAAATGCATACCTTAAGAGCTACGAGCAATTCTTCATCTTCGATACTGTGAAGCAGGTCTCACCTACTGCAGGCTCTTTGCTTTCCACATATTGGGAAGTATGTCCAGTAACATTCGCTATAAAATGCAAACCTGTAAAGTTATAAGCAATTCTTCATTAGAAGAGTTGTGTTTCCAAGTAGCGAAGATGACCACGTGTTCATAGCTCTTAAGGTGTGCATTTTAGAGCAAATGTTTACTGGACACTTTTTCTTGTTTTGGTCCCTACTACTACTTCCCAAAATGTGGAAAGCAAAGAGCCTGCAGTAGAAGAGATTTGCTTCACAGTATCGAAGATGAAAAACTGCTCGTAGTTCTTAAGGTATCCATTGTCGACCCCATGTCTCCTGAGACTTCTTTGCTTCTAGTATCGTGCACTTTCAACTGTATGCGTTTACACTATTAATTATGATACACGGTGTATAGTGTTCGTTTCATTGTAATTCATACAAATCTACAGTATTATTCCGATCTTCATGAAATTTTGCACACTTTACCTTCAAGGGAAGAGGAAGGTCACTGTCTGCATAATATTTCGTAATCTGGATTTAAATACATGTGTATGTGGTATATATAGAGGAAAGGTTTTTGCGAAATAACTCTAAAAGTTCTTCGCCGATTTACTTCAAATTTCTACATGATCCCATAGTGAACGTTTGGGAGGACGTAGGCTACATATATTTTTAGCAAGAGCTGGTATTGTCATTGGGAGAGCGAAACCGGTAGATACATAATACTAACTGCGACCTGTGGCTCTTTTCAGAAACTTGTATACATACCTACACACGAGCAGTGGCGGATACAGAAAAACCTCAAGGAGGGGCGCTAAAGCTATCTTGAGCTATCTTTACTTTTAGCTTAATATTAAATAATCGCCGGCCGAAGTTGCCGAGCGGTTCTAGGCGCTACAGTCTGGAACCGCGCGACCGCTACGGTCGCAGGTTCGAATCCTGCCTCGGGCATGGATGTGTGTGATGTGCTTAGGTTAGTTAGGTTTAAGCAGTTGCAAGTTCTAGGGGACTGATGACCTCAGAAGTTAAGTCCCATAGTGTTCTGAGCCATTTGAACAATTAAATAATCAAGTCACACGGAAAGTTTAAGAAAGTATCATTTGAACTGATTTATACGCATATACAACAGCATGCCATCTTACGACATAAAAAAGTTACAAATGTGGTTCTCTTCCTCAAATGAAGAATTGTATGCGCAAATTGATTAATTCGCATAACATACATTACTGGCCAACTGAAAATCCATGTTGGCTGCGGCAAGTTGCACACCAAAAACCGTGGTCGGTGACTGTACGGTGTGGGATTCTGGACAGAATTACAGGCCCCTATTTCATCGAATGAAATCCTAATGTTAGGAAGTACACCATGTTACTGGAAGAAACATTAGGTCTGTTATTGGAAGAAATACCTTTAGGAACAGAATGTAGTATCGACACTTTGCCTGTCCGACACATTTTTCGCTGATGGCCAGAAACGAGTTGCAGAGACAATTCCCAGATGGTTGGATTGGACGCGGAGGAGACGAGTCGCGGCCGGCTCATTCGCCAGACTCGACACATCTGGAGTTTTTCTTGTGGGGATTCATAAAGGACATTGTTTATAAAGACGTTCCTACCACACCTGAAGATATGCGAGAGATAATTGTCAGGGCATGTGGTTCGACAAGTGCCGAAGTGAGAAGGAATACCACTCAATCCATGATAAGAAGATTGCACCACTGACTTGATACCAATGGTCATCAGTTCGAACACCTTCTGTACATGGACGTTCATTCCGCGTTTTTGACCTTCGTTGATCTTCAAAGACCTTACTGTTACACGTCATTGGATTCGTCTCGATAGCCGCTGTCAGCTAATAAGTAACAACTATAGCATGCCACTTAAGAAAACGAATTTGACCTTTATATCTCTGACACAACACCAACTAGTAATAAACAACCAACGTCATATTATGGCCACCGTTGTCCCATGCAACATTTCTCCCACAAACTTTTAAGCTCCTATCATACTTTCGGAGTTACTCTTGGTGGCAATAGTTGGTGACTCACCCTGTATATTCGTATGCGACTCTCATTTTCCATTCATCTGTATCCGTAATTTAATTAATTACTAAATCAACTTCTTGTATTTTGACTTGCATAAGTGTCGATCTGTCTTTTATTGTACAAAACGTAAATTTTTTTGGCAACTGACATGTCCAGCTTTTATAATACTTTTCTAAAATTTTTCCTCTCATGTGACTGAAGCACGGCAAATAGTATCCCCTGACGATCCAACCAAAGCCCATACGTTGGCGGGTGGTGGGGGCAGGGGGGGGGGGGGAGGAGGGGGAAGCAACAGTAAGGAAGAAAAAAAAGTTGATTGCTGTTTCCCAAGCGGGTTGATTTCGCTGTGGGTATCAACAAGTCACAGGGCCAATCAATTTCTTGACAGATATTAAACATTTTGGGCAACGTCGGGAATTACTTACTTACAAGTATTAATGATTAATTATGTTGTAAAAAATGTCAGGCAATGTCTTTCAGCCACTGCGACGCTACTCCGATCCAGTAAACTTCCAGCCTTCTCCAAACAAATGACGAGGACAGTGATGAGACGAGAGGCCACGCAGTCGTACCAAACAACGCAGTGGGCTGCGCTGCGTGCGAAGTGGATTCGCTGGCTCTTAGACACAATGCAGCCAAGATCTGTCTGTTGATTAGGACCTCGAAGCTTTCTGCATTTACAAGTTTACTAATATCTCATGAACATTACTGTAAAGCTCGCACTGATTATCTGCAAAGTACACACTACGATGGCATCCCAATGTTTCGGCTGTTGATGATAGCTGCCTATCAGGGGCCTCGCTTCGTGAGTTTACTTCACGGCAGTGCTACCGACTGCGAGGATCACCACAACGAACAGTAACACAGAGCAGGTACGAAACAGCTTAAATGTTCTCTCGCGAGATTATCTCTCAACCGAGATAAGCTTTATCGGATGGCTCCGAGGTCGCTTCTCACGGGCTCAGCGTTGTTTGCTTCCAGAGGCACTGAATCTTCTCCTGTATTTGTTAGCGTTGCAGTCTAGGGCTCTTATTGTTCTTTGTTGGTGCTTTTCTAAAGAGTACTTGAGTCGCCCTTTTATAAAATATTCTCCTATCCTTCGTAACGGAACTAGCGGGGATAATGTCTTTTGCGTGGTAGAATAATCTGACCATAAATTTTTAGGCAGCTGAATATAATTTTTTTCTTTTTTTTTTTTATTTACTGTGGGTCCACTTGCTGCCATTCAGTGCTCTGACTGCTGCTTCATTTCCGGCGTGTACTCATCTGTGAGCCACACTACCGCATATAAAGGCAGATCCTGTTGGATTATTGTTTTAACCGATCCGAAGACTGTTGAGTAATCAGCTATCTTATTAGCTTACTGTCAACTGTGTAAGTGTAGGTGGAAAAACACTGTAACACTCTGACTCTCTTACACGAGTAAAAAACAAGGAATGGCGCAGTGCGTCAGGTAAATATACGTGACGAGATATTCAACGTATGCAGCTCAGAGGCGCATCACAGAAATTAAAACCACTACACTAGGGGCGTTCAATAAGTAACGCAACATATTTTTTCTCGGAAATTTTTGATTGAAAAAATACGGAATTTTGTATGGTACATATTGGAACATTCCCGCCGATTGTCTCATGGAGCTCCGATAGCTGGTGGGGGACAATACGTAGCCTTTAAAATGGCGTCTCTAACAGAGGTGCGTTCCA
Source organism: Schistocerca serialis cubense (assembly GCF_023864345.2). Taxonomy (NCBI): domain Eukaryota; kingdom Metazoa; phylum Arthropoda; class Insecta; order Orthoptera; family Acrididae; genus Schistocerca; species Schistocerca serialis. Next base: position 895,268 of record NW_026047674.1, on the reverse strand, counting down.
AGCAGACAGAATTTCTCATTTCTATTGGCGGAACACCAAAGTGTCGCAGATACTCACAGGCGCGTGCAGAATGTCTACGGTGACGTGGCAGCGAACGAAAGCACGGGGAGTCGTTGGGCGAAGCATCTGACGTCATCGCAAGGTCGCGCAAGACCTTCCGATCTGCCGCGTGCCGGCCGTCCACACACAGCTGTGACTCCTGCAGTGTTGGAACGTGCGGACACTCTCATTCGAGATGATCGGCGGATCACACTCAGACATCTCGCTGCAGAACTGGACGTCCGTGCTGTTAGCGCCGACACGCTCGTCCACCAGGTGAACTACTCAAAGGTGTCCGCCCGCTGGGTTCCTCGTCACCTAACAAAAAGAGTGTTCTAGCAGCAGTGGACACGGGAAGATCCTGAGGAATATCCCAGCAGAGGGGTCGAAACGTCGATTATTTTAGAGTAAATATGAAGTGGCCTAATAGCCCAGAAGATTTTAACTTCATGCAAGGACCGTCTGTGCGCAATTGCGTGCACATTACGTGACTGATAGTTACAATTTTTTGTTGGACATCGTCACATGCTGTGAAACTTGGACTCATCACTTCGAAACGAAAACAATACGGCTGTCCATGGAGTGGCGCCACACAACCCCACTTCTGAAGAAAAAACTGAAAGCCGTACGGTCAGTTGGTAAAATAATGGTGTCGGTCTTGTCGGATTCTGAAGGGGATATTCTGTTTGATCTTCTACCACGTGGTGCAAAGGTCCAATCTGAAGCGTACTGCGCTGTATTCAGCGAACTGAAGAAACGACTTCTGCATGTTTGCCATCACAAAAATGTAAACGTAATATTACATCTACGTCTACATGGATACTCTGCAGATCACATTTAAGTGCCTGGCAGAGGGTTCATCGACCAACCTTCATAATTCTCTATTATTCCAATATCGTGTAGCACGCGAAAAGAACGAACATCTATATCTTTCCGTATGAGCTCTGATTTCCATTATTTTGTCGTGGTGATCGTTCCTCCCTATGTAGGTCGGTGTCAACAAAATATTTTCGTATTCGCAGGAGAAAGTTGGTGACTGGAATTTCGTGAGAAGATTCCTCCGCAACGAAAAACGCTTTTGTTTTAATGACGTCCACCCCAAATCCTGTATAATTTCAGTGACACTCTCTCCCCTATTTCGCCATAATACATAACGTGCTGCCCTTCCTTCAAATTTTTCGATAAAGTCCGTCAATTCTATTTGGTAAGGATCTCAATGCGCAGCAGAATTCTGAAAGAGGACGGACAAGCGCAGTGTAGGCAATCTCCTTAGTAGGTCTGTTACATTTTCTAAGTGTCCTGCCAATAAAACGTAACCTTTGGTTAGCCTTCCTCCACAACATTTTCTCTGTGTTCCTTCCAATTTAAGTTGTTCGTAATTGTAATTCCAAGGTATTTAGTTGAATTTATGGTCTTTAGATTTACTGATTTACTGTGTAACCGAAGTTTACCGGATTCCTTATAGCACTCATGTGGATGGCCTCACACTTTTCGTTACTTAGGGTCAACTGCCAATAGTCACACCAATCAGATATCTTTTCTGAATCGTTTCGCAATTTCTTTTGATATTCTGATGACTTTATTAGTCGATAAACGACAGCGACATCTGCAAACAACCTAAGACGGCTGCTCATATTGTCTCCCAAATCGTTTACGTAGATAAGGAGCACCACATGGCCTATAACACTACCTTGGGAACGCCAGAAATCGCTTCTGTTTTACTCGATGACTTTCCGTCAGTTACTACGAACTGTGACCTCTCTGACAGGAAATCATGAATCCAGTTACATAACTGAGATGATATTCCATAGGCACGCAATTTCACTACAAGCCGCTTGTGTGGTACAGTGTCAAAAGCCTTTCGGAAATCCAGAAATGCGGAATCAATCTGAAATACCTTGCCAATAGCACTCAACATCTCGGGCGAGTAAAGATCTAGTTGTGTTTCACAGGAACGATGTTTTCTACACCCATGTTGACTGTGTGTCAACAGACCATTTTCTTCGAGGTAATTCATGATGTTCGAACACAATAGGCTATATGTTCCAAAATCGTAACTGGTTGCAGACCATATACACGATCATGTTTCCCAACACTACTGGCATTGTCCAGCAAGATAATGCTCGATGTCACAAGGCCCGGAGTACGATTGAGTGGTGCGGGAAACAGAGTGGCGAGTTCCAGTTGATGCACTGGTCCCCATGCCACCAGATCTGAACACAATTACACACATCTGCGATGTGACCGAATGTGGAGTCAGAGCTCATCACCCCACTCCCCGGAATTTATGCGAATTAGGCGACATACAAAGGCAACACTGCTTCCATGCTGTGATGTGTCGCCGCCGTTACCTGTGCCAAAGGTGGACATACCGGCTATTAGCTAGGTGTTAACAGTTTCCTGGCTGATTAGTGTAGCTGGCTGCATCACCTGGGCTTACTATTAATATTTTCTGATGGGTAATCGACATACAGTTTGGACAGTAAGGTTCCTGTAATTTTCCCAAAGTATCATTCTGTTTATGAACGTAGTGAATTTCTTTACGTCAAGCAGCAAGGAATCTGAAATATGTGGGACATGCATGAACAGACATAAATCTTTATATATGTGTCAACTCAAAGGCTACGACTCAGGATATCAGGTAGGGTATTTACTTATCTTAAAATAAATTTGAGTAGTCATCAAACCAAAAATTACTAAAATGGGTACCGTGATGGGGTTCCATTCAGGCTGCAATAACGCAGCTAGGGCTGAGACTAATTTGACAGATGCAGAGCTAATCATAGCGAAGTACACTACAAAATAAATACGACGCACCACGAATTATGCGAATGGGACGGAAATTGGTAGATGTGATGTACATCGACCGACAAACATGTAATTGTAGTTTAAGAAAAATTGGATGATTTATTGAAAAAAAACATAACTTCACAAGTTGGGCAAGTCTGTAACACGTTGATCAACCTCTGGCCTTATGCAAGCAGTTGTTTGGCTCACCTTACCACTGTCTGCGGCGCCTCCAGACACCTCTCCACTGGCCATCGGGGCCCAGTTCGAAGCAGAATTCATCAGTGAATACGATTCTACTCCAGTCACTGAGCTTTCAGACCAAAGACGTGTCTGCAGTCGTCCCGCGCAATGGCGGGACACCAACCAGAATGTCGCCCGCCACATGGCGCGACACCCAGGTCTGGGGCGACGTTTCTTTTCTCTTCGTAGCAGGAACTCTTTGGTAGCCATCTGCACCGCCTTTACTGCACAGTAGTACGTCGACGATTTTCTACGCCCACTTTTGTCGCCTTTCATGGCAGACCATCCTGGGCTTATATTTCAGCACGATAATGCTCTCCCGCAGACGGCGAGGATTTCTACTGCTCGTATTCCTGCTTGCCAAACTCTACCTTGGGCAGCAATGTCGCCGGATCTCTCCCCAATAAAGAACGTAAGGAGCATTGTGGAAAGAGCCCTCCCACCATCTCGAGGCTTTGGCGATCTAATTTGCCAACTGAGCAGAATTTCGCACGATGTCCCTCAGCAGGTCGTCCAACAACTCTGTCAGTCAGTGCTAAGCCGAATAACTGCCAGCATGAGGACCAGAGGTGTACAGCACGTTATTGACTTGCTCCATTTGTGAAGCTCTATCTCTTGAAAAAACTATCAATTTTTTTTCTTCACTTGTCATCACTTGTTTGTTTATATCTGTACACCACATCTACCGATTAGGATAATTTCTTCGTGGTGCGTCGTTTCTTCTTTGTGTTGGAGTGTACTTTCAGAAATTTGTGTTCGTATTGAATGTTGATTATACAGTGGAAAATATTGATAATAACCTTACATGACGCAGTTGTCTATAATGAAGTGCTACCCGAAAAAACCGGCACAAAGGTCTAACCATATGTTGAAAATCGATATGATTTTAAACTGGCACAAAGAATGGCAACTTCCATTAAACGTTCAGAAGTATAAAATCGTGCACTTCATACATAGGAATCACTCATCTCGTAGAAATATCTGGGTGTTACAACTTGTAAACATATTGGAATGGCCACATGTGCTCAGTCGTACGCCAAGGCGGTGGTGGACAACGGTTAACTGGTACAGTACAGGGAACATACAACCTATACAAATATTACAAATGTGAAAGTAACTCTGTGTGTTGCATTGTCATGACTAAATCGCTGAACAGATTTGGATAAAATCTGGTATGGAGATAGCATGGACACTGAAGGAGAACGTGGTCGACTCAGCGAAGAAGAAGAAAAAAATCCTGTTAAATTGTGTAGCTCTTCAGCACTTAATGTTTCTTGTTTCCTTGTTTCTCTAACACTATCTTTTTTCGGTTTCTAAAATGTTTTCAATATTATCTACTCGTATTTGTAAAACATCCTTTCGAACTTCTTCTTAAACTGGGTAGTTGTATTATCTTTATAAGTATTATTCACATTTTTAAACATGGTATACGTGAGTATCACGCAGACGACACCCCAGCAGATGTCGACGACTACAAGTGTTTATAGATTAAACCGTTACAGTGCAAAAACGAGGTCTACTCGTGCGTGTGGTTTCTGCAGTTTTAAAAATAGCTCCTACACCACATGGTGAAGCCGTACGATTTTTACGGCGTAATATTGTGGAGACGCAATGATAAAATGCTAAGGTAGGCCCGAGAACCGTGTTTAAAACTATTACTCAGGTTCATATGGTTCAAATGGCTCTGAGAACTATGGGACTTAACATCTGAGGTCATCAGTCCCCTAGACGTAGAACTACTTAAACCTAACTAACCTAAGGACATCACACACATCCATGCCCGAGGCAGGATTCGAACCCGCGACCGTACTGGTCGCTCGGTTCCAGACTGAAGCGCCTAGAACCGCTCGGCGACAGCGGCCGGCTATTACGCTGGGAAAGCTATAAGAAACCCACCACTAGCAGTGGAAAAATCGCTACTATCGGAGCACAAAATATGCTTTCCTTAAAAGACTCTCACTCAAATGTGGGTTAGCAGCTACTTTGTTCTGCACCCGCAAAATTTTACTCAAAAATGTAGGGATGCGAACATATTCGCTCTTTTTGTTTGACATGCAGACTTCCAAAAGTTCCACTACCTGTAACTCGCTCACATCCAGTAGTCCACCCCTGTAAATGGCTAATATTCATCCACTTCCAGATGCCCTTCCACTCCCACCCATTCGGCCCATCTCATTGCTGTTATAACTTTGTGTATCTCTGTCATTCTCTCCTGTCTCTCAGCCACACTCCCCTTCATTCTGTCCTACTACTACACCCTCCTCTCACTGTCTCTGTCTCCCTCTTGCTCTTTCTTATCGCTAATATACTATTTCTTCCTCCCCACTGCTTGTGTCTCTTCTTCGTTGTCATTGTCATACACTTCATTCACTCTGTCTCTGGCTCTCCACCACTCCCCCCCTCCCCCCCGGCCTCGCCCCACCACCCTGGGACTGTCTCCTTCACTCGTTTCAAAGAACTGTTCTGTCACTCTCAACTATGCTCCACTGGCTCTGAGCTCCTCTGTTCCCCCCACACTGCCACTGTCCCGTTTGCATTTTCTAAAGCACAACCACTTTCTACCATCTTTCAGTATTTATTACTTTTCTGTCTCTTCGCCACTGCCACTCTCTTCTTCTCTCGCAGCATAAAAGAGCGTGAGTATGTATGCATGCCAAAATCTTTACAAGTGCTGAGGAACGTAGAGTGGGGCAGATAACACTCAGTTTTCATTCAAGAGTCTTTTAATTAAACAGGGGCATATTCGCATTTTTTTCAGTCCGATACGAACATTTCTCAGTTGTTTTCTTTCCTTTCCCTGCTGCAGCAGGGCATATAACTTATATGAAAAGGAAGTTATTGACCAATAAAATATAGATAGTTTACTGACACTACGTGATCAAAACCATCCAGACAACCCAAAACCATATGTATTTCATATTAGATGCATTGCGCTGCCATCTACTGACAGGTACTCCATATCAGCGACCTCAGTAGTCATTAGACATCGCAAGAGAGCAGAATGGGGCGCTCCGTGGAACTCACGGACTTCGAACGTGATCAGGTGATTGGGTGTTACTTATGTCATAGATCTGCACGCGAGATTTCCACACTCCTTACATCCCTAGATCCACTGTTTTCGATGCGATAGTCAAGTGGAAACGTGAAGGGATACGTACAGCACACAAGCAGCAAGTCGACCTCGTCTGTTGAGTGACAGAGACCGCTGGTAGTTGAAGATGTTCGTAACGTGTAATAGGCATACATCTATCCAGACCCTTACACAGGGAATCCAAACTGCATCAGGATCCACTGTAAGAACTTTGACAGTTGGGCGGGAGGTGAGAAAACTTAGATTTCATGATCGAGCGGCCGCTCATAAGCCAGACATCGCTCCAGTAAATGCCAAAGGAGCGTAAACATTGGACGATTGAACAGTGGAAAAATGTTGTGTTGAGTGACGCACCACAGTACACAATGTGGCGATCCGATGGCAGGGTGTGGGAATGACGAATGCCCAGTGAACGTCATCTGCCAGCGTGTGTAGTGCCAACAGTAAAATTCGGAGGCGGTGGTGAGGCGGTGGTGTCAGGGTGCGGTCGTGTTTTTCACGGAGGGGGCTTGCACCCCTTGTTGTTTTGCGTGGCACTATCACACCACAGGCCTACACTGATGTAGGCTCGGGGATGGCGATTACATCTTTCAACACGATCGAGCTTTGTTCATAATTCACAGCCTGTGGCAGAGTGGTTACACGACAATATCATCCCTGTAATGGACTGGTCTGCAGAGAGTCCTAACCTGAATCCTATGGAACACCTTTGGGATGTTTTGGGACGCCGACTTCGTGCCAGACCTCACCGACCGACATAAATACATCTCCTCAGAGCAGCACTCCGTGAAGAATGGGCTGCCATTCCCCAATACCCCTGATCAAACATATGTGTGCGAGAGTGGGATCTGTCATCGAGGCTAAGGGTGGGCCGATACCATATTGAATTCCAGCATTACCGATTGAGGGCGCGACGAACTTGTAAGTCTTTTTCAACCTAGTGTCCAGATACTTTTGATCACATAGTGCATGTGAAACTGAAATAACGCAAAACTGAGTATCGCCTTCAGACCTGATTTTTAGGAGGAAATGGATTTTCATGTGCTTTAGTATTACAACTTGAGGTTCCCAGATTATGACGGAGACACTTTCAGCATATTTCTCCTTGTTCGTCACTTTAAGAATTATGTTTTCGTCCGGATTGGAGATGCGTATTTTGCGTCGACTAGTAGGATGTCTTTTAATCTCTCTAAGTTTAGGAATATATTAGGTTCGCGTGCTGCCAGATGCACACCGATTATCGTTTATTTCATGCTATGCTTCGTAAACGTAAGTCTGATTTAGAGTATTTTTCTAAGATAACTCGGCCTGCGAAAGTTTCTGGAACTCAACAAGCCTCGAAGCAGTTTCAGATCCGCCGGACCTTACATGCAGAACATCATGCGGCCTTAACAGCTGCAGAGGCAGACCAGTCACTAACACGTTGCATTTTAGACCCTGGGTGTCGCAGGTCACTTACAGCTTCCGAGATGCTTGAACACTCTGAGCGACGGCGTTATTTAAATGCTGTGCAAGAAACAGAGAGACTTCATACCCTTACATGTAGAATATTGGAAGCATTTAGTGACGCTGCATTTAATTATGAATCATTTAACTGACTACGTTAATCGTCTATTAGTCATCTTAGGGAGGATAGATCAAAAATGTAAACATCGTAACGAGTTGAAATCGTAGGAAGAAATGGTTGGTCTGTTTTGCTCTGGTGACGAAACCTCACTTAAATTACTAGGAAAGCCAGAGGAACCTCTAAAAACTGCATTTTTGACGGAATTTAATGAATCGATGTGTTGTTAAAATATAATTGGGAAATACAATGCAGCTTTGAGATGACTTCATTTGCTATGGGTACTGAGGTAAAAATGCCGGGATTTCACCTACTCCTACGATTCAAGGTCAAAATTACCGTAATTACATCTTTGCGTGCTCCACATAACCATCAGCATCAGTCCCTACAGACAGACATAACGGGGAATGGAACCAATGAAGCAGCCTGTAAGGATAAATATATCCAAGGCGTGGAAAAAAGAGAATGTTGCTAATTACAAATTTAAAAACTGCATTGGAGAAAATACTAGGACGAGATTACAAAGAAGTGATTCATCCTGTTCATGCACCGAGGGCCGAACTATTAAGTCCGTATACTGCTCCGTTACATAACCACTGGTATGGGAGTACAGCTGCGTGTAACGACTAATTAGTCTGTTCAAGAGCTTCCTTACAAAATTGTCGTACAACCCATCCCAGCTTACTGGTCAAATGAATGAGATACATACAGATATGGTCTAAGTTGGGATACCGAAGGCATGCGAAGAGAGCAAAGGAGGATATTAGACGAACATCAACAAAAGCAAAATGAGTGTAATGGAATGCAGTCGAATTCAATCAGGTGACGCTGAGGAAATTAGATTAGGAAATGAGACACTTAAAGTAGTAGATGAGTTTCGCTAATTGCGAGCAAAATAACTGATGATGGTCGAAGTAGGGAGGATATGAAATGCAGACTGTCAATGGCAAGACAAGTGTTTCTGAAGAAGAGAAATTTGTTAACGTCGAGTATAGATTTCAGTGTCAGGAAGTCTTTTCTGAAAGTATTTGTGTGGAGTGTAGCCATGTATGCAAGAGAAAAATGGATGGTAAATAGTTTAAACAAGAAAGGAATAGAAGCTTTTGAAATGTGATGCTACAGAAGAATGCTCAAGATTAGATGGGTAAAATGGTTCAAATGGCTCTGAGCACTATGGGACTTAACTGCAGAGGTCATCAGTCCCCTAGAACTTAGAACTACTTAAACCTAACTAAACCAATGACATCACGCACAACCATGCCCGAGGCAGGATTCGAACCTGCGACGGTAGTGGTCTTGCGGTTCCAGACTGTAGCGTCGTCTAGTACAGCTCGGCCACCCCGGCTGGCTTAGATGGGTAGATCATGTATCTAATGAGGAGGTAGTGAACAGAAACGGGGAGAAGAGAAATTTGTGATACAGTCTGACCAAAAGGAATCGGTTGGTAGGACACATCCTGAGATATCAAGCGATCACCAAGTGTAGGAAAGCATGTGGTGTAAAAACCGTAGAGACCAAGAGATGAATACTGTAAGCAGATACAGAGGGATGTAGGTTGCAGTAGTTACTCGGAGATGAAGAGGTTTTCACAGGATAGAGTAGCATGGAGAGCTGCATCAAACCAGTCTTTGGACTAAAGACCACAATAACACCGACAACGAAGAGAGCAATTCGAATGGCCACAGGCTTCTCTGAGTCGCATAAGAGCATCAGGGGAACGCTGTAAAGGCCAACCTAGTCTCAGCTATTACTCGAAATCCTCTCTATATAGGGTGACGACCCAGTAAAAAGTTTGGAATCAGAGATTAAACTAGAGCCACCTACGTATTTCATTCTTCCCGTGTACAATACGCAAAACATTGAGGAACCCCTTATGTCGCAGGTTCGAATCCTGCCTCGGGCATGGATGTGTGTGATGTCCTTAGGTTAGTTAGGTTTAAGTAGTTCTAAGTTCTAGGGGACTAATAACCTCAGCAGTTGAGTCCCATAGTGCTCAGAGCCATTTGAACCATTTTTGAACCCCTTATGTGTAGTTCAAGGGAAAGTAATCTATAACAAGCATTCCATCTACATCTACGCACGTACTGCCCAGCCAACACACGGTGAATGCAGGAGGGTTCAGTCCGCCACTACTAGCCATTTCCGTTCCACTCGTAAATTTTCTCAGCAGGTTTTCGCGAATGGAACATCGTCTTCCCTCCATGAGCTCCCATTTGACGTCACCAAGTATCTTAGTAACACTCGCGTGTTTATCGAACCTACCGGTAACAAGTCCAGGAGCACTCCTCTGATTTGCCTCGATATCTTCCTTCAGTTCGACTTGGCGGCCGTACCACACACACGACCAGTACTCAAGAATGGACCGCACAATTCTTCCATACGCGGCCTCCTTTGCAGATGAGCTACACTTCCCTGTAACCGAAGTCGACCATTCGCCTTACCTGTTACCGTCCTTGCGAACTCGCTCCATTGCACATCGCTTTGCAGCGCTACTTCTAGGTATTTCACTGATCAGTTCTTTCGTTACTGTTTCAACATGGATACAGGTTCTCTCTCCCAAAATGTTAGCTAACCACACATAAAACAATGTAGATTACAAAAAGACGTTGCGAAAATGAACATAGAAAACAGTTCCCTATCCACAACAATGCCAACCACAACATCTCATTTCTTTTACACTTAAGAACCAAAGAAACTGGTACACCTGCCTAATATCGTGTAAGGCCCACGCGAGCACAAAGAACTGCCGCAACATGACGTCGTATGGACTCAACTGATGTCTGAAGGTGTGCTGAAGGGAACTGACACCATGAATCCTGCAGGGCTATCCATAAATCCGAAAGAGTACTACAGCATGAAGATCTCTTCTCAACAGCAGTCGTATCTAGTATCTAGACGTATGAGGGGCCACATATCACTCCAACTGCACACGCCCCACGTTACAGACATTCTCCAACAGCTTGAACAGTCCCCTACTGACAAGCAAAGGTCCGTGGATTCATGAGGTTGTCTCCACACCCTCACACGTCCATCCGCTCGATACAATTTGAGACGAGACTCTTCGGACCAGCCAACATGTTTCCAGTCATCAACAGTCCAGTGTAGGTGTTGACAGGACCAGGCGAGGCGTCAAGTTTTGTATCGTGCGGTGATGAGGGTACACGAATGGGCGCTCTGCTCCGAATGCCCATACCGATGACGTTTCGTTGAATGATTCGCACGCTGTCGATGGCGCAGAATTGAAATCTGCAGCAATTTGCAGAACGGTGGGGCTTCTGTCACGTTGAACTATTCTCTTCAGTCGTCGTTGGTCCCGTTCTTCCAGGATCTTTTTCCGTTCGCAGCGGTGTCGGAGATTTGACTTTTACCAGATTCCAGATATTCACGGTACACTCGTGAAATGGTCGTACGGAAAAATCCCCACTTCATCGCTACCTCGGAGATGCTGTGTCCCATCGCTCGCGCGCCGACAGGAACGCCACATTCAAACTCGTCTTGATTAACTGACATTGTAGCGGCAGTAACCGACCTAACAACTGCGCGAGACACTTTTTGTTTATATAGGCCTTGCCGACAACAGCGCCGTATTCTGCCTGTTTACATATCTCTGCATTTGAATACACATACCTATACCAGTTTCTTTGGCGCTTAAGTGTACAATGCTCCACTAAGCTGAAGCGTTATGTGTCGGAGATAAAAGGTATGGTACTGAAAGTATCATTAGAATCGACGCTGAAGTGTTTTAACGAATGATGACATTTGAGACTGTTCTTGAAAATGCTGCAGTATTGAACAAGATTTTTGTTTAAAAAAGACGAGTAATTCATGTCACACCTCAAAAACTGCAGAAAATGTGCAAAATCAGAAAAACTGGATGAAGCAGGAGTGCTAATCCCGTAAGTTTAGCAGCAAAACTTCTATGAAGTACTGGCGGAGGTAAAGCTGTGAGGAGGGGTCGCGAGTCGTGCTTGGGTGACTCAGCCCGGAGAGCAAAAAGTAAAGTTCCCGAGTTCGAGTCCCGGTCCGGCTCGCAGTATCATTCCTTCAGGAAGTTCCAAGTAGCTGGTTTGCTGTACATCAAAGTCGTCGCTAAATTATGGATGTAGAAGCCCACATTTGGTTACTAGAATCGTAACAGCAGAAGGTACAGAAAATAACTAAATTGTACTTTCTGTGTGTATTCTGAATACGGGCAGATTATATGATTACGTTGTTAGCTGACTGATGACTATACAAGCTGTAGCACACAGAGCCTCCAGTTGTGCCATCAACAGTGGCTGTGATCTGACTGAACACTGAGTCGAACTAAAGCTTAGCTGACAGGTATAGTTACATTCTACCCTTCTTCAACTCTGTACCAGAGCTCAATGGCTGGTGAGTTTTGACATGCCTGTTTCTTAGCAACACGTGACAAGGTGCTTTCAACGGGTGAGAGGTCTGCAAGGACGTGCTGGACATAACAGCCCAACACTCTCTGTATTGATGTACGTTGCGACAGCATGGGAACCATAGAATGAGATTTTCACTCTGCAAGTCGAGCGTACTCTGATATGAAACTTCCTGGCAGATTAAAACTGTGTGCCTGACGGAGACTCGAACTCTGGACCTGAAACTTCCTTGCAGATAAAATCGGTGTGCCCGACTGGGACTCGAACTCGGGACCTTTGGCTTTCGTGGGCAACTGCTCTACCAATCGAGGACTTGCCCGCGAATTCAAAGGTCCCGAGTTCGAGTCTCCGTCCGGCACACGATTTTCATCTGCCAGGAACTTAATATTTTGTTGAAGACAGAATGATGGAGATCTCGAAGATAGAGAACACTGACCGGTCTTAACATGTCAGAAATTTAACGATTGTTGTCAAACTTGCCAGCCATTTACTGTATAGCAAATGGCTCCGCGTACGATGACGCCAGGTGCCAGGCATATATGAGAGCGACCAGTTCAACCTGGCAACCTTCGGTCTCGGTGGAGTCGAATTTTTGTGTTGCAATTTCAATGGCTGCTAGTGACCGTCTACACAGTAGTAGTCAACAAGAACCTGTCTGATCAGTCAGTGTGCCAGCCTAATGGGTACTGAAAATCGTTTCGCAGGAAATTATTATCTGTTCGAAACGTGCGAGAACCTGGAGGCGCCGTCCGTCGCGGTGCCGGCCGCCACACGGCTGGTGCCGCGCAGAGGCCACGAGGAGGACGAGGAGTGCGGCCGCGCCCTCGCGGAGGTCCGCCACCTCACGGAGGACAGCTCCAGGGAGCTCACCAGGGGCCTCATCCGCGGCGTCGCTGCCGACTGCATTCGCTCTTGCTCCGTACAAGGGTACGTACGCCACTGAAAGAACCAACCCATAGTCGTACGTGTAATCCTCTTCTCCAGTTCTCATATTTGTTTTCTAAGCTACCTTTACTACCTCTATTTTCCGACACTAATATTAGTCAGTAGACGAGACGAAACTTTGGTCATCTAGGAGACATCAAGGTAACCACCTTGTGACACCGCCTGAGAAATTGATAATGACCTCTGGAGTTCATAAGACTCTTCAGGTTTGTCATATGGAGCTGAACTTCCCTTAAATTTACCAGTTGAGCAGGTGGGAAAGGGGAATGGCAAAGGGAGATGAGAGGAAAAAGAGTAGTGAAGGCATTGATGAATTAGAAGGCTGTGTAGAGCTGGAGTGGGAGCAGGAAGGGGGTGCGAGTGTGGAGAAAAAGGAATAGAAAAGGCTCGGCCAGGGGGCTTATGGGAAGGTAAGATAAACAGCAGGAGAGTTCCCTCCTGCTCAGTTAGGGAAAAGCTGGTGCTGTTAGTAAGGATCCGGATGGCCCAGGCTGTCAAGCAGTCACTGAATTGAGGTCCAATGTATTGGGCAGCGTAATCAGCAACTGGGTGTCCAGCTGCCTCTTGGTCACAGTTTGTCATGAGGACTGACAGCTTGTTTTTTGTCATGTCCCCATCATATTTCTGCGTGTTCCCACAAGCAACACTGCACCCTTCCCCACCGCTTCCTTGCTATACTTCCTCCTTCTCCACCCTCCTCCTTACCACCAGCACTCACGGATTGCTTCTCCCATCAGATACAGTGGTAGTCATATGTGTGTAGATTTATTTACAGTTCTACCTTGCAACAATACTTCTGTACTGAGTGGTCCACCAAATGGGACTTAAGTCCACAAAGTCCACATGATTTTGGATCTGCTGGCAGGTAATAACATGACACAAACTGATTTAAGCCTGTCATCATGACCAAGAGGCCACGCACGATGATATAGTCACAACATTCAAGCAGTCGACAACTTGGCACCCTAGATCGTCCCACTTACCATTTCGAGTTGGGGTGGTGGTGTATTGCACTGCGTTAGCTTTGCTCATTATGTCTCATCTTTTAAGTCTGTGTAGATTGTCACAAAACAAAATATACTTCAACAATATCAAACAGACTCACTTCCTATGAAACTGTGTTTCATGGCGGTTTGTTAACTGGGAATGAGCAAGAAAAGTTTGTTATGCCATAGAGGTGAAGCACCAATTATTCGCCTGTCCAGTTTCTTCCAACACCAGCCGCGTTCTCACTGAAGAGCTGGTTGCCATCCTCTCTGCTCACATTTTTTGGCAGCAGCGACGTCAGACAGTCCACCATAGGACAAATAACGCTTTTCATACTATAATGGCCTAATTCGATGGCCCCACTGAAACACTTTCCTGACCATCCATTACATAATTTTTTATACCTCCCAACGCTGACAACGTGGGAGGGACTATTTTTCCTTTCAGTTCTACACTGCCTGTGACTGTTTCACCTGTTAGCACCTCATGGGGTGTCTGTCTCTGCAAATTACACAGTATTTTTTCTCCTGACACGACAAGCCAAACTACTGCCACGATGACTTGGGGTTTTTGTGGGCACTGTCTTCCTCCTGCGCTTCAATGATTTCTTGTAGCTGTCATATTCTGAAAATCAGGCAGTTAGAAACAAAATTCTAATCCCTTTTGATTCCAGGTTTGGATCATGATGTAGTTTTCGCTAACCTCTCTTTAATAAAGGTTTACATCCATCTACATACACTATGTGATCAAATGTATCCGGCGGGGTCAGGGATTTTCTCTGCCTCGTGATGGCTGGGTGTTGTGTGCTGTCCTTAGGTTAGTTAGGTTTAAGTAGTTCTAAGTTCTAGGGGACTGATGACCATAGATGTTAAGTCCCATAGTGCTCAGAGCCATTTTTTTTAAATGTATCCGGACACCCCCAAAAACAAACGTTTTTCATGTTAGGTGCATTATGCTGCCACCTACTGCCAGGTACTCCATATCAGCAAACTCAGTGGTAATTAGACAGCGTGAGAGAGAAGAATGGAGCGCTCTGTGGAACTCATGAATTTGGAACTTGGTCAGGTGGTTGGGTATCACTTGTGTCATATGTCTGTACGCGAGATTTCCACACTCCTTTACATCTCTAGGACAACTGTTTACAATCTGATAGTGAAGTGGGAATGTGAAGGGACACGTACAGCACGAAAGCGTACAGGCCGACCTCTTCTTCTGACTGACAGAGACTGCCGACGGTTGAAGAGGATCGTAGTGTGTAATAGGCAGACATCTATCCAGACCATCACACAGGAATTCCAAACTGCATCAGGGTCCAAGGCAAGTACTATGACAGTTTGGCAGGAGGTGAGAAAACTTGGATTTCATGGTCGAGAGACTGCTCATAAGCCACACATCACACCAGTAAATGCCAAACGACGCCTCGCTTGGTCTAAGGAGCGTAAACATTGGACAGTTAAACAGTGGAAGTGACAAACCACGGTACACAATGTGGCGATCCGATGGCAGTGTATGGTATGGCGAATGCCCAGTGAACGTCATCTGCCAGCGTGTGTAGTGCGAACAGTAAAATTCGGAGGCGTTGGTGTTATGGTGTTGTTTTGCTTGGCACAATCACAACACAGGCGTACACTGATGTTTTAAGCACCTGATGTTTTAAGCACCTTCCTGCTTCCCACTGTTGCAGAGCAATTCGGTGATGGCTACTGCATCTTTCAACACGATCGAGCATCTGTTCATAGTGCACGGCCTGTGGCGGAGTGGTTAAACGACAATAACATCCCTGTAATGGACTGGTCTGCACAGAATCCTGATCTGAATCCTACAGAACACTTTTCGGATGTTTTGGAACGCCGACTTCGTCCCAGGCCTCACCGACCGACATCGATACCTCTCTGAGAGCAGCACTCCGTGAAGAATGGGCTGCCATTCCCAAAGAAACCTTCCAGCACCTGATTGATCGTATACCTGCGAGAGTGGAAGCTGTCATCAGGGCTAAGGTTGGGGCAACACCATATTGAATTCCAGCATTACTGGTGGAGGGCGCCACGAACTTGTATGTCATTTTCAGCCAGGTGTCCGAATACTTTTGATCATATAGTATAGGTTTCCTCTGCTACCTACTCTTAACCAATATTTTAATTTGCAAACTTAATCACTGTGAATAGAACGTGTGTAGTAAGATGACATATCACACGTCTCACATTCACTGACAGCAGCAGTTGGTGTAAGGTGTGAGACGACTCATCATTCACTCAGAGTGACAGTCGTTCTCAGTCCTGGCGGTTAGAGTCTCTTTAAGAACAGTATTGTTACGCTGACTTTTGTCGCTATGACTGGTACACCGTTCCCTCCAGACACATGCACAGTGAGCGTTGACAAACCAGTACCTTGGGTAACTTCATTCATGGTCTGTTGATGTGCTTGTCCAAAAATGATAGATCACTTCTGCCATTCCGTAAGATCTACACGTCGACCCGCCTTAATTTACAGATCTGTCACAAGCGACCTGCACGAGCACACCGCGATTACCACCCCAGTGTTGTGGCGGAAGTCAGTGGCGGGGGGTCACGTGACTGCATGGTACCAGTCCTGCAACATCTGTAGCACTCCAAAGCGACACGTGTGCTCAGTTAAGCTGGTAAACAACATTTTGTCTGGTGGGTTTATGTCACGTTTTCCAAATTGTATGAGGCTTGCAAAATTTTTGAGTACACCTACTTTGGCTAATAGTGAGCATCATGTTGGAAATCAAGAAGTGATTGCCCACTTTGTTTTTAATTTCACTCAGAAAAGTTATCAACAGGTTAATGTCTTTCTACAAAGACCAAAGCAAATCAATGCTCAGTTTGCAGACCTGGTATAGAAGGGGTCTGTGTTCGGTTCCAAGTACTGCGAAGTATTTTACCTCGGAGGACTGGAATGGGGTGTCCTCAGCCTGGTGATGTCATTTCACGAGATGATTGCGTCCGAAAGTCCGGCTCCAGGTCCTGGATGTCGACAGTGTGCTGGAGAGCGGTGTGGCGGTCGCACACTCCTCCATGCCCCTCCCACGACGCCACTGGCGGAAGATGACGCGGCGACCGCTCTGTCGCCCCTGGGGCGCCAGGACAAGAGCGCAGAGTTTGTTAGCGTAAGTTTATTCTTACTGCTAGTGACATTCGTATATGAGTGAGGCTACGACAACTTTTCACCGAATATTTATAAATCTCGTGCCTTAGTTCCTCATTCGGACATAACTTTGCTTTAAAATCATAAAGGAAACACCTTCCTGATGTTCGGCGGCTGTTATTCGCTTAATCACAAACTGGCTTTCAGCTCCTTAACTCATCGTCAAGTGTCAACGTGACGCTGACCTACAAACTGAGAGCCGCATTGTGATTAAATAAACACCAAGAAAGTGTTTGCAGTACGATTTTCCTGTCGTGTTCTGTCAAACACGGAGTACCGTTAAGTAAATTCATTTTCTTTTCTTTCAAATGGTCTTATATCTCAATGATATTAAATCGTAGGAAACAAAGTTACCTGTCTTTAGGTTATTCAGTGAACAAATCAGTCTGAACTGTGAAATGTAAAGGTGTAACTAAATTAGGAAATGAGTCACTAGAAGTAGCTGACGGGTTCTGATACTTGGACAGCAAAATTACTGAGCTCGGAAGAGGTAGATCTACATCTACGTGATTACTCTGCTATTCACAATAAAGTGCCTGGCAGGGAGTTCAACGAACCACCTTCAAGCTATCTCTCTGTACCGTCCCATTCTCGAATGGCGCGCTAGGAAAACGAGCACTTAAATTGTTCTGTGCGATACCTGATTTCTCTTATCTTATCGTGAAGATCATTTCTCCCTATGTAGGTGGGTGACAACAGAATGTTTCCACAGTCGACGGAGGGAACTGTTGATTGAAATTTCAGGAGAAGATCCTGTCGCAACGAAGGACGCCTTTGTTTTAATGATTGCCACTCCATTTCGCGTATCATGTCTGTGGTACTATCTCCTCAATTTCGACATAATACGAGGTGCCCTTCTTTGAACGATTTCGATGTCATCCGTCAGTCCCACCTGATGCGGATCCCACACCGCACAGCGGTACTCCAGAACAGGGCTGACAAGCTGGTGTAAGCAGTCTCTTTAGTAGACCTGTCGCACCTTCTAAGTGTTCTGCCAATGAATCGCAGTCTTTGGTTTGCTCTACCCATAACATTATCTATGTGATCGTTCCAGTTTAGGTCATTTGCAATTGTAATCCTTAAGTATTTACTTGAATGAACTTGTGTGATTTATCGCGTAATCGAAATTTAGCCGATTTCTTTTATTACTCGTTTGAATAACTCCATACTTTTCTTTATTCAGGGTCAACTGTTCCTCAGATTCTCTCCTATCTCGTTAATATTGATCAGTGGAGGGCCTGTAACACTTACTTGGGGAACGCCGGATATTACTTCTGTGTTACTACTAACTGACCTTTCTGACAGGAAATCACGAATCCAGTTGTGTTTCACAAGAACGATATTTTCTGAAGCCGTGCTGACTATGTGTCAATAAATATTGTTTTTCGAGATAATTCGCAATGTTCTAGTGTAGTATATGTTCCAAAACCCTACTTCAAATCGACGTTAGTGATAAGGGCCTGCAACTGAGATGATTACTCCTATTTCCCTTTTTGGGTATTGCTGCGACTTGAGCAATTTTGCAGTCTTTAGGTACGGATCCTTCTGTGAGCTAAATGTGGGGCTATTGTATCAGCTTACTCCAAAAGGAACCTGACTGGTATTCAGTCTGGACTGGAGGCCTTGCCTTTTTTTAAGTGAGTTAAGCTGCTTCGTAACACCGAGGATATCTACTTCTATGTTTCTCATCTCGGCAGTTGTTCTTGATTGTAATTCAAGAATATTTAGTTCGTCTTCTTTGGTGAAGGAGTTTCGGAAACCCGTGTTTAATAACTCTGATTTAGCAGCACTGTCATCAGTGACTTCACCGTTGTTATCGCGCAGTGAAGGTATTGATAGCGTCTTGCCACTGATGTGCTTTATGTATGACCAGAATCTCTTCGGGTTTTCTGCCGGATTCCGAGACAGAGTTTCGTTGTCGAAATTATTAAAAGCGTCTCGCATTGAAGTATGCGCTATATTTCGAACTTCTCCAAAACTTTGCCAGTCTTGGGGATTTTGCGTTCTTTTTTTCGTTGCTTCTGCAACAGTGATATGGCGCGTTTTGTGTACCAAGGGGGAACAGTACCATCACTTACTAATTTGTGTGGTATGTATCTCTCAAGTGCCGTCGATACTGTCTCTCTGAAATCATTCCACATCTTTTCTACGATTACATGACCAGATGGGAAAGAGTGGAGGCTGTCTCTTAAAAAGGCGTTAAGAGCTTCTTTATCAGCTTTTTAAAATAGATACACTCTGCGTTTCTTTTTGATGGTTGTAGGTGTCACGGTATTCAGCCTAGCAGAAACTGCCTTTTGGTCGCTGATCCCCGTATCCGTCATGATACTCCCAATTTGTCCAGGACTATTGTTGCTAAGAGGTCAAGTATGCTTTCGCGACCATTTAGGCTTCGAGTGGTCTCATTGAGTTAGTGTTCAAAATAATTTTCTGAGAAAATATTCAGTAAAATTTCGGATGACGTTTTATGCCTGCCGCCGGGTTTAATCGTATAAATTTTCCAGCATATCGTGGGTAGATTGAAGTCACCAACGATTGCATGAGTGGGGTACCTATTTCAAATGAGAGTCAAGTTTTCTTTGAACTGTTTAGCAACGTATCTTCTGAGTAGGGGGGTCTACTTCTGATAGCAATAAATACTCAACTACAACTGTGCTTAACCTATCCTTTCTGAAAGATCGTTAGAAAAAATTTCGGCTGAACTTATTTCCAGGTTTAGCCAGCTTTACGTACCTATAACTATTTGAGCTTCTGGTTCTTTCCCAAACAGCTACGACAATTTACAACAACAATACCGCTTGTTTCTACAACTGCCTTACTGTGTTTTACCTGCCCCCTTGTAGACATGTTTTTCTGTGGTTTCCTGAGACCCTCTAACCTAAAAAAGACCCTCTAACCTAAAAAAGAAGAAACAGAAATCGATATAGAAGAGATAAGGGATCCAGTATTACTATCGGAATTTAAAGAGCTTTGGAAGACTTAAGACCAAATAAAGCAAAAGAGATAGATAATATTCCATCGAAATTTTTAAAATCATTGGGGAAGTCGTAAGTAAACCATCATTCACGTTGTTGTGTAGAATTTATGAGTCTGAGGACACTCCATCTGACTTCTGAACAAACATCATCAACACAATTCTGAAGATTGCAAGACCCGACAAGAGCGAGAATTGTCGCACAGTCAGCTTAACATCTGATGTATCCAAATTTCTGACAAGAATAATATTCAGAAGAAACAAAATAAAATGCAGAATCCATTATATGACTGTCACCTTGGCTTTAGGGAAGGTAAACCACCAGAGAGGCAATTCTGACGTTGCGGTTGATAATCGAAGCAAGGAAGAAAAAATCAAGACACTTTCATAGGATTTATTGACCTGGAAAAAGCGTTCGACGAGGTCAAATGGTGCAAGATGTCCGAAATTCTGAATAAAATAAGGGTAAGCTATAGTAAAGATTGGGTAGTGTACAACATGTACAAGAATCAACAGGGTACAATGAGAGTGGAAGACCAAGAGTGAAGTGTTTGGATTAAAAAGATGTAAGAAAGGGATGTACTCTTTCGGCCCTACTGCTCAATCTATTCTTCGTAAAAGGAATGATGGTAAAAAAAGAAATGTTCAAGAGTGGTATTAAAGTTCACGGTGAAAGGACATCAATGATAACGTTCGCTGATGACCTTGCTGTCTTCAATGAAAGTGATCAAGAATTACTGGATTTTCTGAGTGGAATAAACAGTCTAATGAGTGCAGAATATGGACTGGGAATAAACTGAAGAAAGACGAAAGTAGCAGAAATGAGAACAGCGACGAACTTAACATCAAATTGGTGGTCACGAAGTAGATGAAATTAAGGAATTCTGTTACCTAGGCAGCAAAATGACCCATGACAGACGGAGCAAAGAAAGACAAAAAATGCAGACTAGTGTTGGCGAAAAGAGCATTTCTGGCCAAGAGGAGTGTGTCAGTATCAGACATAGGCCCTAATTTGTGAAAGAAATTTCTGAAAATGTACGTTTGGAGCATAGGATTGTATGGTAAGTGAGACATGGATTTTCGGAAAACCGAACAAGAAGAGTATCGAATCATTTGAGATGTGGTGCTACAGAGTAATGCTGAAAATTAGGCTGACTGATGAGGTAAGGAATGAGGTGGTTCTCTGGTGAGTCAGCGAGGGAAGGAATATATTCGAGCACTGACAAGAAGAGGAGACAAGACTGTAGGACATCTTTTAAGTTATTGGGGAATAGCTTCTATGGTACTAGAGGGAGCTGTCGAGGGTAGAAACTACAAAGAGAAACAGGGATTGGAGTATATCCAGCGAATAATTGAAGACAAATGTTGGAAGTGCTACTCTGAAATGGAGAGATTAGCACAGGAGAGGAATTCATGGTGAGTTGCACCAAACTAGTCAGAAACCTGGTGGCTTAAAAAAAAGTACCTGTCGTTTAAGAATATTGTATACCACCAGACACGAGAACACACTGTGTCCTGATGCATTACTCACACCACCATTGTAGGAGTTGAATACCAGAAAAGACATGTTCATTCACAAGAAAGTGCATGTACCTGCTTTTATTTTATCAGCCTGTTCGCTATGAACCAAAAGCTACTTCCTCCTGAATATAGTATACTATATTATTCAGTTCCTAATTCGAGTGTGTAAAGATAGTGTCTATCCCATCCACAAGAAAAACGTCTCCAGAGTCATCTGCTGCAGTTGTTAAGTTGTCATTAAGATATATTAGAAAAAGAAACGGCTCTAGCATGTCAAGTTACTTAGTGACGTGTTCCATACATCATAGTCACGATAAATAAATAAATAAACGTTTTGATGATGCGAACCATCTCACAAAATAGGACACAATTTTTAAACCAAAATATTCACATGACTATGGGCTACTCAATTGAAGAATTCCTCTATGGGGTAAAAGGAGTTGTTAAGGAGACACATCTTGAATCTACATTGAAAAACTCTTCTCTGATATGAAATTTTTTCAGATGGTGTATATTTCAGTTTTTCTGTGCCAAGGTTGCATGAAGGGCAAAGCAAATCCTCCTAGTGTTATGAATATCTCTGTTACTTTCAAACTCCGATTCATTTTAATGTAACAAGTTTTAAAGTTCATAAATGAATATGAGGCTGTGATTAATATTCTCAGATTATTAAAGGGATACTTGCTGGACGTATGTGTGAGGACCACTCATACAATTGTAATTATTTTCTTTGGGGAAATGAACAACTTGTTGCCCCTGTGAGGAGTTAGCCACGAATATTTTCCATTAAGACATCAGTGAATGAAAATATGGAAAGTATTTCAACTTACTGATTTCTATATCCCCAGAGTTGGAAATTATTCTCATCGCAACAGTAAACCTAAACATTAAAGTCTACTCAACGGGTTTTCCCATTCAACTTTTTATCAGTATGGGCACTTAACAAATTAAAACTTCTAGACTGTTAATTATTTCTGGTCTGTATTCTCGGTTAATCAGTGGTAGGATGCTTTTTACAGTACAAAACTAGTTGGTAAGTGTGTGTGTGAGTGTGTTTTCAAATTTTAAAGGCGGCCCATTAGAGGCCACAAGTCAGTAACTTTTCCAAAAGCACAATTTACTATTTTTTTCTGCTCATGATTTTTTACAAGCGTTCACAATAATACGTGTATCATCTGTGAAAATCACTAATTCTGTCTGCTGATGCAAGTAAAATAACATATCATCAACATGAAGCAAGAACAGTAGTGAGTACATTTATCAGTCAGTTAATTAGAGCAGGAATTGCTGTGTTCATGAACATGGGTATGTACAGAGGAATAAAAACGTTCAATAGATTGCTTAAGGAGACAAAAGTAAATAATAATAGTACACCACAGTCATGTCACAGCAAACTTTCTATCTGCATTTTGTTTTTATGTAAAACTTCATCTCAGTGTTCTTTACCCGAAAATACTGACATCTCTCAGAGCCCAACAGCTCACTCATTGTGGAGGGATGTTAGCTCAATATTTTCCAGCAAGCTGATGGGAAGTTATAGTACATGAAATTAAAACCTAACATCATCGTCATAGTGTTGATAGCAGTTGATATTGTGTAGGTCGAGTATGCAGGTCTGTCACTAAGAGATGAACAGACAGTACACCACGAGTCTGCTCTATTCACCAGCCAGATATTCTGACTTCAGTATTCTGTTTTCCCTAAATCACTTCAGGCAAATGCCCATATGGTTTCTGCTATGAGGCCCCTGCTGTCTAACTGCCCCTTCTTGTCAAAATAGATGTGCAAATATCGAAATGTTTGTCCATAAGAATCGTAAGAATTATGTTTGTTGTCTTCAAGCTGTAAAACAACGACATGTACAATATCCTTAAAATATTGATCCACACAGGAATAAAACAACCATTCCAGCTGTTACATGAACCAGGTTGAGCATGCATTAGATATGGTAAAAGTGTGGGTCCACCATCATGAGAACTCTCTCCGTACTCATTCGATGGTGTCAGGAATGGCTCCATGGAAGAGTGTGGTAGGCCTGGGCAGCGATGAATCGGCCAGTTTGCAGACAGCATGCCAAGAGTCACTAGCAATGTGTCCCACAGAATCGTGTTAGGGCCCTTGTTGTTCATGTTTGGTATCAACGACCTGGGAGCATAGTTACAATAACATCAGGCTCTATGTCAATACTTACTTACCTTATGTGTGCAGATTGGTAACAGTACTAGAGACCCGATCAGCCAGAACATTATGACCACCGACCTACCAGTGATATAAACCCACCCAGGCGACGGAACTGTCACCCTGTGAGGAATAATTGCCAGTCGACACATGCACGGTGCATCTCTAGTATCAGTGAGTATTCTGTGCATGTTTATAATGTGGAAGGCACGTGATATACCTGAGTGTGACCGAGGACAGAGTGTGATGGCCCAGAGGTTCAGCACGGAAACTGCACGACTTGTCGGGTGTTCTGGGACTGCAGTGGTGAGTGTGTTCAACATGTGGCGACACCGTGGTGGAAGCACGTCCACACGTCGTGGGGTTGGGTGGCCACCCATCATGACAGATGTCGTACGTCGTAGGCTGTGCAGACTGGTGAACCAGGACAGGCAGCGGACAGTGGGGGAACTAACATCCAACTTTAGTGCTGGCCAGATTTCAAGTGTGTCTAGACACACAGTGCACCAAACACTCCTAGTGACAGGCCACCACAGCTGAGGGCCTATGTGCCTGCAAATGTTAACGACGTCAGCAACTACGACTGAAATGGGCACACTACCATCGACTCTGGAACTTGGCGCAGTGGTATATTGTGGCATGATCTGTGAATCCCGATACCTTCTTCATCACTCCGCTGGAAGGGCCCCAATCCGTCGTCTTCCAGGGGAACAGTTCCTTCACGTGTACTGTGGGGTGGAGACAGACTGGTGGCGCCTCCATAATGCTCCAGGGAACACTTACATGGATATCCGTGAGTCCAATGGAGCTCGTGTAAGGCACCATGACGGCCGAGGAGGATAGTACACTGGTTTGCAGACCACATACACCCCTGCATGACGACCATGTTTCTGACAGCTTTTTTTTTCAGCTAGATAATGCACTATGTCACATGGGCAGGATAGTGACGGAATGGTTCAAGCAACACAGTGACAAGTCCCAATTGGTTTGCTGGCCCTCCAGCTCACCAGATCTGAACCTGATCGAACACATCTGGGATGCGATTCAACCTGGCGTCGCATCTCATGGGCCTCCTCCCCGGAATTTACGGGAATTGGGGATTTGTGTGTGCAGATGTAGTTTCAACCGTTCAGCGGCCTACAAAGGCCTCACTGCTTCCATACCATGATAAGGCTCCACTATTATCCATGCCAAACGTGAACATACAGGCTATAAGGCAGGTAGTCATAATGTTCCGGCTGATAAATGAATTTCCAGTACTGAGACACATGGGTGGCTTTGTCATTTGCCTTCATAATGTATGCCACTGTGATCGTTTTGCCTGTTTTTGGACATATCGTTAAGTCTTGTGTTGTAGCACATTCACGGGAGTTGTTCTTCTTAAATCTCCATTTTCTCAGCTTGGTATTGCAGGGTGTGATGGTAGTTCTTAAGTGGTGAAGCACCTGCCATGTCGGAAACAACAGATTATTCGCAGCAGCCAGTGGTTCTTCAGGCTTTATGAGCATCTGATCAGTACAGTTTTGCAATAAATTTTTCATCCTATTTCAGGAGGCTCGTTTACAGAATTAGTCCTTCGCATTAGACTCCACTGGGATATCAGTAGCCTGTGCTGTATTTGGTAACCGTATAAATGGTGCCGGTGATAATCGGACTGCAACTTACCTTCTGTTCATGGGTCGAGCTATGTCGAAAGTTAGCTAAATTTGCCGAACTAGCTTTGTTTTTAGGAGACAGACACTACGCGCTCTTTTTCATTGTTTGCCACCTCGGCATATGTGGCAACTGCAGAGTGGTACCAGGCATTTGTCGCATTCTCAGCTGCAGAGAAACATAAGACGAGAGTCGATGTTCTCAGAATTTGAGGATGAACTCCCCATTTCGTGCCGCTGAATTTTTGGATGATGTTATTATTCGTACACACTTTTCCCTTAACGTCCAAAATGTCACATTGTTGTTAAGTCGGATACCCAAATATTTCAGCGGTTCATCTGGTTCAGTTCTTGACACAGCCTCGCCACTTTAAATTGTGTATGTGCGCCTTTATTTGTAAAGTGAAAGTCACACATCAGAGTTCTACTGGGATTTGATGTGCGGAAGTATTCTCCATAGTATGTCTTTGAGAATTCACACCACAAACAATTTTCCTTGTGAGCCCATGGCAATATCGTCGATATATATATATATATATATATATATATATATATATATATATATATATATATGTGTGTGTGTGTGTGTGTGTGTGTGTGTGTGTGTGTGTGTAGACCAGCCGAAGTGGTCGAGCCGTTCTTCGCGCTACAGTTTGGAACCGAACGACTGCTACGGTCGCAGGTTCGAATCCTGCCTCGGGCATGGATGTGTGTGATGTCCTCAGGTTAGTTAGATTTAAGTTGTTGTAAGTTCTAGGGGACTGATGACCTCAGAAGCTAAGTCCCATAATGCTCAGAGCCATTTGAGCCAATTTTGTGTTTGTGTCATTTTTTCGCCTTCTCCTGTGCCTATTTCTTGTTTGTAGCGTCACATAAAAAGTCTATTTTGAAATAGACGTTCCCCTAATTTTGTCATTCGGAAGTCCTTGTTATAAAACTTAATGAGCAGCCGTTGGTGACTGACAGTATCATAGCCAGCCGAAAGATCTGTAAAAGCAAGTCCCATTATCTGTTCCTGTTGGAGGCCGTCCTCTATATGTTGAATGAGACTATTTTACCACAAACACCAGGCATAAATCCTACTGGTTCTGGTATGAATTTGGTCTCTAACGCTACAAAAAGTCTTTCAAAAAGTATTCTTTCAATGGCCCCATAGAGATGACACGAATGTGAGAAAGGCGAGAAGTTTGAGTATCTGTAGGGTTTTTAGCAGGGCTACCACTCTGGCTTTCCTCTAGAGTTTCGGAATGTGCATGCTAGTGATACAGCTATTCATTAACCGTACATTACATTTTAATGCTGTAGTACCAAAATGCTTTATTCCTATATTGCAGATATCATCCAGGCCATCAGGCCTGTGTTCCTCCATTTCTTGGTGTGGCAAAGACGTCTGTTTCATTATTCATATCTCGTTCGATTTTCAGTCTTTTTAATTTTGTGCTTTCCCGTTTAATTGAGGGCGGTAAGATGATCTGTAGGGAGTTGCTCTGGTTTGATCAGGTGCTGGAGTTGTAGGATGTCAGGATGTAGTTCCGCCTTAGCGTCGCCTCGCATTGAAGACACTCCCGCAGCACTCCCGGAACATCCGTCGAGTCGTGCAGTTTCTGAAATGCTCGTGCCGAGCCTCTGGGCCATCACAATCCGCCCTTGGAGGAACTCAGATGGGCTGCGTGCCTTCCCATTCTACACACAGACAGCTCGCCCACTGATACCACATGGTGTGTGTGTGTGTGACTAGCACACGTCCCTTGCCAGGTAAAGGTGCTACAGTCTGGACGGTTACGTATCGATAGTAATTTGGTGGTCACAGTGCTTTGGTTGACCAGTGCGCTGACCCTGTCCAAACCCAAATAAAATAAAGATCATAGCGTTACATCTGCACAATAAAGAGGTTCGCAGCAAGTTCCAGATGCTACTAGATTAAATAAAAGTCTCCTTTAACTGCTTCCCGCAACACCTACTGTAGGTGTCTTCTTTTATCTATCTGTGTCATTTGTGCTGCACTTAATGAACCTGACAAAGTTTGGCACAACAGTAAACCAATTTTCTGGAAACGACTGGGGATTAAATGCAAATATGCTACGCAATGCCACAGCATGAAAATGTAGTGACGACTATGCACAGTGAGGGCTTGAGAACCGTTAATGGCACTGCCAGATCAAGTGCCACTCAATGGTTGCCTGTCCTATCCCACATTGCTCCTGCTTACCTGATATGTAAAGCGACCGAGGTGCAAATTTTTGAAGCCCTGTATGAACTCAGTTCTAAATACCGTATTCCATAAATCCACTGACTGCACACCTGAAGAAAGTCACACACGCCACTTTGTGTTTATTTGCGTATTTATCTTCGATGTCACCGAGATGTAGAAAGAATGTGGGAATGAACATCCACCCAAAAGGCGCATCTTATTCAGAAACCAATGGTGAAGCGTGCAGAGTCTGATCTTCGTTGTGGTGAATGCTCATGACTCATCTGCACCCGAATGGCGCAAGGGAGATATGGCCACCTCTTGATGAAGTGATGGCTTTATAGTGAAAGTGTTGCATGTGGCTGTGCTGTGCAGGAACAGACACTTGTAGAGAACTGTCAAGGCATGTTTCGAATCTTAGCCTGAAAGACTTGCGTCAAGTGCTATGATCTCATTATGAAATTTGAACATTCACCAATCAACATAATGTATATGTTTGTATGTTCTATAAGGAGTACGTTAGTAATGATCTATCTGTACTAGAGTTTGTACTTGTTCTATTATAGTATTGGATGAATTTGTGCACAAGTATTCTTGTATTTCAACAAAGACCGCTCACTTTACCATAACGTGTCAACAGACTCGCATACCATTCACAATTCACGCTGGAATAACTCAGTCTAATGTCTTGATTCATACCTAACGACCTGGATGTCAGTGTCGAAGGGCGACATAAAAACTTGAGAAGTGGCTGCCTGAGTTTGGTTTCATTGTTCTGTTCAAGAAAAGACGGTCTAGTACCAAAATGTCACTTGTTACATCAGGTGACCGCATTTTATTGTTTAAGGTTGGATAACATGGAATGGAACCTAAAGACACTGCAAACGGATCGGCTGAGGGGTGCGACCCTCACCAAGTTACTGCACGCTGTACAGCAGATCACAAGAGCCATAAAGCACAGGAATCGCCTTGTCTTGGATTATAATTGGGAATTTCTTCATAATGACCACAACATCAGCGGAACTGGTGAGTATCTCCTTTGACAGTTTGTTATCTTCTCTATATATTAAGGGCAATGTCCTGGGTGACTCACTCGTCACGACCCAGCCTTAACCACCAAGGATACAAATTCGAAATTTGGAGAGGGCTAAAGAAACAGTGTTTCAGCACTTTTGGGAATTGAACTCCTGTGGGGGGGGGGGGGGGGGGGGGAGAGAAACAGTGTGTGACTGTCTTTTTAAAAAAACAAATCGTTAATAAAGAACTATTGAAGTAATTATTGAAGCTACATCTATGTTAGTTGAATTTTTGCTTAGAAATAAAAAGAAATACGGTTTTCAACGTATTTGGAAATTCAACGCCTAAGGGGGTGAAACAGACGATGTAAATTTTTATGAAAGTATTTCATTAAGTAATCCTTTTTGAAGCTAAGTTTAAGAAAATTTGTATTTGCGTTCTTGGTTGGAAATTAAAAAAAAATGTGTTTCGGTGTTTCTGGAAATTCAGCCGATAAGGAGGCGAAATTGGGAATAAAAATGGTTCTGGAAATATTTGATTACGAAGGAATTTTTCAAATAAAATGTCTCAAAATTTGTATTTGGCTTCTTGGTTAGACGTAAAGAAATTCATGTTTAAACGTTTTCTGGAAATGCAACCTCTAAGGGGGTGAAATAAGGGACGAAAGTTTTATAAAAAAATTCTTTATATTAAAACATATTTCAAGTTTAATCTATAAAATTGGTATTTGACTTGTAAGGCAATATGCGTTAGGCAATGAAAGTTTTGATGAAAGTAAATGTCACCACAAGAACTCACAATGGTGGATTAACGAGGATCTCTGACTCCAGCTACCAGAATTGATTTCTGGTCGGAAGTGCATTCGGAAAAGACCATACTTCTACGGCCTTAATTAGCGTGAAAATTTTAGAAGATGTAGCGATTTCTGAACGACGTAAGAATTCGATAAAGAAATAATCTGTTTAGACCATACACTCCACACAAGAGAAGCAGTGGGTGCTAAGATAATTGTTAAATGAAGCGGAATGTACCCTTTAAGTTATGTTAGGAAGTAAATCTTGTCTAAGACAGAGAACACATAGATTATGGGGCTGTGTTTACCGCACACTCCTCTAAGAGACACAATTGGCACACTAGTCCCTTGCCTACATGTGGGTGCTTCTATACCCGCGTCAGAGTCATGCTACACTGCAGATATCCTGTAGCAAGAGCTTTCAGGTGGAAACTTTTTGATCGTCCCTTATATAACTGAGACATTACTTCTGGTTGTACTTGTCCTTTATTTGTCTCTACCATTTCTTGCCGCACTGCAGTTATCTGCGTTTTCCTGAGTCATTTCCGAGAAAACTTCTCCCTACTGCCCCAAACCTCTTTTTCTCCTCAATATACACGACGTTTTATACTCTTTTTATCCAGTATATCTCCATACTTCATCATTATACTGACCCCTTTCAACGTATAGGGGCGTCTACTTCATGCCACATCTTCAGTTCTTTTAAGTAATACCTAATAACTACACTTAGTGGCATCTTCAGGCTTTTACTAGCGTCATCTTCAATGCAACGAACATAGATCTGATTTAATATAGGTCTCTGCCTCCATACACGTCATATTCTCTACTATCTACATAAGATATAAATGTATATCTGAGGTGCGACAATAAAGTAATGAGACTGATTTTCTTTGCAAGATGTGGCAACCCTGCAGTACCTTTGACTTTGATCTATGTTTCTAGTCCAAGTGGCACATCGATGCAGCTGCTCAGTCGTGAGTTGTGCTGTAATAAGTTAACACGTGTTTGCGTCTCTCGTCACGGAAATGGAACCAGATAATATTGCGCAACGGTATGTCATTTCTTTTTGCATGAAATTGGGTGGGAACGCGTCGACAACTTATGGTAAGCTTCAGAAGGCTTTTAGAGAGGAGGTTATGTCAAGCGCTCAAGTTTTTCGTTGGCAAAAAATGTTGAGTGAAGGCAGAACCAATGTTGAAGATGAAGACTGCAATGGACGACCATCAACCTCAAGGACGTGTGTCAACTTGGCCAAGGTGCGTGAACTCGTACGATCTGATCAAAGATTATCTGTGAAAATGATTGCAGAAGAACTGAACATCAATCGAGAAACGGTTCGTCTAGTAATAACTGAAGATCTTGGTATGAGAAAAATTCCTGCAAAATTGGTCCCCAAAAATCTCACACCACAACACCGAGAAACATGGAAAAATGTGGCAGCCGATCTGTTAGAGCAAACAAAAATGAATCCAGAATTGTTGGGCCGTGTTATCACTGGTGACGAAAGTTGGTTTTTTCAGTACGATCCAGAGACAAAAGGCCAAAGTTCGCAATGGTGCTCAAAGGGATCACTCAGACCAAAAAAGCTCGCATGTCAAAGTCAAAAGTGAAATGCACGCTTGTGTGCTTCTTTGATTCCAAGGGAACTGTTCATAAAGAGTGAGTGCTTCCTGGACAAACAGTTAACCGATATTACTACAAAGAGATTTTAGAAAGACTTTGCAAAAGAGTTGTTCGTGTCCGTGCCAACATTGCTGATAATTGGGTTCTGCATCACGATAATGCGCCATCGCATACTGCTCTGTCGGTGCAGCAGTTTTTTACCTCAAAACAAATTTCAGTACTACCACAGACACCTTATTCACCAGATATCGCTCCGTGCGACTTTTTTCTATTTCCAAGAGTCAAAACGGCGGTCGAGGTACACCATTTTCAAACAAAACAAGACGTCAAAAAGCTGTGATGAGGGTCTTGGAGAATATTACAGAAGATGAGTTCCAGAAATGTTACCATCAATGGCAGAAGCGCTGGAAAAAGTGTGTGCAATCAGATAGGAACTACTTTGAAGGAGACAACACTAAACTTGACTAAAACGGTAAGCAACATTTTTTTCACACCAGTAACATTACTTTATTGTTGCAACATGTATATTTGTTTACGTAGTTCTCAGATGCAAACTCTCTTTTCAGATTTCTGTCTTGATTCAGAGTGGTCAGTATCAGGTAACTGTTTCAGCTGCGCCATTCTAATCAATATAGTCAAAAATGAAGACAAATAACACGTAATTATCAAGAACGAAAGATGAATGGAAGTATGAAACTTGAATTTGAAAATAAAGTTCCATCTATATCAGATCTCACTGGTCGCCAAACTGGTAACTACCATGCAGAAACACCTTCCCAAAAAACTCTTAGTTACAGTTACTTATAATTTTTTCAGGGCTATAATGTTCCTGAGTTTCAATTCCTTCCAAATTTTCTGATATTCGAGAGACATTCATGTGGGGTTTCGTACAGTTCTGAATGGTTGCTGATATACCTGCATATCCATTTTAGTTTGTGCCATTCTGCGTTTTTCATTACTAGTACCAGTTATCCCACTTTGAAACTAGAGGTAGGTGATAGATTTTACATCATATCACCATTTCGCATCTAACACTCTTTCCCCTATATTTACTCTTTCTTGTGCTTGATTGTTGCCTAATGAGATATCGAATAAAACAAGAAAAGTCAGTCAGCTCTGGTTCATGGTTACATATTAATTTGCATTCACATCTACATCTACATCCATACTCCGCAAGCCACCTGACGGTGTGAGGCGGAGGCTACCTTGAGTACCTCTATCGGTTCTCCCTTCTGTTCCAGTCTCGTATTGCTCGTGGAAAGAAGGATTGTCGGTATGCCTCTGTGCGGGCTCTAATCTCTCTGATTTTATCCTCATGGTCTCTTCGCGAGACATATGTAGGAGGGAGCAATATACTGCTTGACTCCTCGGTGAAGGTATGTCCTCGAAACTTCCAAAAAAGCCCGTACCGAGCTACTGAGCGTCTCTCCTGCAGAGTCTTCCACTGGAGTCTATCTATCATCTCCGTAACGCTTTCGCGATTGCTAAATGATCCTGTAACGAAGCGCGCTGCTCTCCATTGGATCTTCTCTATCTCTTCTATCAACCCCATCTGGTACGGATCCCACACTGCTGAGCAGTATTCAAACAGTGGGCGAACAAGCGTACTGTAACCTACTTCCTTTGTTTTCGGATTGCACTTCCTTAGGATTCTTCCAATGAATCTCAGTCTGGCATCTGCTTTACCGACGATCAACTTTATATGATCATTCCTTTTTAAATCACTCGTAAAGCGTACTCCCAGATAATTTATGGAATTAACTGCTATATTGTAGCTAAATGATATGGGATCTTTCTTTCTATGTATACGCAGCACATTACACTTATCTAGATTGAGATTCAATTGCCATTCCCTGCACCATGCGTCAATTCGCGTGGTGCAAATACTGTTGCATCATGCTTGTGGTTGTTAAGGATGCCTTCTAAATACCTAATATTATTACGCCATGTGGAATGTTTCCTCTACATCTCCTGCAAAGTCCCCTGTAACCCTACCGCTCATATTTATCCAAAGGAAACCCCTAAGTAATTATGTATCGTGTCCCGACAACATTTCATAAATATTTTAGCATGAAATTGTTTACCATTATTCAACACAATACTCTCAGGCATGCCTAAAACAACAAAATTGTTGTTACCCAGCTTTTCTGTAGGTGTTGTGGCATTAGCTCTTCTGTCTGGAAATAGCTTAATGTATTTACTGAATCCCCTGACGTAGACCAAAACACGCTCCTCTAGAACTACGTGTAGGTCGAAAATGATCTAATGCTAATAATTCCACTGTGTTAAAGGGATTGCATATTCCTTTGCACAATGCTACTTACTAGTCTCTAACTCAAAACGCATATTTTCAAAAGTTACTGTGTCACTGAAGTTTGCAATACACTTCTTAGTCCCTTAATGCTCTTACTGTAAATACACATAGTCTATTAAAAGCGCAGATTTTTGGAGGGGCAGCATAGTAGCCGGTCTGGCAAATCCATGTTCGTTCTCCTGAACCAAATTCCTTGATGGATGTAATATTGTGTTACCATGAGATAATTAGGGTCTCGCAAATGACATTTTTTAATCTCCGATGATCACCCTATTCTGTTCTCTTTCAGAGTACTGACATATTTTCTTCAAAGCATTTTCCACCTTGATTTAATTTATAGCTAAAGTGAGTACCGAATCGTTTTCAGTTAATGTAATTTCAGACGCCTTATATAGCTCAACATTTCTAGGCAACCTGTTGGACGCCAAAGTACACTTCCTTCATATGTTTTTAATTTCATGATCGAACTGTTGCAGGAACATTGCTCACCTTGCATGTTTCAACTTACAAGTTTACAAAAATGTTAATGCTTTAAGACCATTGCATATTATTACTTGGTGACTCAACAAAGAATGCTCAAATTTCTGCATTCCAAATACGATGGCCACTGCGTCTAGATCTGATACCCGTTATTATGCTCCACTGATTGTCCTGATTAAGTCTTAAAAACAATCATCTTATGCACTTCAATATCCCCTTCTTTTTTATTTTAAACACCTACACTCTTATACCATATGCATCAGAGCTCACTAAAATAAAAGAAGTCTTCTCAAAATCTGAGTGATTCAGCAGCGGGTTATTTAAGAAACAATTTATGAGCTTTCGAAATGTGGGCTGATATTCTTCAGTCTGAACCCAGGAGCTATCCTCTTTTAACAACTGATGTGTGTAAGGAGCGTAGAATGACTCCTTCCACAAAACGCCGATCAGACATAAACAGGCCAAACATGGCTTTACGTTGTTGCTTTTTCTTTGACGTTTCAAACAGCTCAGTCACTGAGAACCTGGATGGTTTCGCTAAAATACGTTCTCTGCTAAACACATGGAGCAAGAAATTCAATTGATTCTTAGTGCATGCCATACTTTCTTAATTCAGTTTTGTGCCACCTTTTCCTACTTCATCTCATACGTTGTCCAGAAAACTAAAATACTCTTCCCAAGTAGGGCATGCAACTTCATGTTGTCTACGTAAAATGTCACTTGCCCTAATGCTTCCTGCCCCTGTAACAGCGCCATATCTCTTAAAATTGCAAAGACCGATATATTAAAGACAGACGGAAATACTCCATACCCACGAGAAAATCCATTATATATACGGAACACGTATTTTCTTCAGTCTTTTGCCAACGGAAAATTCGAAAATCCATTATATATACGGAACACGTATTTTCTTCAGTCTTTTGCCAATGGAAAATTCGAGTAACCACAAATTATATCGAACCATTCATGTGAAACAAGTAGCTTCTCTGAATTATTGCAATAACTTTGTATATTTTGTTCGCTGACCCTCATTAAATTTTGTTTAAAGTATGAGCATCTAGTACGAGCCTTACAATTCTATAACAATTCAGTGCTACCGCCAGCGGATTTTTAAAAATATGTATTGCGTGTTACAATATCCCCCAATCTAACGTTCGTTGAATCGTTTCTTAATAGGTTCTTGGCAACTGGTGATCATTGGATATGGTTTCTTGAAAAATATTTCCAAAGTCTTACATTTAAAATGCGTTAGTAATATGTTTCCATACATTTGAAAACGCAGTGTTATGCTTGAGTAACACTTGCCTAAGCTTTTCTCTCTGTTTACATGAAACTAGATGTACAGATTGAGTTTTTATGTTCAGTACACAAGGGCTCCTAATATTTTTAATTCTATTATAGGGTGGCTCAACTTATTATGAAGTACACTGAAGCGCCAAAGAAACTGGTATAGGCACACGTATTCAAAAATGGTTCAAATGGCTCTGAGCACTATGGGACTTAACTGCTGAGGTCATCAGTCCCCTAGAACTTAGAACTACTTAAACCTAACAAACCTAAGGACATCACACACATCCATGCCCGAGGCAGGATTCGAACCTGCGACCGTACCGGTCGCTCGGCTCCAGACTGTAGCGCCCAGAACCGCACGGCTACTCCGGCCGGCTAGCGCCTAGAACCGCTCGGCCACCCCGGCCGGCACACGTATTCAAATGCAGAGATATGTACACAAGCATATGTAAACAGCAGGTCTGTACTTGAAACTATGAAGTACATTGTGTTTTGTAACGGGTTATTTTCACTTTCTTAAGCTGGTTTTAATAATGAAACTAATACAATATTTAAAAATGTGGTCTCCGCCTCTTTTTGTTATACTCAAGCGACTGAGACGAAATCTTGGATGGACGAATCTTTTATTTGCTTTGAAAAATTTTGAAGTTCGAAATGGTTTCCATGTTTGTTTAGGACGTAATACACTTTAATCATGCACATACCCTCGATAGTGCATATGTTAATATCATATATGTTTTTGTACTAGGTAATAACAAAACAAGTTTTAATCTGGGCTTGAATTCGAAAGCTGTAGAAGTTTAAAAAGCTAATGAATAAGAGTGACGGAAAAAATTGCAACACAAAAACCTATTTAATGTAGAATAACTAATCCAAATGTAAAATGCTGGTACATTAATAAACGTGTAACTGCCGGAATTTAGAATGCAGGCATGCAAAACGAGCATCCATTGTGTTGTAGAGGTGCCAGATTTCAGTTTGGCGGATGGAGTTTCGTGCCTGTTGCACGTGCTCACTGAATGCAGGGATGGTTAAAGCTTGGTAAGGATGACGCTGGAATCGTGGTGTGATGATGTCTCATACGTGCTCGATCGGAAATCTGATGGTCGAACAGCCCAAGGCAACATGTCGACACTATGTAGAGCATGTTGGGGCCACTACAGCGAGCGTTATCCTGTTGGAAAACACTCCTTAGGACGCTGTTCGTGAATGGCAGCTCAATAGGTCGAGTCATCAGACTGACGTACAAATTTGCGTCAGAGGCATGTGATAACCACGAGGGTGTTCCTGCTACTATAGGAAATCGCACCTCCTACCATAACTCCAGATGTAGGCTGAATGTGTGTAGCACACAGACAAGCTGGCTGCAGGCCTCTGGGCTCCTCCTGACTGACACATGGCCGTCACTGGCACCGCGGCAGAACCAACTCTCATCAGAAAACACGACAGATCTCCACCCTGCCCCCAGCGAGCTCTCTCTTGACAGCACTGAAGTCGCAAATGGCGGTGGTTTGGGGTGAGGAGAATGCACACAGTACAGGGAGTTTTGCTCGGAGCTGTCCTTGAAGTAACCAGTTTGTAACAGGTCATTGAGTTTCCGTTGTTCCAACTGCTGCTCACATTCCTTCAGCCATCTGCTGAACACGATGGTTTTCCCTCTCCATAGAGCCATGTGGTCGTCTGGAGCCCAGTCTTCTTGCGACCGTGCATTCTCGTGCCCACCGTGGCCAGCAGTCATGTACAGTGGCTACCTACCTACCTGTCAAGTCTTTCTGCAATATCACAACGGAACATCCAGGTTCCCATAGCCCTATTACAAACGCTGTGAGGTGTTGATAATAGCGTGTCTGTCGCCTTAAAGATATTCTTGACTAACGTCAATGTGCCACATCCAGTATCAAAGGTAACTGACCATCATAACAGTTACAGTGTGTATTTAAATAAATGTAATTTGTATCGTCATACGCGACTGGCGCGAAATTGGAATAGGCGTCATCATTAAGATATAGAAACACTCCTACTTTCGTTTATGTCACACAATTCTTTCTTGGCATTGCGTTTTCTTTCCCCGTCAGTTTATGTGGTCTG
The DNA here is from genome assembly GCF_023864345.2 of Schistocerca serialis cubense. Taxonomy (NCBI): domain Eukaryota; kingdom Metazoa; phylum Arthropoda; class Insecta; order Orthoptera; family Acrididae; genus Schistocerca; species Schistocerca serialis. The sequence goes on along the minus strand of NW_026047674.1, from coordinate 857,935 downwards.
AGACCTTACCAATCCTCCAAAAAATGATTTTACCTTCCAATTTTTTTACTTTCTTCAAGGAGATCTCCCATTTAGAGTCTTTTATGATGTAAGCCTACCTATTTGGTCCCCCTCCCCCCCCCCCCTGGAATTTAGTGCTGGTGACGCCAGTGTTTAAAATGCTAAAAGTAAGCTGACATAGAGATGACATTTCCATCAACATACGATACAGGGACAGATATACTACTCGTGTACCGCTTCGGTCCGAAAAAGGTGTCCATACTGTAGTGTGACTGTAGTCTGACAGTGTATACATATTTAGTAAATTCTACCTTCATACCCTCTTTATCCTTGTGAATGCAGAAAGTGAATGTTGTGCTCGCATAGAAATCTGATTCACTGACCTCTTCACCACTTTGTCGTCTGTCTTCTTGTCCAGAATTCCAGGCCGAGATACCGGTCTTCCTGGAGCACCTCTCTGACTACTGGCGGGACTCGGCGCAGCTGCTCTCACTGGGTGTGAAACATTTCTCTCAGCTGCTCGTCCCCCTCGCTTTCGAGCAAATGGTAAGTGGAGATTCTTTTCGTGTTTTATGTTATATGTACGCGGGATGAGAAAGTGATACACCCAGCCACGAGTACGTGGTCAGTCCTCTTAGTCTGTTTACTGGCTTACGTGGCTCACACTGTCGCTATTTCCGCCGCTCTGACTGCAATGTTAACTCACTGCAAGAGATCGGACCCCCTCTACCTTGTGCGGTTATTAGGCAAAGCAAGCACAGTCAGAACGGTTAAGGATAGGAAAGAAAATCATCCGTACCTTTCTTGTTCGTAGTTTCTCGTAACTTCCTAAACCAGCAGGAAAACTTCCTGTCAGATCCTACAGTACAAGCCTAAGCCTGATGGCTACGTATTTCTTAGGCAATGTTCCAGATGTTACTAAACCGTCCTTTATCTCACTATCTGAGAATCTGCTTATTTGGAGTCTATTACTCTGTAGGTAATACGCGGGAGAGGCGGGTCAGGGATTACGGTCTGCTATAAAGATCACCTTCCGTAATAGAATTTGTCAGCCTATGGCGGTTTTTTAAAGGCTTCATCGTTCAGAAATAACTTGGAGAATGTCTATCCACACATGAAGAATTTAATGGGCGCAAACTTAAGCTTATGCACCGTGGACATCATGACCAACCACTACCTACCTCACACTCCAGTATTCCTGCTCCTTCTGCGAAATTACACTGAGATGACAACGCACGGGGTAACGATGTGCTCACTTACTGACGGTGGTAATGTCGCGTGCACAAGGCGTGGAAGGGCAGAGCATTGGCGCAGCTGCCAACTGTACTCGGGTGATTCGTGTCTGACGTGGTTATGATCGCACCACGGCAGTTAACAGGCTTTGTACGCGGAATAGTAGTTAGAGCTAGATTCATGGGCAATTCCATTTCAGAAATCGTCAGAGAATTCAGTATCCTGCTGCCTACAGTATAAAGACTGTGCCGAGAATAGCAAATTTCAGGGATTTCCTCTCACCACGGACAATGCAGTGGCTGACACCCTTCACTTGACGATCGAGAGCAGCGGCGTTTGACTACAGCTGTCACTGCTAACAGACAACCAGCACTGCGTGAAATAACGGCAGAAAGCAGTGCGGGGCGTATGACGAACGTATCCATTAGATCCATTTATAATCTGTTTAGGGAGAGTTTATCTATAACTACCCATACACGTCCATAGCTAGTATGTGTTAACGTCGAATGTAGGTGGTGGTCACATTAATTCGACTCCATTGTGTACAAATAAATGCAACTCTCTGAACTGACTTTGTAGCTTGAGAATCGTGTGTTTGATAAGACATCAATACAACCCACTTTGCATTAATGTTATAATATGTTGTACAAAACTGAATATTTAGTCATAAGCTGGCATTAACTTAAGCATTATGCAATAGTCGCACCTACACGTGTAACTTAAAGTTGGCTGCTAATTGTGAATATTGTAAGTAATTTGAACCACCTTCTGTGTGTCTCAGCGTATCCACTCAAATGATCTGCAACGCCATGAATGGATTAACAGCATGAAACATCTGAGAGACATGCTGCACACGAGATTAAGCGGCTGGGTTCATGATGTGCAATCCGTCAGCGAGCAGATGGCGCACTACAAAGTGGAAGAACACAAGAACAGGCCTGGGACTTACATACTTAGGTAAAAGCGAGTGTACTTTGTAACTTTTGTCGAACTCATTACGATTCATGAATTTTTATTCCATTCCTTCCCCTCGTACGTATTTTTTACAGTTACGTAAACAGCTGCGATAATTTAATTCAGGACTGAGCAGAAAATGTGACTAGTGGACAACAGTCAAATACCGTTGCTGCCAGATACTACATAAGTTTACATAATTTATGGAAACAGTGAGAACCTCTGAAAATTTGTGGTACTTGACACACAAACCTAGTATAGAGGTCAAACAGGGCTAAAACAATTTGTCTAATCGAGGAAAGTCATGCTAATAACGTGTATTTCCACGTCTAGCCTAGATGATGGCACCAATTAGGGAAGGAAGAGCGTACAAAAGTTATATTAATCTAAGGGCTAACCAGCGATAACGATTAAACAAAAGATGAAGAGGTGTCGATACGAGGGTGTGGGGTGGTAATTGGTCATACTTTTCATGTCTTACACTGTGACGTGCGGTTTTAAATCCGCTCATAGCACAGTGCATAAATACTGGAAGATAGAAGTGAGAGGTACAACGTATATGCCTCTCCACCACTGGGCATGTGGGGTCACGGAGTGGCCAGCTCGGGATTGTCGAGGATGGTGAAGGTGTCTTGGAGGTGCAGGGCGAAAAGTTTTACTATACTTACGACGACCCCTTTGAGTGCGAGGTGGCAAAAGGCCAATGATGTTTATGACATTAGACTCCTCACATATTGTCTATCATGCAACCACAATATTGACTGCCAATGGCAACAGGGGTGGGACTGGAGGTCTCCAGCTGCGAGCACAACAAGAGGCTATGGAACATAACTGAACTGCTTAGTCAACGAGTAACTCGCAATAGTGTTACAATGCTAGTGGTGCTGATATGAAGCAGAGCAATGGCAACAATAAAGAAACAAACATTGCAATATATCTACAACAACACTTCACGAAGTTGATAATTCGTCAGAAAGAAACACAGTGATTTTTGCAGAGTGAGAAAGAAGTGCCAGACGAAATATTAAGACTTCTGCAAGATGATTCAGTGGGATGTGTGGCATCGTATATGTTTGACTGTACAGATGGTATAAATAACGAGCGGAATGATGATAATATGTGCTTAACAAGTGAAACTGTTACTGAAACAAGTCCTAGCTACGTAGTTCATCATACTTGTAGGGCAGGGAGCCAGAAATCTTGGCTCCATTGAAACGTAGTAAAGACCAATCGTTGTCCAAGGAGCGGGTATTAAACATAATTACATACATGGAAGATCATCCGGAGCGTAGGAATAACGCAACTGTGAATAGATTTCGAATAATTCCACAGCAGTATGACCTGCATAAGAAAAAGGACAAATATTCAGGGGAGAACAAGAAGCACTTTTTACAAAAACTGATGTCCGCGCGTTTCAAGGATTCTTGATAAGATTTATGGGATGTCCATAATAGTTACCTACTACGTCATGCAAATCAAATTGTGTCTGACGTAGATTACAGTGATTTCAAGGGAAGTAGTAGACGGTAGCATAACTTGAAACAGTGCTATAGAATTGGAAGACATAAGAAACGACATTTCAAACGAAGTGTCCACTTGATATGCACAGCAAACTGTGGAATCGACCTAAAAATTTGTAGATTATTCTATCCTTCAGTAAGGAATTTGTTTGGACAAGAAATGCATTTAAAAGGAATCCAGGAAATTAGAGGTACTAAGAGAGTTGTGTCAAAGTCGAGTAAAATCAATGCCTCAATACATTAGTATACAATTATACCGATTGTTTAACTTGATGGTAAATCGGCTATAAAGTTATTTATTGTGCTGCGACAAGCTGAAGGTGCTCTGCTCCCTACGACTCTTTCTCGTGTGTGTGATCTTGCAAGGGCAGTAGGATATATTTATGTCACAGAAAGCAAGAATGGCATAGCTGCGTAAGAAAACAACAGCTATGGTAAGAGCAGTGGTTTGCGCCAATCGCTGGTCCATTTAACTTGCTTTTGCTTGATTCCTCGTCTCCAGATAAAAATCACGCTCCTTTAGAGCAAACTATTCCTCCCAAAAAATGTGTGACATTGCATTTCACACCACTGTGTAAATTCAACCTCTGGACGTTTGCTTTTTGCACGCCTATAAACCATATTATAGCACTTTCTGGAGCTATGTCTTCAAGGATTTCAGTTCCACAATAAGCTCTTCGGCGAGCTGTTCTGCATTAGGCTGGATGAATCACATTCCATCTGTTTTCACCACCCTATTACACCAATATGATTCTGTATGCTTTAAGAGTGGATATGCAGTTGGACGTCCTTTTCGGTTTGTAACCCCAAATAAGTTCGCCTTGGATCTTGATGGTTGGCACCTCTTTGACGACTATGACGCACTATTTTTCATTTGGTGATCATAGTGCAATTTCATGGTTTGCTTTTAACATGTCTTGAATATCGACGATGTCTGTCTGTGAAGTATAATGCATATGTGCCATAGAAGTATGATCTGTGCACCTCCTGGACCCTCCTGATGCACATGGTTGTTAACACAACGCTTTCAAATTAGCTTTACTAAAGACTGAAGTTGTGATCTTGGACTCAAGAGGGTCCTTGTTAGACAGTCAGTCAGGGGTTGATTGTTGAGAAAGAGACGGTAATGTTGAGTAGATCATGGCTAGTAAGTCAATAGAAAGCTTGCCAGTACTTCAGTTTATAGTTGGTATACTCAGAGCTTGTCTGTCATCAGTCCAGGCGTCTTTTTGTATGAAGTATATTGCTGTGGCATCTCTCTAATTCCCAGTGGCGAGTTAGTGTGTTCAAGACATTGGTGAGGAAGAAGGAACAGTAGTACCCATGAGATTCTTTGAATATTTCAAGAGGTCAAGGAGTATGGAGAATTCAAATGGGACTGATAGCTGGGATGAGTGTGTGTGTATGTGTGTGTGTGTGTGTGTGTGTGTGTGTGTGTGTGTGTGTAAGTGTGTGTGTGTGTTTGTGTGATAGTGGCTTTGGTTGAACTTTGCTGCAGGATGGAATTAGTATCGGATATACCTTCGGGATATGGAGAGTGGCAAGGTATCTTCTGATTTGAGTCCGTACAAGCTTCCAGTAAACGTCCTAGATTTTATGGTACTGTTCTAGAATTATTTTACGTGGGCTATTGTGGGGTGGATATGACATGGAATGAGAATAAGGGTTGACTTTTGCATGAACTCGTGATCACTTTCAATGAGATGAAGGATATGTGCAGTTATAAGTCTGAGGAGGTAGACAGACGAATCATTTCAGTGATAGGAGAGTTGAGACCTGAAAGAAAGTAGATCATTTGTCCTCAGTTACGTTCAACATGGTAACTGCTGTGGATATACAGGTCCACAACGATAATGTAGGTGTAGAAGGGTTAATCAAAGTGAGCAAGGAAATAGTGTACGACAACTCAGAAAGATATAGGCAGTGATTGTTGGGTAGGGTAAATCACATGACTAAAGAGAAAGTACTGAACAGTATTGGGGAGAAGAGGAGTTTGTGGCACAACTTGACTAGAAGAAGGGATCGGTTGGCAGGACATGTTCTGAGGCATAAAGGGATCACCAATTTAGTACTGGAAGGAAGCGTGGTGGATAAAAATCATAGAGGGAGACCAAGGGATGAATTCAGCAAGCAGATTCAGAGCGGTGTAGGTTGCAGTAGTTACTCGGGCATGAAGAGGCTTGCAAAGAATAGATTAACATGGAGAGATGCATCAAACCAGTCTTCAGACTGAAGACCACAGCAACACCAACATGGGGAATGACTCCTCCTACCCAATATCCTCTCACTAACTTGGGAGGTGGCGAGGCTTACCTGAACACCTACAAAATGAATTCGTTTTAAACAAGTGCCAGTTGTCTATATTATTGGATATTCTCTCACTTCCTTCCCCTTCACATATCTTATTAATCTGTAATACACTGCAAGTTGTTAACGCTATTTAGTGTTCTGTTACTTTCGACTCCTTTATACACTTTAATGATCTGAACTGCCTGCTCCAGCTGGTTTCCTCCGAAGTCCTACATTTTTGACTTATTAACGCAGATGTCTACTATCCTTATAGTGTTATTCACTTATCTGTTCTTTGCCTTTTACCTTCTAATCCTTATTCTTTCGCGTTTATTTCTGTATACTCATCAAACTTTAGTGTCAATTACGTCTCCATAGGGTAGTAGTGATTTCTTAGGTGCTGCGTCGTTGTTACTACAGAATATATTTTGTGTGTTTCTAAGTACATCTTATCCACCCATGTGACTTTACATTTTCACATCTATGCACCTATCAAAGACTAACGTGTCTCTTGATCTATTTTATATTCATGATTTCTATGACTTCCGTCTGTTTAGCATATTTGTTATTAGGTATAGTTAACAGAATTTAGGTTTATGCTTTAAAGATTGACACGATATTTGAAGAACGCATTGTCATACAAAAAACCTAAATGGAGAGATTACCAAACATGAACTTAAGCCCTTATGCTCCTTATCCGCATGTTCTGTATAGCTGCACAGCAACAGAGATTTTGTTTAATGCTGGGACTCAATCTACCTCGTTTTTCTTTCGTTGACATTGTCTTTTGCTCCATAATTGAGTGTCACATTTAGTTCTACTTCAGTCCCCTTAAATCCACGATTAAAGAGTACTCTTGATAGGAGAGTTGGCAGTAGTGCAGAATTGTGATATAAACTAGATAGCACCACCGTAGCTATGGGCCCTATAATGGCGAATTTCATAGCTGCAGAACAGTTGTGCGTCCCCTGAGGTTACTTAGTATAAGCTACAGCGATGAGTTTAAATTTTGTACTCATCTCTAGTTTCTAATAAGTACATTTTCTCGTCAAATGTATCCATTTTCTCTTCATCAGGTATCAGATCGCTGTAACTTCGATTTTACTTTTGTTTCTCGTTTGTCCTTTCTTTATAATCTGATTTATACTTCTCCCTTCTCTCATAAATATCATTTTCTGAATAGCAAATGTTTAGCGACTTATCTGTCAGTGGATTCATTCTTGGCTTGTTGAAATATACCTCTTTTGCAACACAGTCACATGAGACATTACTTGCGTCCTCCCTGTATTTAGCAGACTCCTTTATCCAATCGCCATACACGTACACTGCTGGAAATGGAAAAAAGAACACATTGACACCGGTGTGTCAGACCCACCATACTTGCTCCGGACACTGCGAGAGGGCTGTACAAGCAATGATCACACGCACGGCACAGCGGACACACCAGGAACCGCGGTGTTGGCCGTCGAATGGCGCTAGCTGCGCAGCATTTGTGCACCGCCGCCGTCAGTGTCAGCCAGTTTGCCGTGGCATACGGAGCTCCATCGCAGTCTTTAACACTGGTAGCATGCCGCGACAGCGTGGACGTGAACCGTATGTGCAGTTGACGGACTTTGAGCGAGGGCGTATAGTGGGCATGCGGGAGGCCGGGTGGACGTACCGCCGAATTGCTCAACACGTGGGGCGTGAGGTCTCCACAGTACATCGATGTTGTCGCCAGTGGTCGGCGGAAGGTGCACGTGCCCGTCGACCTGGGACCGGACCGCAGCGACGCACGGATGCACGCCAAGACCGTAGGATCCTACGCAGTGCCGTAGGGGACCGCACCGCCACTTCCCAGCAAATTATGGACACTGTTGCTCCTGGGGTATCGGCGAGGACCATTCGCAACCGTCTCCATGAAGCTGGGCTACGGTCCCGCACACCGTTAGGCCGTCTTCCGCTCACGCCCCAACATCGTGCAGCCCGCCTCCAGTGGTGTCGCGACAGGCGTGAATGGAGGGACGAATGGAGACGTGTCGTCTTCAGCGATGAGAGTCGCTTCTGCCTTGGTGCCAATGATGGTCGTATGCGTGTTTGGCGCCGTGCAGGTGAGCGCCACAATCAGGACTGCATACGACCGAGGCACACAGGGCCAACACCCGGCATCATGGTGTGGGGAGCGATCTCCTACACTGGCCGTACACCACTGGTGATCGTCGAGGGGACACTGAATAGTGCACGGTACATCCAAACTGTCATCGAACCCATCGTTCTACCATTCCTAGACCGGCAAGGGAACTTGCTGTTCCAACAGGACAATGCACGTCCGCATGTATCCCGTGCCACCCAACGTGCTCTAGAAGGTGTAAGTCAACTACCCTGGCCAGCAAGATCTCCGGATCTGTCCCCCATTGAGCATGTTTGGGACTGGATGAAGCGTCGTCTCACGCGGCCTGCACGTCCAGCACGAACGCTGATCCAACTGAGGCGCCAGGTGGAAATGGCATGGCAAGCCGTTCCACAGGACTACATCCAGCATCTCTACGATCGTCTCCATGGGAGAATAGCAGCCTGCATTGCTGCGAAAGGTGGATATACACTGTACTAGTGCCGACATTGTGCATGCTCTGTTGCCTGTGTCTATGTGCCTGTGGTTCTGTCAGTGTGATCATGTGATGTATCTGACCCCAGGAATGTGTCAATAAAGTTTCCCCTTCCTGGGACAATGAATTCACGGTGTTCTTATTTCAATTTCCAGGAGTGTATTTACGATGTCTATGTTCTCTTCACATGGGTGATTGGTTTCATTTCCATATGTGTTAACCCATACTGTTTTCTTGGGCCGTTTCTGTTTTACTCTCCTTGGTACCTTCAAGAATTTTACTTTGTGCAATCCCTTTGTCGTTAATGTACATGATCGGACTTCATACGAACCTGATACGTCACCCATCACCCTCCTGTCTCCATTTGTATTTCCATGTGGTGTGACGTGTGTAATTTTTGAGTGAGTCAGGTAAATTTAATTTCCGGTAATTGTACGTTATTCCATAAGTGCAGAATGCTTCGCTTTTCAGGGTGCCTTAGATAGCTACCTAACGATGGCTGGCGAAAATAGCTAGCAAATCCATATGTTCAACTTATCTAATCTCTATTTCACCGCAATCTCAGATCAAAAGACAGTTCGCCTGCAACCTCATTACATTTGATTTTAAATAGGTCTCTTATACTAGAAAGAGATTTGCATACACTTTATCCAGTGAATCACTGCAGCTTATGTGAAATGTGACAATTCTCATTTTTCATTTGTTTTTTAATTAACTGAACGTCATTAACTTCTAAAGCCACCAGTTTTTGGTCATTTCCTATGAAATGCTGATGCAGTGTCTACAAGACAAACTGAAATTTCTAAGTGATCTTCATTCGGTAACGACACCACATTACATTTAAACAAGCTATTGTAGGCTTGTATGCCTCAAACACACTCTGATCTTACATAATATTTCGGGCATGTCGCACTGTCCTACTGGATTTGTTCAAGTCTGTCAGAATGCACAATGGACATGAATGGACACAGGTGAACAGACAAGCTACTCATGTATGTGTCACCCGTCACAGTCATATCTAGACTCATCAGGGATCCCACATCACTCCAACTGCACATGCCCCACACCATTACAGAGCCCCCACCAGCTTGAACAGCCCTTGCTCACATATAGGGTCCATGGATTCATTAGGTTGTCTCAGTAGTTCCTTTCACGTTTTTTTAAATCGAAGATTTCCGCCTCCATTCAATAAAGTATTCCCTCTTTAATCTACATTCACTTTAATCGATATTTACTAGCAAGAAGAACAACGAGTACTCCAGCAGCGACTCCCACGCCGCCTTGGTGCATGCTAACAGCTACTGCCATGCACCACCGCCACTCCTTCAGTAATGGTTATTCTTCCTATCTTACTGGCCCTGCTAATTCATACCGATAAAACGTATGCCTCAACAGGTGCCCCAATCGGCGCATAAAACCCCTAAACTAAAATTATTTTGAATGTAAATGAAAATAAAAAGATCCTTGGTGAAGTCACTGGGCTTCTCATGATTGATGTGACAATCAGCTACTTCGGTCCTCTCCTAAATGAACACTGTTACTGCCACCTTACTGCAAAACATTCCATGCATTATGGGTATAATTTGAAGGGTGTGTTGATAATGGTAAATTTTTGCATTGGCGTTTGTACTCTGAAGAGACAAAAGTCACGGGATACCTCGTAATATCGTGTCAGGTCTCCATTTGCCTGGAGTAGTGCAGCAACTACATGCGGCATTGATTCATTGGAAATCCCCTGCAGAAATATTGAATCATGCTGCCTCTGTAACCATCTATAATAGCGAAAGTGTTTCCAGTGCACGATTTTGTGCACAAACAGACCTCACAATTATGTTAAATTAGTGTTCCATGGCACTCATGTCCTTGATTGTCCAGAATGTCCTTTGAACCAGTTGCAGATAATTATTGCCTGGTGACATTAGTGGGACAATGGGGATGCGGGGCCATTTTGTTACTGCGGGTTGCCTCCATCAGCGGCAGGTATGCACTCAGAGGCAATCCTATTGTTCTCCTTTGATTGACACATACTTAACCTATTGTCCCATTAAGTGGTTTTCCATGTCACTGCAGATAACCTATTGTCCCCCCCCCCCCCACCCACTCCAACTCCCCTACCCCTTTCACTGCTACAGGTACACTTTGAAGTCTGAGTTACTGGAATAGAAACTGCCACTACTATTTCACATGAGGACACAAGTACAATTAGACCTGTGATGCCACAGATAGACTGATTGACCTCCCATCGCAAATCCAAGATGGCGGCCGTGATGGCGCAAGTATCGTTACCCAAGATAGCGGTGGTGGGAAATTCAAAAAGTGCCGTGCCCCCTCACAGGTGGAAAATTGAAATTTTGTCAGTTTTTCGCGAGGGCCATGCTCACCTGGACGTGGAATGAGTTTTTGTGAGTGCCATACCCACCTGGACTTTGAAGGAAATAGTTAAAGCCTCCACCACAATCTTCAACCGACCACCACATCCCCTTACCATGTTGGTGGTCTAACGTGTACTAACGTGCACTAATGTGTACTAACGTGCACAGTGCATAGAGTCATCTAAGATGGCGGCTGTGACATCAGTTGATGATGCAAGTGCCACACCCCACTGGCAGGAAGTTGAAATTTTGGCGGGAAGATAGGTCAACTGGGCTACCTCCCCTAACTTAACCCCCCTCCCCTCACTCCAGAAAAATGGCAGAAAGCTCAAATTCCAACAGGATAATGCATCACACCTAAGTAAATGGCAGAGCTCTGCATATTTCTTACACCTTGAGCACAGTGCTTAATTTATGTTCTATCTCTCTGCCTATGAGAGTCACAGAGCATGCTCTAAAGTATTGTTCTAGAGTCTAGGATGAGTACCCAGAAGGTATTGGTAAGAGAGAACATAGACACATGCACTTCTAGGGCTACAACGTTCTGCACTTAAAACGGGCTATAATGTTAGGTCGCCTGCATTTCCAACCTATTAGATGTATGGAATGTAGCACTGTTAATATTCCAATGTAAGAAATATATTTCAAGCACGGGACATAAATTGTTCTTCTCGGATTCTCTATGACAAACTATGTTATCGGACCATAAAACGAAAAAACTACTTCCTTAAAACATTGGCTCTGTGTGATTCGGGTACTATATAGCTTTCAGGTGATGTATAGCACCCACTGTACACATCCGATCATGGTTCCAAAATTATACTATGCCTGCATCAGCGCCGGCCGCGGTGGCCGTGCGGTTCTGGCGCTGCAGTCCGAAACCACGAGGCTGCTACGGTCGCAGGTTCGAATCCTGCCTTGGGCATGGGTGTGTGTGATGTCCTTAGGTTAGTTAGGTTTAAGTAGTTCTAAGTTCTAGGGGACTTATGACCTAAGATGTTGAGTCCCATAGTGCTCAGAGCCATTTGAACCATTTTGAACCTGCATCAGCCCTATATAAAATGATTGTTAGTAACTCCGAATACCTCTTACAAGGAAACAGATAAACGTACAGCAGCAGCGACTGACATGTGAAAATTACCAGTCATTCCATCACTAACTGCCGTTTCGAATCCTGCCTCAGGCATGGATGTGTGTGCTGTCCTTAGGTTAGTTAGGTTTAAGTAGTTCTTAGTCTAGGGGACTGATGACCTTAGATGTTAAGTCCATCTGTCACTAACTCTGTAAACAGCACTCCTGTCGGGCAAATATGTACACTGGGAATGCAGTATCACTAATTTAGTTATGACGCTGAAGTCTAGATTTTACACCCAAGATGTGGCAGGAGGATGGAGTACATCACATAAATCAAAGTTCGTTTAGTGGGATGTGTCACGTCTCATCACACATGAGATGGAAGTCCTCTGATGACAGACAGGTTTACTGTTGACGATCGGAAATGTTATGCTGCTGCTTGAACGTGGCTTATGTTCTGACATACGTTTGTGGGAAGTGATCAAACTACTATTCACGTAAAAACAAAAAAGACTGCGTATGTCTAGTCATAACAGAACGATGGATTGAAAATGGTGAATTGTGATTTCAATGCATCGAAAAGTATATCCGAACATACGTGGTGATAGATTCATTTCATAAGCAGCTGCACAATATAGCAATGCAAGTGTTCATCTGGAGCTGCTATAGTGCACAAACAGGACAGTCAATACAGCTGTTACAATACGTCCCCTCATCGGCACCCCGTATGGGTACCCTAGTATTTTCCTTGTTGTCTGTCAGAGGTGATATTGATTCAGTACGCCAACCCGCGTCTGTGACGCCTTTCTTAGCATTACATCCGCGGATGGGGTAATCATTACCACACAGTGCCAGGCGCCTGCCCTTCATAACACTTGTTTGAAGAATCTCGGCAGGGTGCAGCACCTTCCAGAAGTGATGATTCGACGACTTTGTCGGGTAATTTCCCAGGACTGAGGAGAATCGAGACATATAGCCAGTGTGGGTGTGGGCCTTTCTTTGGGTGCTGTGCAGATACAAACGATAACTGCACTGTTTGTGCAAAATGTGTATATACTGCATTGTAAAGTTACTGTGGTTTATGGTGTGGCATGACTAGAGAAGATGACTGTGTGTCCTATCGTGAGGGACGTAAATATTAGGGACATCGATAACCACAAGCGATTTTTTACATGGGAAATTATGTGCACTGTAGATAATGAGATTCGTTCCAGAGGAAAAATTAGCTGCACATCTATCGATGTCAGACTGCAGTTGCAATCGTAATATTTAATTGTAGTTAGACTGTTAAATATTCTTTTGAGTCTTGTATGTATTTGATGATCTGTAGACAATTTTTGCAGGGTTAACTGCCAGTGCAATGTAGCGATCCGTGCAAAATAATTTTGTCTCTGAAAGTCTTGTCTGCAGGAAACAATGGCAGATGGTGCTCCCAGACCAGCAGTTTGACGGGTAAGTTCACTGGTGGACAGGATCTCCTGTTAGGAATGTGCCCTGGGAAGCATTGCAACATCTCTAGGTGGTGGACCAAACTGCAGCTATGTGTCATCACACCAGCAATGGTGCCTAGGTGAACACGTATTTCGATAGGAATTTCTCAAGTGTAAAGTATGAAAGAGATGACAGCGTCTCACACTCACAGAGCCCAAACTATTGCGTCATAGCTTCGCTGGGAGTGCCAGTGCAGCGTCAGGTGTCAGGTGGTGGGATGTGTTTTTTATTATTAGCAATCTTTTACTTAAACTGTAGTCCATCTAAATATATACTCTGCTAGCCACCAACCGGTGTGTGGTGGAGGGCACTATTCACACCAAAGTTATATTTCCCTACTTCTGTTGCACTCTCAGTTCGTGTGTGGGAAAAACGTCTGTCTGATCACCTCAGTATGAGCTCCAATTCCCCTTATCTTTGAATGGTGATCATTGTTCGATATGAAAGTTGGTGGTAATAATATATGCTCTGCATCCTCGGCAAAGATAGAATTTTGAATTTAGTGTGCAGCCCTTCCATTTAGTGCATAGTCTATCTGCAAGTGTGCTCCACTTCAAATATTTCAATCAGATTTGTAACACTCTCTTGATGCTTAAAGGTACCAGTCACGAATCTTGCTGTTCTTCTCTGAACCTTCTCAATCTCTTGAATCAGACCCAACTGGTAAGAACCCCCATACATACAAATAATACTCAAAGACCAATAGGATGCCACAAATTAAAAACAACTACACCATACATGTGAAGAATATCGATTTAATTAATTTGCATAAATTTTTTATGTCAGTGTGGTATTAACGGTACAATAGTCAAGGGGCGGGGTGACATGGAGCAGAACAGCAGGTTAACTGCAGAACACTAAGTTAATTTGAATAATTTTTATGTGAAATGCAGTTCAATAGTTTAAGGGGATGGGGATGACAATGAAAACCATTTAACAGAACAACAGGTTAAGTGCTGACAAAGGGCGAAAAATTAGGTTAAACAACCAGAGTACAGTGCTGAACATCACGTTACACAACATGTTTTCCCCATGTAATTGATTATTGCAAGACCTAGATGTTTCCAAAGAGCAGAGAATGATGAGCCAGAGAAATCCAACCCCCACAAACTGAATTTCTTATAAATAAACAATATACCTTTTCCATATATTACATAGATTTTCTTAATTGTTTAAACAATATTCCATACAGAGCAATCAAATACGCTCCAAATGATCGATCAACTGAGTCTTTTTCCTACCAATTCCTGGAAAGAGGTGTTGGTTGGGTGACTTAGGTCAGTGAAGGTGCTCTTTTTTCCTGCTATTTTCTTAGGTATGTTGCATTATCCTGTTGGAATTTGAACTTCCCACCATTTTTTTGTGGGAAGAGGAGGGGTGTTAGGTTAGCAGAGGTAGCCCAATTGACCTATCTTCCCGCTGAAATTCCAACTTCCCACCAGGGGGTGTGTGGCACTTCCATCATCAACTGATATCACAGACGCCATCTTAGATGACATCACGCACTGTGTACATTAGTACATGTTAGTGCACGTTAGTACCTGTTAGCCTGCTAACATGGGTTGGTAAGGGGATGTGGCAGGTGGATGAGGTGCGTAGTGGAGACTTTAGCTATTCCCTTCCAAGTTCAGGTGGGCGTGGCGCTCACAAAAACTCATTCCAAGTCCAGGTGAGCGTGGCCCTCGCGAGAAACTGACAAAATTTGAATTTCCCACCTGCAAGGGGGGAATGGCACTTTTTGAATTTCCCGCCGCCGCCATCTTCGGTAACGGTACGTGTGCCATCATGGCCCCCCATCATGAATTTGCGATGGGAGCTCCATCAGTATGTCTGTGACGTCACAGGTCTAATGGTACTTGCGTCATCATGTGAAATAGTAGTGACAGGGGCTATTCCAATAACTCAGACCTCAAAGTGTACCTGTAGCAGTGAGGGGGCAGGAGAGTTGGAGTGGGTGGGGTGGGGGGGACAATAGGTTAACTGCAGTGACTTGGAAAACCACTTAACAGGACAATAGGTGAAGTACCTGTCAATCAAAGGAGAACAATAGGATCGCCTCTGAATGCATACTGCCCCCGTCGTAGGTAACCTGCACTAACAAAATGCGACAGCATCCCCTTCGTGAGGGGGGAGGGGAGTGGGAGGGGCTGGAAGGGACAATAGGTTATGTGCCGCAACATGGTAAAGCATTTAGCAGAATAATATGTTAAGTACCTGTCAAACAAAGGAGAACAATAGGATTCCCCTGAGTGCATAACTGCCTCTGATGTAGACAACCTGTCTACCTCTCAGTCCCACTACTGACATGATGCATGGTCCTCTATAAAATTTCCAACTTTGTTTGGGAACATTACTGCATGAAGAACTGCAAATGGTCTCCAAATAGCCGAACGAGACCGTTTAAAATCATTTATCAGTCCAGATGGACCAGAGGACCCTGTTCACTCCATTATGGAGCCACCATCCGCTTGCACACTGCCGTGTTGGGAACTTGGGTTCACGGCTTTATGGTGTGTGGTCTACACTCGGACCCTACCATCAGGTCCTACACAATGAAATCGGGAAACATCTGAAAAGGCCACAGTTTCCCTTACTCTAGGGCGCAACCAATACGGTCACTAGCACAGGAGCAGTAGCAGCATCTCCTACTATCATTCCCCATTGACAACAAATTGCATTGCACTTTCCTAACGGATTCGCTCGTCTTACGTCCAACACTGATTTCTGTGGTTGTTTCACACAGAATTGCTTGCCTGTTAGCACTGACAACTCTACGCAAACAGTGCTGCTCTCGGTGGTTGAGACCATCGGCCACTGTGTTGTCCGTAATGAGAAGTAATGCCGGATATTTGGTATTTTTGGCACACTCTCTTGGAACTGTCAATCTCGGAATATTGAATTCTCTAACGATTTCCAAAATGCCTATGCGTCCAGATCCAACTAGCATTCCGTGTTCAGAGTCTGGTGATACCTGTCATGCGATCGTAATCACGTAGAAACCCTTTTCACGTGAACTGCCTGATTACAAATGACAGCTCCACCAAAGCACTCCCCTTTTAAACTTCGTGTACGTGATACTGTTGCCGTTTGTGCATGTGCATATCGCTACCCCCAGACTTTTGTCACCTCCATGTATAACACCGTAATTCATCGTAATTCATCACAATAAACGATTTTTATTTGAGCAAAATGTTCTAATGACAGACCGACACACAATTTTAATTTGCGGTGAAGTTTCATACCAGTGCACCCTCCAGTGCTGAAAGTAAATACTTTGCGGATACCTCTACATCACACGTGAGCTGCACATGATCTGGCACGCTGAATTAACTTGTTTTTAACTTTTAACGTCGCAACTTTTTTTTGTTACAGACGACCTCTGTTGAATCATGACCTACTGTCCTACCACGAGCGGTTCCTCTCCTTCAGGGACGACTTTACTGCGCTGTGCGTCGCTCGACATCGACGGGCGTCACAAATGTTTGGTCTCGCCGACGCACTGTATTCCTTCTATTATTACAACTGGTTCTTCGACCTACAGTTTGTAGGTGACATCGAGAGTTTAGGTAAGAATAATTTTCTCAGTCAGCCACTTCATTTTTGTGCACTGGTGACTCCCTACTGTATTCCAGGTCGAGGACTGAGCCTCGTAAACAGCTAATGATGTGTGGTTTCACATTTTCCGTAATTTCCCATGTGACCTGCGTTAACTACTAGTGTGCTTTTCATTGCTGGTTCCTCGACTGGTTGGCAACTCTCCCCCTAGTTCTATTGCAAGCTGATTACTCCAGTTCGACGTATCTATAGACTCCTGCCCAATAGGATGTAAAAACCTACATATAGCAAATATTACAGTGTTTGAAAGAGATAAAAAGAATTACTTTAAATGTTACAGAAACGTCACTGGAGCGTCGGTTCCCCACTAGGCATCCGTGAATTTCGCGACGCTGGTGATATTCACAGACGTTGTTAACACTGCTGCGTGACTAGTATGGTTGTAGAGACGTTGCTGAAAACGTCGCGCTATTACATTTACCCATTGCTGCCATCGCCATAGCAATGCCCAATTCCATCAAAACAACCAACTGACTCGTGTTCACTAATGCGCCAAAGGAACTGGCATAGGTATGTGTATTCAAATGCAGAGATATGTAAACAGGCAGAATACGGCGCTGCGGTCAGCAACGCCTATATAAGACTACAAGTGTCTGGTGAAGTTGTTAGATCGGTTACTTGTGCTGCAATGACAGATTATCAAGATGTAAGTGAGTTTTAAAGTGGTGTTACAGTCGGAACAATGGACACAGCATTTCCAAGGTAGGGCTCAAGAGGGGATTTTCCGATACGAGCATTTCAGTGTACCGTGAATATTAGGAATCTTGTAAAACATCAAATCTCCGACATAGCTGCGGCCCAAAAAGATCCTGCAAGAACGTACCAACATCGACTGAAGACATTCGTTCAACGTGACGGAAGTGCAACCCTTCCGCAATTTGCTACATATTTCAATGCTGGGCCATCACCAAGTGCCAGCGTGCGTACCATTCAATGAAACCTCATCGATACCGGCTTTCAGAGCTGAGGCCCCACTCATGTACCCTTGATGAATGCACGACACAAAGCTTTATGCCTTGCCTGGGCCTGGCTATACCGACATTTGAGTCTTGATGACTGCAAATATGTCGCCTGGTCAGACGAGCGGGTGGACGTGTACGGGTATGGTGAGAACCTCATGAATCGGTGGACACTGCATGGTCGCAGCGGTCTGTTGAAGCTGGTGTAGGCTCTGTAATTGTGTGGAGCGTGTGCAGTTGGAGTGATGTGGGACCCCTGATACGTCTAGATTCTTTAACCAAATGAAAAATCAACTCTTCTGGAGTGTCTATCGTTGCCCCATACACCGAAGGCTTCATGTCCCTCAGTACGAGATCAGCAGCATCCTGAAAACAATATTCATCACACAGCCATCTGAACATGGTCTCTGAACACAGATTACGTCAAAACTTCACGGACAGCTAGCGGGATAACGGTACGTCTGTGAGAGTTCTGTCACATGAGAGAAACTTTTCTTCTCATCTTCGCTGAACAGTGTAAAGCTTTGCATACACAGTTCTTTTGAGACCGAACAAAAGGCCGGTTTTAAATATGTTTGTTTTCTGTAGCTCAACAGCTACAGATATAAATTTTTTGCTAAGCACTGAACTGCTGTGGACGAGCTAAATCGTCGTGTTCCGCTGCACCACAGTTACTGAGTGTGGAGTCTTGTACCGCAAGGAAGCAAGGGAGCAGACGTTGTTATGGATGGTTGGTATCCTCTTTCTACACTACAAATGCACACGTGGACTAATATGGTTCTTTATTTACATGAACAGACTTTTACTTAATTTCAATAGAGTTCATGTGTTTTGGTACAAGTTCATCAGTAATAGTCCTCTTGCACGCAATGTCGGTAACCTTGATATTACAAACTTTAGTGTCATTGCTAGTCCCATTATAGTTAACAATCTGGTCACAATGTACTGTCATAGGCTGTGATGTGCTCTGCAAACGTGCTGACAGATGCCAAACAGGAGTTTGAGTTCGTGAGTGAGGCCTAGAGGGCGTTGGCGACATCTTGCTTGCGGGTGTGTCTCTGGCCTCTCTCGTGACAGGCGCGCTTGATTCAGCGTGTGGGCATTCTCAATAAAAATGTGATGATGTGAATGGATGGCCCTCAACTGTGTACCCTACGACAGAGTTGCAATATGAAAAGTTTTGGCTGGTTTCGTTGTCTAGGGGCTGGGATACGTAGTTGTCGCATTACAGGCCAAATACAGCTGAGTCTACAGTATACAATATGGATGTACACATGAATCGAATGGTCGAAGCTTCCTATGACTCAACAATTGCGAATTTAGGACGTAAAAAAAACGTTTATAAATGAAGCATTGCAATTAAATAAATCTGCAGATTATCTTAACGACTTTAAATGATGAGTACGACAGTAGAAGTACTTTTGACAGTGTGGTATATATTTCTGGAGAACACTTATTGGTGTCGATGGTCCAATAATAAAATAAAATATAAGTTGAATAACAGGAAAACAATAGATTCCTACTGCACGTAATTAGTTATGAACGACAACATAGCTCGCGAGATATTCACTTCTACAGGCACACTACGTCTTCACTGTAGAAGCCACGGAAATCTCACAAGTGCAAACGTCGGCATTCCGAAGTATTTCTATCTGTGGCGACCAGGCGCAAACCGCTGCCCACTCTCCAAGTCTCTGCCTCGACTGCCGCGTCAAGCACCTCCCCCGTGTCCTCTGCCGTACCCCTCTCCCACTTCCATCGAGTCTCCCCATTCACGAGCGCTGTGATTGGCTAGAGCGCTCCCGCCATGTCTTGGAGCCAAAGTACGCTCACAAACATCAAACACTCTCGAAATACTGGATTTACATCTAAATAACTTGAAATTAAATAAATATTCCTACGGCTGGACTATAAACAATCTCTAACATCCATTATTAAATACATCAACAAATTATATAAACATATATCAAAGGAATAGCGAGCCAAAGTAACCCAGTAGCCTAATGTCTCCGTGCTTTCTAAAACACGGTAAATAATTGACCATTTTCTTCACGAATAGCATATATCGGATTTAAACAAAGACATAGATGAATAAATATATTTATAAGCATGCTGTGGAGTACTTATGGCCTGACGCTATCTATAGTAATCGGCTATTTTCACCTCCAAATAACTCATGTACTATTGACGTTAGATGCCTGTAATTCATACCACTTTAGGTTTAATCTAATAGCTTTCCAAAGACACGTCGATCGACGAAATCGAATGAAGTGTTTAAATTTTGGAAATTCACTGCTGGGTGTTACTTGTACAATTTACCCGCAGATACTAAACTTTAAACTAATAAAGATATTGAAAATCTGATTACAGCATCAGAATCGTCGTGCAAATGATAGTAATTCACATGTTTCTTTTTGAGGTATCATGATTCATCTGGCTAGTATTAACATCTATACAAACTGCGAAATGTCTGCCACGATGGTTTCACAAAGTCCGCCACCTTTGGCACTCTCGGCGTGCAAGCCTCTTTCACTGACGCAGCCTCACCGTGGAACTGCCAGCCTCGTGGCCGGGCTGCAGCCCTCTTGCTTCGGCCAACGTCCGGCACAACGTGGTCGGCCTGCCGAGCGGTCCGCGCGACCATGACAACTCCGAACTTGGAATACTTTCAGGGCGCCACAATCCGCCTTTTAGAGGCGTCTACTATTGAACTTTGCATATCATCTTTGCCAACTGCTGTGCTGGCGACAGCTTACACCAGCACACTGAGGGCACGTGCAAGTGCGCTCCCTGGGATTTCCTAAAGCACTGTTGACGTATTTATGTGTCCCACTCTGCCGACCTCTCCCTGCTGCATAGCAGCTACTTCATCTCGATTAACAGAAAAGTTTCGATTATTCATCATACAAACAACGTACGTCTTTGAGTGCTGTCATTTGCGTAAACCTTGTCTCACTATCTCGAACGGTTTATGAAATATTATGCTGGTTACGATCACATGACTATGATGCACAGGGACGGAAATGAACGCATTTCATGGAAGTCTCCAACAGATATAAAAATCAATAAGCGGAGGACGGAATGAGCTAACGTTCTGTTCTCAGTTTGAAATAATTTTTCCATATTTTATCTACATTTCCTATAATGCAATGAATGAAGTGAAATTAAACATACGCACGGTTAATGCAATGTGTAATTAGTTATGGAAACTCTACGATAATTCCTGCAATGGTTTACAAAATTTGACGTAGTGAAATATGACAAGAAGAAAATGAAATTCTCTACCTCATGGAGAAAAGATGTCAGACAGTAGTATGTGCAAAGACGAAACTTCTTCACGCAATACTTTTCCAAAGATCGGATGATAAATATTTCATGACACCCACTATGTCGTCTTTCAGCACAGGTATAATAATTTGGCCAGCAGTATCCACATTACAAAGCAGCAATCAGCACGTCTGAGGCAGTGAAAGTCTTAATATTGTAAATGGTGCAGTTATTTTAACGTTTCATATATAATCTAAGTATACTATTTCTTATAATTTTCTATTTTTCATTAATGAATAATATTTTTATTTGTAATTGAATAGTTAATTATGGAATATAAATTGTTAATAATTTTCATATAAATATTGATTCTGTCAATCCTAATAATACTGAGAAAACTTTGTATGAATCATGTGTGTTAACAGTAGTGGTGGCTGAACAATCATTTTAAAAAAGTTAGTGTTACTGCATTCTGCGCAAGGAAAGTACTGGATTGTACAGTATGATATGTTCATGATGAAAGAGGTGTTATGGTCGTTCTGACCGTTAGAAACTTAGTACCAGACAAGGGTTGCATGTATAACTAACTGATCACTGGCCTAAGGAGGAAGTGCAGTCAGATGTAGGCAAAGAAATGAATGAATTGAGGTATACCAATTCATACATGACTAGCTGCCAACGTTGCTGTGACATTCTGCTAATGCACCACCTGCATAGTACCTCTAGGACAGTGATAAGATTTGCATTGTAAACATGAGTAATCGTTGTTGTTGTTGTTGTGGTCTTCAGTCCTGAGACTGGTTTGATGCAGCTCTCCGTGCTACCCTATCCTGTGCAAGTTTCTTCATCTCCAAGTACCTACTGCAACCTACATCCTTCTGAATCTTCTTAGTGTAGTCATCTCTTGGTCTCCCTCTACGATTTTTGCCCTCCACGCTGCACTCCAATGCTAAATTTGTGATCCCCTGATGCCTCAGAACATGTCCTAACAACCGGTCCCCTCTTCTGGTCAAGTCGTGCCACGAACTCCTCTTCTCCCCAATTCTATTCAATACTTCCTCATTAGTTATGTGATCTACCCATCTAATCTTCAGCATTCTTCCGTAGCACCACATTTCGAAAGCTTCTATTCTCTTCCTGTCCAAACTATTTATCGTCCATGTTTCACTTCCATTCACGGCTACACTCGATACAAATACTTTCAGAAACGACTTCATGACACTTACATCTATACTCGATGTTAACAAATTTCTCTTCTTCAGAAACGCTTTCCTTGCCATTGCCAATCTACATTTTGTATCTTCGCTACTTCGACCATCATCAGTTATTTTGCTCCCCAAATAGCAAAACTCCTTTGCTACTTTAACTGTCTCATTTCCTAATCTAATTCCCTGAGCATCACCTGACTTAATTTGACTACATTCCATTATTCTCGTTTTGCTTTTGTTGATGTTAATCTTATATCCTCCTTTCAAGACACTATCCATTCTGTTCAACTGCTCTTCCAAGTCCTTTGCTGTCTCTGACAGACTTACAATGTCATCGGCGAACCTCAAAGTTTTTATTTCTTCTCCATGGATTTTAATACCTACTCCGAATTTTTCTTTTGTTTCCTTTACTGCTTGCTCAATATACAGATTGAATAACATCGGGGAGAGGCTACAACCCTGTCTCACTCCTTTCCCAACCACTGCTTCCCTTTCATGCCCCTCAACTCTTATAACTGCCATCTGGCTTCTGTACAAATTGTAAATAGCCTTTCGCTCCCTGTATTTTACCCCTGCCACCTTTAGAATTTGAAAGAGAGTATTCCAGTCAACATTGTCAAAAGCTTTCTCTAAGTCTACAAATGCTAGAAATGTAGGTTTGCCTTTCCTTAATCTTTCTTCTAAGAGAAGTCGTAAGGTCAGCATTGCCTCACGTGTTCCAATATTTCTACAGAATCCAAACTGATCTTCCCTGAGGTCGGCTTCTACCAGCTTTTCCCTTCGTCTGTAAAAAATTCGCGTTAGTATTTTGCAGCTGTGGCTTATTAAACTGATAGTTCGGTAATTTTCACATCTGTCAACACCTGATTTCTTTGGGATTGGAATGATTATATTCTTCTTGAAGTCTGAGGGTACTTCGCCTGTCTCATACATCTTGCTCACCAGATGGTAGAGTTTTTGTCAGGACTGGCTCTCCCAAGGCCGTCAGTAGTTCTAATGGAATGTTGTCTACTCCCGGGGCCTTGTTCCGGCTCAGGTCTTTCAGTGCTGTGTCAAACTCTTCACACAGTATCGTATCTCCCATTTCATCTTCATCTACACTCTCTTCCATTTCCATAATATTGTCCTCAAGTACATCGCCCTTGTATAGACCCTCAATATACTCCTTCCACCTTTATGCTTTCCCTTCTTGGCAGTCATCAATATTAATATTGATATAATATACCTACAATATATGTATAAGCTAATATTACCACCTAACTAGTGTATATGAAACCATATGAAAAGTGCTATCCTGACAGGGTACACAAAATAAGACATAACTATTAGTTTCACTTTACTGGAAATGATATTTCTTGACAGGATCCAACTGCCTATCAAAAGATTCTGGCAGTGTCAATTAAATACAATGTAAGGACTTACTGGAAACAGACTTGAGTGTCCACCAAAACGTTGTACCAAGGTGTATCAAATAAAACGTAACCATTGAACTGAATGACTCTGTTTATGAACTATGACAAGGGTAATCAAAATGAGTGCCTTTGGTCTCCACTGGCCAATACCAGCTGAATTCTTTTCAAACAACGCACAGCAATTAGGATCAGTATTTAAAGTAAAATCTTGATACTGATAGCTGTAGGAGTAGATTTCTAAGGAATTTCACACAAGATTTATTAAACCATAGATTAGTGGGTAACGTTAAACAAAAAAGCATAGATAATTATGTAATTCAGATTAGTCCTCACATGGAATGAATTAATTAACTGTTCATTAATACTCAGTGCTTGCACCTATTAGTTATGCTAAATTATTCAGAGCACCACACAGCATCATGGATTTTAGGATAGGCATGTGGTAACCTATGATATTGACGGACAGCAGAACAAGACTCACATGTGTGTACAATCTACAAACACAGCTACAGATGAGTTTCCCTTCCGAAAATCAGCGTTAGAATAACACTACAGTGTTCTTGGCATAGTAGGTGGACTGCATTAGCAGACAGGTGCCAAGCCATGAGAGGTCTCATTAACTGGATAATCAAGGACTTGAACTGAACTGAGTAGTGATTTATTATTTACTATTATTTAGTTATTATTTATCTCCACAGAGCATGTACTCCCACAATGTGTGTCTGGTGTACCTACACTGTCCCAGGAACAGCTATCATGTATCTATCTTCTGATTTTGTATAGATACTTAGCATAAGGGTCGTAACAGTCAGGTAATGAATCAGTCCAGTTGACGGGTTAAGAAATCTCATTTTTAGTCCCTCCCATTCGTTTAGCCACAGTTGTAATGTGTGATCTTTTATTTATTATTTTTTCGGATTGGCCTCAGTTCCAGGCACCCTTCATACTTTCATTTATTTGCTTTTCTGTAGCCAGTAAAAGACCAGTTTTTTATTTTCCAACTAGTGAGCATATTCCTAGAATTACTGACAAAGCATCATTCGGGGTAGTTAAACAGACGCCCATTAATTTTGGCAGCACTCCTCATTGAACTCTCCTTAACTAGCTCCAGTCTATGAGCCCAAAGTCTCACACGATGTCCTGTAATTGATGCTAATATAGATGGGTGGTATACTCTGATTGTTTTAAAGAGAAGCCAAATTGCCTGTTAGCTATGGTAATAACTTAATTCATCACATTTTCTGCCTGTTTGCTCTATTTTTAGTACAGAGTTACAATGTTTGTCCAGAAGTACACCCAGCTATAAGTATAGATTTATTCAGAATATGGAGTGTGATTCATTTATCGATATCATGGGGGCCTCCAATGGACATTTGAATCGATATGGCCAAACTGAGAAAACAATGCTAATTCCATACACCACAACTGATTAAAAATTGGCCAAGTTTACAGAGTAGATCCAGGAAGTTGAGACCTCTTTATTTAGCAAGACATTTACAGCTTACGTTAACTTTGGTGCACGTGTGGGAGTGTATGACACTAAATTCCTACACATGTGCTACCTATTTATCAAATTTCGTTTACTACACACTATGTCCCAATAGAACAAATAGTCCTGTCATGGGAAAAGCCACATATAACACTATACAGCACCATTTAGTATACAGATATAATATTTATAACCAAATTTGGTATTTAGATGTAGTATAATGTTACCCTCTGTGAGAGTTTTTACAGAATTTAACCGTGAAATTCCTAGAGGATTTTGCTTATCGGAGTTGAAATTAAAGTTACATAAAAACAGAAAGGGTCAGATCCAATTTAGACAATGTTTTAACTCCTCAAACTTACTGAAATGAAATAGAATACGGTCGCCAGCCTAGTTAAACATAGAAATGCGAAACATTTCTTTTAAAGATAAAGTAGCCAGCGTTAGTGGAGAAACGCTGCCTACACTTCTTTCCTACGAAAGTGCAATGAACCCAAGCACAAGCAAAAAAGTGGTAAAGTGGATCCTAACAGTTACTGTAAAACATGCCTGTCCTCACATACACAAAAGACATTGTTACACTCATCAATTTTAAATACTTTGTTAAAGCTGAGTAACTTCATCAATACAACAATTGCAAGCCAATACTAACTGGAAATTGGACACAGGTCATTACTGATGACTGCAACAGTGTAAAGGAATAGATGGACCTCATCACACGATAGATCCAACACGTCACTGACTTATCAGTCCCAAAGTCCTGTTGCTTGTTGGACTGGTGAGTGCCGCTCAGCAATCCAGGACAGGCGTACAGCTAGCTCTTCAACGATTTAAGTACATCCCAGCAGCAGACAACCTCACAGCCTATCTGGTCACGAGAGCCAAGACTTGACACGTCATTAAGGAGAGCAAGAAAACGGCATACCAAGCGTTTCTGGACTACATCAACCATTCCACTTCTTCCAGAAAAGTACTGGAACCCATTATGAGGGTTTCTGTAAACACATTCGTTTACCAATAACAGCAGTGCTGAAACAGAAGTGTCTCCAAATACATCACTCAGAACCTGGCAGAGCATTTTGCACCGACTACTGCTGATGCCAGCTTTCAGAAGCTGTGAAGGGAAGACCTTTGAGCGAACGGTTAACCGTCATTTGGTCTGGCTGTTAGAGACCAGGCAACTGCTTAGCCACTCTCAGTGTGGATTCTGGAGGTTTCGATCCACTATTGACAACCTGACTCTACTAGAGGTGCCTATTCAGCAGGCCTTTCTAGGTAGACAGCACTGTCTCAACATATTCTCTGATATCAGTAAGGTGTACAACGCTACATGCAACTCCACGAATGGGGCTTTCCTGGTCTTCTCAGCACCTTCATATAGTCTCTCATGTTGCATGGGGGCTTAATTAATTATGATTGAAAATACTTTTAGTTTTTAGTAGCTGTATGTCCGATTACGCTGTGTCTCGTAATCGGTTGGCCCTGACTAGTATTATTACGCTATCTGACTGCTAAGAACAACAACAAAGAATGAAATGAAAATTTTCGTTAACACAATTAATTAATTAAGTCCCCAGCAACTATGAAACCTACGAAACCAAAGCACAAGTATAACTGTTCTGTATGTGGAAGTATGACTCAACGCACATCTGGCACGGTTCTTCTTCAACAAGACAAGAATTTTTAAATACCAATTTTACTGACGTGATAAAAGAAAATTACAAATACTATAATTGCGTAAGGAAAGCAGAATTAAACTCTAATACAAGAACACACGCCAGATGCTTTGTTGACTGAACCTGTAATGACGCATTATTTAGGACACTGAAATAAAAAGAAACGGAGTTTGTTACCTCATTTATATTGATGAAAATCACTCTAATCCTTACAATGTATATCTACAACGACTCTCTACTACCACATCTCAACAAGACTCTTCAGTATCACATCTCAGCAAGCACTGCCTAATAGCACATCTCAACAAACACTCTCTGCTACAACATCTCAGCACTGACTACCCCGAGCCCTCGACAGGCACACACTACCACGAGCTCTCGACAAGCACTGTGGAGGCGGCTTAATAATACTCTTTGGCGCAATCTCTGGCGCAGTGGCTCAGTGTAGCCACCTTTCAATGTGTAAGCTCTTTTTTAGGTTTTGAATTAGTAACATGCTGTTGGCATGTTTTGAGCAAGGGAATGGTGTTCCTAGAGCAATGTTTTGAGGTTTAACCTCTTTGCCATAGTCATAAACAGTATCACATATACAGAAAGGAGTCCTGTACAGTGCTTCTTAATTGTGGACAATTTTGCTGTTTCATATTCCTCCTCCAGAAGTGCTACGGCGACCCATCAGTTGCACTTAGAGTGCGGAAGTTAGGGAGGTGGGCTGGAAAGACAGGGTTTCAGTTTTCTGCACATAAGAATTTTAATTATTCTCATTGTCATTTTAATGTGCATGTGAGGGATATTAGTCCACATTTTTAAGACTAAATCAGGTTTATGGGCCTCAGTTTTAACTCCAAATTTTCGTGGTTGCCACACCTGTGAGACCTGAAAGCCAGAACCCAGAAGGCACTGAATATTGTAAAGTGCCTCAACCAAAGGTCTAGGGGGATCAGACAGGGTGTGTCTGCTCCAGTTTTATAGCGCTCTTGTGTGTTCGTGGCTAGACTATGGATGCACAGTGCACAGGTCAACGAGGTCTTTTTACCTCAAGATTATTGACGCATAAGGATATTAGGATGCGCTTACAGAACCAGCCCCATACCCAGTCTCTGTGCTGAGGTTGGGAAACCGCCATTCACCATCTAGCGACACCTCCTCATGGTGAATCAGGCATGTAAGTTTCTTGTAGCTCCAACTTCACCTGCACACCATACCATTGCTCCTCCACCTCTGGAATGCCATTTCTCCATGAGCAACATGGACATCTGGACACTAGGTAGGGCATGTGCTGGAGTCACTTGGTGTGGAGCAAGTGCAACACCAAATCCAGCGTTTTAACAGTCTGCTACCCTGATTAGAGGCCCAGAGTAACTTTGATTTAGTGCAGTATAGCAGATGTAGCAGTCCAACATATATTTTCATACATTATTAAAGGACTTTTTTAATGGTCACCAAACCTTTAGAACTGTCTTTACGGATGGGTCGAAACAGGGGGACTCTGTTGGTTGCATTATTGTTTTCTCTGATTGTATACTCAATGTCTGACTGCCTTGCAAGTTTTTAGTCTTTGATGCAGATTGACATGCGACCTTGCAGGCACTGTAGCAGAGGAAATGTGCTTAAAGTGCTAAATTCCTTGTCTGCTCTGATTCCCAGAGTGTTCTTCACTCTCTACAACGTTTGTACCCAGTAGCTAAAGTAGTGCACAATATCCAGGACGTCCTCCTCCAGCTACAACGGCAGGGGAAGGAGAAGTCTGTCTGCTGAGTGCCAGGGCATGTGGATGTTGCTGGAAACGAAAGGGCAGATCTAGCAAGCAGGGAGGCATGTCGTGATGCTGAGTTAGCGCGGTGTGCCATCCACCTGCCTGCTGTCTCCTTGCTTTTGGGTCGGTGGGAGGATGAGCGGCTCCCCAGTCGTCTTCACACAGGCCACAGCCCTGTGACACATGGCTTCTTGCTCCGGTGAGGACTCTGTCCATTGTGTAGTACTTGTGGCATACAGATCATGGTGCGCCAGATTTTATCAGACTGTGTTTTATTCTCCGACCAGTGGGCAGTGACTGGTTTGCTGATAGATCTGCCCTCCGTTTTAATTAACGTTCAAACGAATGTGATGAGAGTCTTATGGTTTTGTAATTTGTCCACTATGTTTCCGAAAATTTTAGGGAGATGATTTTAACGTATTAATTGTGTGCCCAGCTAACCCATCTTTTTCGTATGTGGTCAGCCAATCAGATTTCTTAGAGTCTCTTTTTTTAGCTCACCTGTCCTTTTATTTCCGTTTTAATCCCAGATATAGCACCTTTCACCCTTTATCCGTTGTCTTAACTGGTGCGAGACAGAGTGCTTGTGTGGTCAACGCGAGTGAGGTGGCAGAGAGAGGATGAGCGTCACTTTAAAGGTTTCCTCCTCACTGTGTGATACCATTTTCTTAGTTTTATCCACATTTGTTTCTTTTAATGTGAGTAAGGGTGCTGATAATCTCGCTGTTGACCGACTGTAAGCTCCAGACACACACACACACACACACACACACACACACACACACACACAGACACACACACACGCACACCTGCAGCAGTTACTGAGATTAGCGTTCACATGTAGACAGGTAAACGTGCCATGGTAATCGCATGGTTTTCGCTCAGGCAAGGACTTTAATTTATCAAAGCTCAGGAAGTTTGCACTAAAAATTTACAGATGATATACAAAAACCTATTTCGTGAACCTGTCTCTCTGTTAGTGGAAATTGCGCCAAAATCTCTACAGTAGAGCCTGAGATTAGGCTTCGCTTCAGACTCCAAAATACGGCTAGAGACTATAAAAAATAATACTTGTTGTTAACACTGTTGGGCGAGACACGGCAGGTCGCAACTAGTCGCTCCAAGCAGCAGTCAGATTTTTAATTCATTAACTTCGGCCTAAATCCTTTCATTATCAAATATTTTTTAATGTGGTCATATGTTGGTGACCACAATGTTTGAATGTGAGCAACTCTTGCGAAAGGATTTCATTCCAGACTGCTCGGCCGGTTGAGGAAACACGCTTTCATTTGTATTTTTTACGTCCAGCACGCTACCAGCCTTCGATACATAACCAGCTTATTGCGCTCAAACAAGCAGAGCTGCTTTACGATTTGCACCATGGCAAATACTCTCATAATGTTTTTCGTTGTTTGCCCTCTCTGTGGACCTTCGTGCATTCATACACGCGCCACTAAACGCTCCTTTACAGTGTAACTGTTTCAACACGAATTCACAACTGCAATGGTGCTGTAGTGAAACAAAAGAGTATAGTAATTACACCAACGCTTTTCGTCAGCTTCAAAGGAGGGATACCAAGCAAACGAATGTATGTCCTCAATGATTGCACAAAGTCACCCACCATGTTAACCGAGAGCACAAATGCGCTGCTTCCTGGACTAGGGTAGGCGCGCCGGCCCCAGATTCAATCCGCCTGATGGATTACCGACGAGCGTCGGTGTGCCAGCCAGCCTGGATGTGGTTTTTAGGCGGTTTTCCACATCCCACTAGGTGAATACCGGGCGGTCCCCACGTCCCGCCTCCATTACACGACTCACAGACATATGAACACGTTCACACTATTCCATTGCTTTCACTAGACGCAGACAGCTGGGTCTACACTAATTCCATCTTGGGGGGGGGGGGAGGTTATGGGGTGGGGATAGGAAGGGGATCTGGATGCCCTCTACACTAACAATGGCAAATCCATAGTAACAACGCCGACCCTGCGTTGACGTGGGAAAAAGGCGCAAGGAAATGATGAAGAGTTACTGTAGATAGTCAAGAGGGTTTGGGGGACTTCCTGGATACTCTGTAGATGAAAACGAATTGCGTACTCTTCTCTCGATTCAACTCTGGTATATATCTTTCCAAATACAAAAAATTTTGTTGACATTATTTATCATCGATGATGTAGTTAAAATACACCTGGTCTTGTCATCCAGAGGAGCCTCTGGGATCAGATGTGTACATCTGCTTCTGCATACATTTGGTGTGTGAGCACCACTCAACTCGCAGTGAATCTTTTGCAGATGAGGAGTGGCAGAGGGAGGACAGAAGCAACGCCATGGTCTCCGTGGACACTGACTGCGTGCAGCTGTTGGCGAACGCCCTCGACCACCCCACGTGTCCGCTGGAAGACCTGCCACCGGAAACCAAAAACCTGCGCGAGCGGTGCCGCGTGCAGCTGTGGGACGACGTGGTGCAGAGGTCGCCCCACGTACCCGTCACCAGCTACCTGGCCTACACGCAGAGGGCAAACGTCAACCTCTGCCTGCTGGCCTGGATGACAGCCAACTCGTTCGGCGTTTGTCAGGACGTCCCGTTTAGTATGCTACAATCCGTGCACGATGCTCGCTGCTATTTCGACAGCCCTGGCGATCAGTCCTGCCTGCAGTCGAACGCTACAGACGCCATCTGCTCTGTTTCCAGAGCAGTCCTGTTGCTCATGTGTGGCGATTTTTCTTTCCATAAGTCTTTCGATTTATGCGGCGTCAGTTTCTACACAAACGGATCGCACTTCACGACGTACAATTTAACGTGGGAAAGAGAGTTCTACAAAGGGTATGTGAGGCCAACAGAAAGGGCTCTTAAGTACAAAGACAGCTTGAACAGTGCCACCTTGAAATACAAAGATTTCAAAATCGACAGCTTAAAACCTTTAGAAATGTCATTTATAGCCTTAAATATTATTTTCCGCTTTTTGACCACTGTTGTATACATGTACCTGCCCCAGTTACGTAATGTCCCGGGAAAGATATTCTTGTCCATTCAGATCACGGGTATAACGCAGATCTTTGTGTTCTGAGGTCATTTATCGTATGACAGGTGTCCCTCACTCTTCTAAGATGTATCTGGCTAAACTTATTCTGCTACCAAATGTACGCGTGTGTCCGTCATCTTAGGCTCCCTGACGACCTGCCACCTGCTGAAGCCAGAAGGGTATTCCGTGGTCAAGCGCTGTACGCACTGATACCGTGGAGTGTGGTATGCATAGCAACTATTGCTTTCGAAAAGATGAGCAAACATTACCTGATGCACAGTCGGATAATATTCCTTGCGGGGATTTCTCTATCGATAACTTTCAATTTGGTTTGTCTTGGGTCGGTGGGATACATGTACTTACATGCTCGGAACTCCATGCGGCAACTCAAAATTTTTAGTAACGATAAATTTGCCTCTAAGAAACAATATGTTTTTATGTCACTTAAGGCTGTTATTTTGAGCGGGATAGGTATAATTATTAGAATTGGGTTCCACCAGGCACAAGGCATAGCGCAGTTTGTGTACTACGTACACATAGCCACGATGGTGCAGGGACCACTGCAGTTCGTTTTCTTCATTTGTAATGGAACGACGCTGCCTCTGCTCAGGAACAGAGTGCTGTCGTGGTGGAATCCGGATATCATCCGCCCAGGACAGGAGCTCTGTTCAACAGCTGAGAGAAATCTGGAAAGGAGGAGAAATGAACGGTCTCTCCTTGCGCAATCCTCGTTGTAAGTTACATGGATATTGTTTCCAAAGGGCTGTCTCGACTGTAGGCAGGACTAAAGCCAGTGACCAGTCATAATGATTGAATCCAGCTGACAACACAAAATTAACTCCTACTGCTAACGCAAAACCAGTGTATTTTTCTCACTTGTTCTAAATTATTCTACATGTCTGTGTTTGTCTAGTTAATTTAATGAATTGACATTAAGTAACTACTATTAAAATGTAATTTACTACAAGATAATAAGAATTTCTTGCTCTATTTCTTCCAACCCACCCTGTGATAACATGTTAACCTGGTCTCCGAAATTTTCACAAAAACATTTTGTTATCCATAGCATATGATAAAAACGAAAATACTGCAAGAATTTCTTGCATATGAAAAAAATATTTCAACCACTGGGCAGTGAAGGGAACATAATATACTCTTGCAATGTCTTTACAGGAATGTTTGCCTTTCCCATTTATTCCTACAAAGCTTCAAAAAGATGTCTACGTTTCCCTTCTTATCTTGCAAATAACTGCAGAACTGTGCTTCGTCTTTTGTCTCACACTAGATCGCTCAACCCAAAATTCTGTCTCCGACTAGTACTAGGAATTTTTTAATGACAATTTACATGACTTTCACCTCTGGCAACGCATTGTGTATCTGAAAATTATTCCCTTGTACCATATTTAACTTCAGCTTGATACAGAATTTTTTTGCGAATTTATTTACTTATCTACATTGTTCCATGACAGTATTTATTTTTTGGAAATATGCAAGTCTTAAATAAGAATTGTATGTGTGTATTACGTGTATGTTCAGTACTGTGCCAAGAAAAATTAGTATCAGTGTCAAACCAGAGGAGCAGGAAGATGGAGATAACTCAACTGTGTGGAAGAACATGTAATGGTGTTCGTAGCGCTGATTAGTGTTCTGATTGGTCAGAGGGGAACAAAATGTTATAGTATGAGACAGTAACAAACAAGTGTCGTTGTGACATGTTGTTTGAAGTGAATGCATAGTGTTAAAGGACAATTGCACAGGACACAGGAATAAGAGCAGTTGTTGTACAGGATGTTGACATACTGATTGAGAAATACAGTAAGGTATTAAAGAAAACGTTAAAAATTAATGTATATACGGCGTAGCACTTGTAAAGAAGAAACCATGTTGTTTAAAAGTGTATTTTTACAATTAATGTAGTGCAAGGGAAAAAAATGTGTCAGAAGTTAATGTGAAAGAACGTATGTCTGGCAAGAGTTATACAGTAAGGGCGTAGTACCTCGAATTTAGTGTGATTTGTGATCAACAGATGATGGCCAATTTGTTCGAATAAAAACAGATTGAGCGAACAGTGCAAATGAAACCGATCCCTGTGTGAATTTAATATACTCTCCTACTGAGCATCACTGCCATAGACGGTGTTACATAGAGCCATTTTTGCAGAGACTGTGAAGTTACAGCGAACCTTACGGTGAATTTAATGGAGGAAGGACTGCTATTTTGAAACTAGAGATTGCAGCATCCCTCGCCATCTTCGTATGACACGAGGTAGATGTGACGTGCAGCTCAGCCTACCTACATACCTATTTGATCACATACACACTCACTCACTCTCAAACACACACACACACACACACACACACACACACACACAGGTGCGCGCGCGCGAGCACGCTGCAGAACCGAAACAAAGTGATGAACTCCTTCCGTCGTTTCTTCGGAACCCTGCAGCGTCGCGAAAGCACAATCGCGGTTTGCCCCGCGTCAGCCGGCCGGAGTGGCCGAGCGGTTCTAGGCGCTCCAGTCTAGAACCGCGAGACCGCTACTGTCGCAGGTTCGAATCCTGCCTCGGGAATGGGTGTGTATGATGTCCTTAGGTTTAAGTAGTTCTAAGTTTTAGGGGAGTGATGACCTCAGATATTAAGTCCCCGCGTCAAACACATCACGTGACGCTCTACTCCGCGTGTTTAGTTGCAAGTAGTTTACTGGCGGACCCGGATAAATTCCCTACACTAGCAAAACCGCTCTAAATTTGACGCCGTCATCTTCGCTTTGATCAGCGAGGCATGGTTAAGCTTCACCAATCTAAGTCCAGCACCGGCAATTACCAGCACTGTTAGTACACTGAGGAGCCAAAGAAACCTGTATACCTGCCAAATATCGTGTAGCGCCCCCGCGAGCCCGCAGAAGTGCCGCAACACGACGTGGCATGGACTCGAATAATGTCTGGAGTAGTGCTGGAGGGAACTGACACCATGAATCATGCAGGGCTTTCCATAAATCCGTGAGAGTACGAGGGGTGGAGATCTCTTCTGAACAGCACATTACATCCCAGATCTGCTCAATAATGTTCATATCTGGGGAGTTTGGTGGCCAGCGGAAGTGTTAGAAAAGTGTCTCTGGAGCCACTCTGTAGCAATTCTGGACGTGTGGGGTGTCACATTGTCTTGCTGGATTTACCAAAGTCCGTCGGAATGCACAATGGACAAGAATGGATGCAGGTGATCAGCCAGGATAGTTGCATACGTGTCAGCTGTCAGAGTCGTATCTAGATGTATCAGGGGCCCCATATCACTGCACTCCATTACAGAGCCTCCACCGGCTTGAACAGTCCCCTGCTGACGTGCAGGTTCCATGGATTCATGAGGATGTCTCGGTACCGATTCACGTCGATCCGCTCGATACAATATGAAACGAGACGCGTCGGACCAGACAAAATGTTTCCAGCCATCAGCAGCCCAATGTCGGTGCTGACGCCCAGGCGAGGCGTAAAGCTCTGTGTCGTGCAGTCATCAGGGGTACAGGAGTGGGCGTTCGGATCAGAGAGCCCATATCGATTATGTTTCGTCGAATGGTTCACACACTGAAACTTGTTGATGGCGCAGCATTGAAATCTGCAGCAATTTGCGGAACGGTTGCACTTCTGTCACGTTGAACGATTCTCTTCAGTCGTCGTTGGTCCTGTTCTTGCAGGATCTTTTTCCGGCCGCTGCGGTGTCGGTGATTTGATGTTTCATCGGATTCCTGATATTCACAGTACACTCGCGAAATCGTCGTACGGGAAAGTCCCCAGTTCATCGTTACCTCGGAAATGCTGTTTTTTTTCCTTGGCGTTTCAGTGTAGTAACGTTACTACTATCGAGTAAGGTTCCAAAGATGAGACCGCAGGACTGGGGAGATAACCATCTAAGTTGAATAAATGACCTTGAATTGGCTGCATGCAATATAAAATTCAAAGCCAGCAGGAAAACGGTGACTTGGAAAACATCACTCTCAGATCTGCACGGGAAAAGTTCAGTTTATATATGTGAATTCACCCTAGCCACGCCCGTCACTTTCTACCTAACCGCTGGTTCCTGCTACCTAACATGTCCGAGTTTCCTCTCAGCTCACCGACAATGACGCCCCTGTCTACAGGAAACCATACAGGCTTCCAGAACACCTACAGCCAATAACGGAAGAATTCCTCCATCAGCAACTGTCTGAGGGGACTGTTGAACAAGTGTAGATGTTTTAACTGTTCCCAAAAATGTTGTCGGATGGCACAAGAATATACAGATTATGCTGTGACTACAGATACCTCAACACAAGGACTATCACTGGTGAACATCCAACATTGAATGCAAAAGAAATTTTGGACAACATGGGTCAGTGTAAATACATTTATACGATGGGCTTAAGAGCGGTCCAGAACATTCACACAGGGAACAACAGGGCCGCGCGGGGTAGCCGCACCGTCTAGGGCTCCTTGCCACAATTCGCGCGGCTCCCCCCGTCAGAGGTTCGAGTCCTCCCCCGGACATGGGAGTGTTAGTTTAAGTTAGATGTCCTTAGGTTAGTTAGGTTTAAGTAGTTCTGAGTTCTAGGGGACTGATGACCTCAGATGTTCAGTCCCATAATGCTCAGAGCCCTTTGAGCGCACAGAACAAGTAACCACAGAGTCAACACACAACCAAGGACAACAAACATCACAAATATCGATAGTGACTATTAATCAGCAGGTGAGGTAGGACTAATTCTGTCCCTCTGGTTTTTGATGAGAGACAGAGCCGGATTCCAAGCAGCTTTTAAACAAAATCCACCATCTCTGTTAATAAGGTTGTTTGATAGTCTGACTTCAACAGCTTCCTTAATAACACTATCCCAATAGCTGGACGTGCAAGCCAGAATCTCCGTGTTGTTGTATTCCATAGGAGGGCCGGTGTCAAGGCAATGTTCTGCAATAGCGGATTTGCTCGGCTGTTGTAAGCGTGTGTGACGCTTATGTTCAATACACCGGTCTTCCACAGTCCTGATTGTCTGACCAATATATGACATGCCACAACTGCAAGGAATGCGATAGACACCAGCCTTACGCAAACCAAGATGATCTTCTACCGACGCCAACAGGACCTTAATCTTAGACGGTGGTCGGAAAACACATTTCACATCATATTTCCGCAAAATACGGCCAATCCTGTTGGAAATGCTTCCTGCATAAGGCAAAAAGGCCGTAGACTTGGGTGCCACTTCGTTGCTATCGTCACTCACCCGTTGCACAGAAGGCTGATAGCGCAACGCAGGTTTGATCTGCCTCTCACTATAACCATTCTGAAGAAAGGTGACTTCGAGATGTGATAGCTCATCTGCCAAACTTTCAGGGTCTGAGAGAACGAGGGCCCTGTGAACCAAGGTTATTAAGGAAGCTGTTGAAATCAAACTATCAAGCAACCTTATAAACAGAGATGGTGGATTTTGTTTAAATGCTCCTTGGAATCCGGCTCTGTCTCTCATAAAAAAAAATATAAATAAAATAAAAAACAAACAGAGTGACGGAATTAGTGCTACCTCACCTGTTGATTAATAGTCACTATCGATATTTCTGATGTTGGTTATCCTTGGTTATGTGTTGACTCTGCGGTTACTTGTTCTGTGTGTGTTATCTTCCTTGTTTCTACTCTGTGAACCAAGGTATTAAATTCCCTTGCAGATTGCTTCCTTCTTGCAGTTGTGCCTTGAGAATGGCAGGGTGTGCTCCTCTCGAAATATCGGCGGTGGTCGACGACGTCACCAGGCAGAAAACCCGTAAGTTATTTGCATGTCCCAGGCATGTTAGATAGGGTTCATTTCTGGATGACATGCTGGCCGCTCTAGTCGAGCGATGACGTGATGCCGGCCGCAGTGGCCGAGCGGTTCTAGGCGCTTCAGTTTGGAACCGCGCGACCGGTACGGTCGCAGGTTCGAATCCTGCCTCGGGCATGGAGGTGTGTGATGTCCTTAGGTTAGTTAGGTTTAAGTAGTTCTAAGTTCTAGGGGACTGATGACCTCAGATGTTAAGTCCCATAGTGCTCAGAGCCATTTGAACAATTTTTTTTTTTGATGATGTGATCCTGAAGGAAGTCATTCACAAGTTCTGTACGATGGGGTCGCGGATGTAGTCCAGGAAGACGAATGCCTCGCCAATATGCTGCCAATATGTTTGCACTATCGGTTGGAGGATGACATTCACGTATCGTACAGACGTTACGGCGCCTTCCATGACCACCAGCGGCGTACGTCGGCCCACATAATGCCACCCCAAAACACCTGGGACCCTCCACCTTGATGCACTCTCTGGACAGTGTGTCAAAGGCGTTCAGCCTTACTGGGTTGCCTCCGAACACGTCTCCGACAATTGTCTGGTTGAAGGCATAGGCGACACTCGTCAGCGAAGAAAACGTGATGCCAGTCGTGAGCGGTCCATTCGGCGTCTTGTCGGGCCCATCTGTACCGCGCTACATGTTGTCTTGGTTGCAAAGATGTACCTCGACATGGATGTCGAGAGTGAAGTTGCGCATCATCCAGCGTATTGCGCACAGCTTGAGTCATAACACGACGACCTGTGGCTGCACGAAAAACATTATTCAACATTGTGGCACGGCTGTCAGGGTTCCTCCGAGTCATAATCCGTAGGTAGCGGTCATCCATTGCGGTAGTAGCTCTTGGGTGGCCTGAGCGAGGCATGTCATCGACGGTTCCTGTCTCACTGCATCTCCTAACAACATCGCTTTGGTTTACTCCGAGACGCCTTGACACTTCCCTTGGTGAGAGTCCTTCCTGGCACAAAGTAACAATGCGGACGCGTTGGCCCCGCGGTGTTGACTCTCTAGGCACGGTTGAAAGACAACAAGGTGTCCTGGTGGAATGACTGTAACTGATCCGCTGTCGGACCCCCTCCGTCTGATACGCGCTGCTCATGCATGGTTGTTTACATCTTTGGGCGGGTTTAGTGATATCTCTGAACAGTCAAAGGGACTGTGTCTGTGATACAATATCCACAGTCAAGGTCTCACTTCAGGAGTTCTGGGAACCGGAGTGAAGCAATACTTTTTTTATGTGTGTATTAAAAACTTTCCTATTATACTGAACAAAACGAAACTATTTTAGGAGCGCTCTGGCAGAGAAAACACTTAACTGCTGTTATACTCTGTGGAAAAAGATTAGTGCACCCATTTAGAGGTTTCCAGTTCACTCACGATTTATTGCTGCCACTGTGCAAATGGAGTACATGAAATTGTTACGTTTACAGATCAGTAGCACCAGCGGTTCTGATGTAGCACGTATCGGCCCCTGCTGAAACACACGTATTAGTATACGGCGTAGCTTCCACAGGTGGTAATACAGGCACTGACTCTGGTATCCAGTCGATCGCACACATGTAGAATACTGCGATACATTAAGCCATCCCTGCTCGACCGGTTCACACAGTTGTGTAAGAGTTGTTGGTTGTCGAGTCGCACAAGTCACTTCTCGTCCCATCGTATCCCACATTTGCTCGGTTGCAGACAAGTCCAGGGACATTGCTCGCCAGGGAGTTTGCTGCACATCTTGCAGAGCACGTTGAGTTCCACACGCAGCGTGTGGGGGAGGATTGTCCTGTTGGAACAACACATTACCTTCCTGTTACAAGAGCGGCATTGAACAGGTCTAACAATATTCTGCACACATCAGCTGCATGTTAAAGTCCCGTCCAGAAGGAGCAAAAATGAAAGGGAGCTGTAGTGGGTGGGACCAGTGTGTCTTGTCTACGAGACAGCGCTTACCAGGTCTGCGATGTACGAGCAAACTACCATCACTTGCGTGCAGGCAGAATCTGCTTTCGTCGCTCAAGACCTCGGCACGCCATTCCAAGTCATCCTCTGATGACGCCAGTCGAGTGGTCCACGGCCATGCTGCGGCGTGAGGGGGACACAGGCTACAGCTTCCCCTGCCCACAGCATCACTCCTAATAACAGGTTCGCAAAAGTTCGCGTGGACGCGTCTGGGCTCAGAGTCCCTCTCACCTGTGCTGTGCTGGCTGTACAACCTACCAGTGCTGCCCTGACAATAGAAAGACATGGGCCAGTGTCTCTGCTACTTGGGCGTCCAGAACCTTGTCTATGCTCTTGAGAATGTTCACGTGACCACTGATACCAGCATCATTGCACAACTGACACAGCAGCGCCCTCTTGAGTGGCAGTTGTCCGAAAGGACCATCCCGCCACAGTTTTACCGTGGCATGGTTGCCTGCTTGCTTCACACCTGAGCCTTCATGGCATATATCGTCATTGGATCAAAATCGACGTCGTCTTTCCAGATGTAAAAATTTTTGTTTTGACAATGTTTCTATTGGGTCTTTAGCATATATTTCACTCAGAGAATCTTGCTGCCAACTTCATTGTGGGCATCATATGCCACTCTTGTTATGTGCGAGACTGTGTAATTAGGCTGTTTAGGTTTTTTTTATTGGTAACGCCACCTCTGTATAAAAATCACTGGCTGTGCTGTGTGAAGTCTGTGGCTAGTTTGCATTGTTGTCTGCCATTGTAGTGTTGGGCAGCAGCAGCTGGATGTGAACAGCGCATAGCGTTGCGCAGTTAGAGGTGAGCCGCCAGCAGTGGTGGATGTGGGGAGAGAGATGGCGGAGTTTCGAAGTTTGTAATACTGGATATCATATATTATGACTATTAAGGTAAATACAGTGTTTGTTCTCTATTAAAATCTTCCATTTGCTAACTATCCCTATCAGTAGTTAGTGCCTTCGGTAGTTTGAATCTTTTATTTAGCTGGCAGTAGTGGCGCTCGCTGTATTGCAGTAGTTCGAGTAATGAAGATTTTGGTGAGGTAAGTGATTTGTGAAAGGTATAGGTTAATGTTAGTTAGGGCCATTCCTTTGTAGGGATTTCTGAAAGTCAGATTGCGTTGCGCTAAAAAAATATTGTGTGTCAGTTTAAGCACAGTCCTGTATAATTGTTCTAAGGGGACGTTTCAAAGGTTGTTTTGACTTTCCTGTATGCTGAGTCTGTCCTTCCGGCAATCATATCTTTTTCGATGTCTTCACATTTTTCCTGCAGCCGTTTCGTCTTAGCTTCCCTGCACTTCCTATTTATTTCATTCCTCAGCGAGTTGTAGTTCTGTATTCCTGATTTTCCCGGAACATGTTTGTACTTCCTTCTTTCATCAATCAACTGAAGTACTTCTTCTGTTACCCATGGTTTCTTCGCAGCTACCTTCTTTGTACCTTTGTTTTCCTTTCCAACTTCTGTGATGGCCCTTTTTAGAGATGTCCATTCCTCTTCAACTGTACTGCCTACTGCGCTATTCCTTATTGCTGTATCTATAGCGTTAGAGAACTTCAAACGTATCTCGTCATTCCTTAGTACTTCCGTATCCCACTTCTTTGCGTATTGATTCTTCCTGACTAATGTCTTGAACTTCAGCCTACTCTTCATCACTACTATATTGTGATCTGAGTCTATATCTGCTCCTGGGTACGCCTTACAATCCAGTATCTGATTTCGGAATCTCTGTCTGACCATTATGTTCTCTAATTGAAATCTTCCCGTATCTCCCGGCCTTTTCCAAGTATACCTCCTCCTCTTGTGATTCTTGAACAGGGTATTCGCTATTACTGGCTGAAACTTGTTACAGAACTCAATTAGTCTTTCTCCTCTTTCATTTCTTATCCCAATCCCATATTCTCCTGTAACCTTTTCTTCTATTCCTTCCCCTACAACTGCATTCCAGTCGCCCATGACTATTAGATTTTCGTCCCCTTTTATATACTGCATTACCCTTTCAATAACCTCATACACTTTCTCTATGTGTTCATCTTCAGCTTGCGACGTCGGCATCTATACCTGAACTATCGTTGTCGGTGGTGGTCTGCTGTCGGTTCTGATTAGAACAACCCGGTCACTGAACTGCTCACAGTAACACACCGTCTGCCCTACCTTCCTATTCATAACGAATCCTACACCTGTTATACCATTTTCTGCTGCTGTTGATATTACCCGATACTCATCTGACCAGAAATCCTTGTCTTCCTTCCACTTCACTTCACTGACCCCTACTATATCTAGATTGAGCCTTTGCATTTCCCTTTTCAGATTTTCTAGTTTTCCTACCACGTTCAAGCTTCTGACATTCCACGCCCTGGCTCGTAGAACGTTATCCTTTCGTTGATTATTCAATCTTTTTCCCATGGTAACCTCCCCCTTGGCAGTCCCC
Source organism: Schistocerca serialis cubense (assembly GCF_023864345.2). Taxonomy (NCBI): domain Eukaryota; kingdom Metazoa; phylum Arthropoda; class Insecta; order Orthoptera; family Acrididae; genus Schistocerca; species Schistocerca serialis. The sequence goes on along the minus strand of NW_026047674.1, from coordinate 815,789 downwards.
TCCCGGAGATCCGAATGGGGGACTATTCCGGAATCTTTTGCCAATGGAGAGATCATGATGACACTTCTTCAATTACAGGCCACATGTCCTGTGGATACACGTTACGTGTCTTTAATGCAGCAGTTTCCATTGCCTTCTGCATCCTCATGTCGTTGATCATTGCCGATTCTTCCGCCTTTAGGGGCAATTTCCCACCCCTAGGACAAGAGAGTGCTCTGAACCTCTATCCGCTCCTCCGCCCTCTTTGACAAGGCCATTGGCTGAATGAGGCTGACTTCTTATGCCGGAAGTCTTCGGCCGCCAATGCTGATTATTTATCAAAATTTAGGCAGTGGCGGGGATCGAACCCGCGTCCGAAGACGTTTGATTATGAATCAAAGACGCTACCCCTAGACCACGGGTAGGGGGCGAAATCAAGGTAGCTTCACCCCGCACTTTACATGCAGCCGTGCGGTTAGCACTCTTAAGAGAGGAGGCGAGCCGATTTGTGGTCGTCTCCGCGCGGCAAAGCGAGCCCCGACGTGTCTTTTCGAACCACACTAAGTGTGGGCGCTGTAGTAGACAAGCACATGTGGCAGAGCAGTGTCACGTGCCATATTGTCATCGGTGCAGGAACATGGGTCACCAAAGCGTGCATTGTCCTGCAAATTCCAGGTGAAACGGAAACCAACCACAGAATTCGGGAAACGGCCGCGGGGCAGGAAGTGCCACGCCTCCAGGGCCCCGTTAAAAGCAGTCACCCCACCAGCTTATGAGGGAATCACGCAGGTGGCGAGCGTGGTTGTCGACGGTGTTGGAGGCCGCAAACCAATACGCGTGCTAATTCACACAGGCGCACAGATCAGCTTGGCATTTTTATCGAAGAGAGGTAAAAGAACATTGCAACCGCCGCGGTACCATATCAGTGGTAATGGTCCCGGCATAGGTAAACCTGATGGCAGCTGTTGCGTTGAATATGCTTTTACGATGGAGGTTGTACGGAACAAGCGCACGGATTACGACATCATCCTGGGAAGTGACTTTCTGTGTCATTTCCAGCGGGTTATTGACTGTAGGTTGAATAACGTCCGATTAGGCGACAACGTGCGCCGTTTTGGACGTGACTGCACGTTGCGGGCGAGCGAAGCTGGGAAAAAAAGGATCCGTTTCCCAAGTTTCGGAGTCTTCCGTAACCGTGCTAAAAGCCGATAATCCCGTGGAGATATCAGAAGGCACAGGAAAGATCCTTTGGGTGCCTGTCGGGATACGTGAATCTGAAGAGGTTCATATCTTGGTAGATCCACTCTGCCAGAATGAAACTCTTGACCAGATGCAGGTCCACATAAAACGAAGCCTGTGCAAAGCGCAGCAAGTACAGAAAGAAACTGTGTACCCGTGTGTTTAGACAACTTTGGTCACAAGCAAGCTTTAATACTGCGTGGTACAGTATTAGCCAGCTTACAGGTCCTCACAGAAGATGAGTTGCCAATCAAAAGCCCTTCTCTGAAAAAGAAAAAGAAAAAGACTGCTGCCGCCTCTCAACACATTTGGACAATCACGTCACATCTGACAGATAAGTTTAAAGCTAAGCTTAGTCACCTACCATTGCATGAACAAGAGCTAATAAATGAAGTATTGAATGAGTATTCATGGTTGTTTGAAGACAGGAAATATTTACCAGCAACAGATATAATCTAGCATGAGATTCCAACCGGAAATGATAGGCCAATAGCTCAAAAAGGATACCGAATTCCCTACCATCTTCAGTCAGTGGTAGGGGAAACTATACAACAGCAACTAGAAGCAGGAATAATATAACCCTCTAGTGCGTGGTCCAGCCCAATTGTAGTCGTTCCAAAGAAATCTATAGACGGAGAAAAATCCTTTCGCCTCTGTGTAGACATGCGAGCAGTAAACAAGGTTACTACCCCAGATCAATATCCATTACCCCGGATCCAAGACATATTCGATCGTCTGCACAGTTGCCGGTACTTTACAACATTAGACATGCGCAGTAGCCGGCCGAAGTGGCCGTGCGGTTAACGGCGCTGCAGTCTGGAACCGCAAGACCGCTACGGTCGCAGGTTCGAATCCTGCCTCGGGCATGGATGTTTGTGATGTCCTTAGGTTAGTTAGGTTTAATTAGTTCTAAGTTCTAGGGGACTAATGACCTCAGCAGTTGAGTCCCATAGTCCTCAGAGCCATTTTTGAACATGCGCAGTAGGTATCATCAAATTCCAATTGCTCCTCAAGATCGAGCTAAGACAGCTTTTGTAGCTCCTGGTGGCTTATATGAATTCTTAAGGATGCCTTTCGGGCTTCGCAACGCGCCAGCAACGTTTCAGCTATTTGCAGATCTGCTATTACGTGGGTTGAAACCTACTATGTGCCTTGTGTATCTTGATGATATAATTATATTTTCAAAATCCATTTCTGAACTTGCTGAACATCTACGCAGTGTACTGTTGCGATTGCAAAATGCTAATTTAAGCTTAAAATTATAAAAATGTTCTTTTGCTAAATCACAAGTGCAGTATTTAGGTCATGTGATCAGTTCCAGCGGAGTCAAGCCAGATCCACGATTAACTGAAGCAGTAGACACTTTTCCTATTCCAACAAATGTAAAGGAATTGCAATCCTTCCTTGGCCTTGCAAATTATTAACGCCGTTTTGTTAAAGATTATGCTACTATTAACAAACCTCTTACTAAATTGTTGAAAAAGGGTACTCCTTTTGTGTGGACGGATGAATGTTCGACCGCCTTTCAAACAGTGAAAACTATTTTAACTAGTTCACCTCTACTTGTTTACCCAGACTTCACTGAACCTTTAATTTTATCTTGTGACGCATCTGATTTTGCTGTAGGATGTGTCCTACGCCAAATGCAAGATGATGAGGAAAAACCCGTTGGGTATACCTCTCGTTAACTGAATAAAGCAGAAACTAATTACAGTACTACAGAAAAGTAATTCCTTGCTCTTCTTTTTGGAATTAATTATTTTAGATGTTACCTTTATGGTCGCAAGTTTACAGTTCTTACCGATCACTGTGCTCTGCAGTGGTTATTGAATCTTAAGGACCCTAGCAGCAAACTTATGCACTGGGCCATGAAACTGTCAGAATATGATTTTGAAGTTCGGCACAAGCCTGGACGGTTGCATCAAAATGCTGATGCGTTAAGTAGAAAAGTGCGTGTCATTCAATCAGATGAGGTATCAATTCAAGAGTTAAAAGAAGCACAGCAGGTGGACGTTCACTGTCAAAGATACGCCACCTTGCCATAATCTGAAGTAATAGACGACCTTTTGTATCGAAGAACTCCCCGTGGAAATTGTTTGGTAATACCAGAATGCTTGCAGCAACGTATAATACGGCAATGCCACGATACAATGCAAGCGTGTCACAGCGGAAAACGCGCTACGAACGCTCGAACTGCGACACGTTATTGGTGGCAATACGGACAACGTGGCGTGGACAGGTGTGTAAGATGTTGCCTGCCGTGTGCACAGCGAGCGCAAAATAGGCAGCCGCGAGTGCCGCTGCAAACACTTCCTCAGACATCTTCACCCTTCGGAATTCTTGCCTTAGATTTCCAAGGTCCTCTTCCACAGTCGCAACAAGGTAACAAATACATTTTGTCTGTTATTGATCACTTTTCACGTTATCTAATTTTAGTTCCCCTCGCCGACATGACATCTCAAACTGTGGCGAGAGAGTTTGTAAATCGTGTGATACTACCTTTTAGAAGTCCTGATGCCATTTTAACGGATCAAGGAACCAATTTCATGTCTGCTTTATTTGTACACGTTTGTAAACTGCTAACAATCAAAAAATGGCGTACAACTCCCTTCCATCCTAAAGCCAACGGTCGCGTTGAACGCGTACACCGTACAATTTGTAAAATGTTATCCTATTATGTTGCAAAACCGCACGCTGATTGGGACAGATATGTACCGTATATTTCTTCTGCATACAACACCCGAATACACGAATCCACGGGCTATACCCCTTACGAAGCTGTGTTTGGACGGCCGATGAATTCGCCGTTCGAAATAGACAAACTACCTCGAGGTGTAGAATTAAAGGAAGTAAAAGGCTTAGCCCGCCGGCTGAAAGCGATCTGGTATAAGGTAAAGAGGAATAATATCAAAGCTACTAATAAACAGTTGCACAGGCAGAACAAAAATGCTGTTTTATCGACTTATCAAACAGGTGATTTAGTGTTACTACGAAACCCGGCAATCAAAAAGGGACGAACTAAAAAGTTCTCTCCCCCCTCTGAAGACCCGTATCGGATTGTACGGTTGACCTCACCAGTCAATGCAGAACTGCAATTAACCGATCGTACGGTGATAGTGCACTTTGACCGCCTGCAACCTTACCACGGTAGGGCTGTGTCACCACAACAGGTCGCAGCCCCCCATCCGCCTGTGTCACCTCCACCTCAAGTGGAACAAAGACGAAGGAGAAAACGGAGGAGATTACCTCCACAGGGTTGTAGATACCCTCTGCGGAATCGACACCCTTATGGGTTGATGTCGCGCGATTAATCACGCCTAATTGGAGTTTTATGTTATGTTTTATTGCAGCTTAGGTTAAGTCATTTTCTCCAGGGACTTGGAAGCAAGACGTGCCTGGCCACCACGGAGTTCCCAGCTATTCTCAATTGTCAGTTTCCAGTCCCGTCATGTATTTTTGCTCGTTTTCATACGTATGATTATGTTTTATGTTTTGCAAGCAATGCCACGCATTAGACGTCGCGCAACTGACTTGCTTCAAATGCAACCATTACACTTGGTGTTGGCAGTACCGCGGCTGCTAACTCCGAATAATATTCTTCAATGTCCTCTATTGCCATCTATTTGGCAAACCAGTACATGTGGAGTATTTTTACTCCGAGCTTTTCTTAATACTTGTTACGTTGACGTCTAGTGTATTGTACTATATGTCGTATTTCTGTATCTGCTGCAGCTGATCGTAAGTAATCGGAACAGATAAAGCCAGGACTTGAAATGCATACGCCTCGTTCGCTTTGTTTACGGGACCAGCCGTTGGCGGGCAAAACATCAGCTGTCGCCTCCCCTCCTCTTCAGCGCTGTCCCTTCTCCTCGCCAAGAACTGGCCAGCGGCCATCATTTTTTCTCAGCCAGTAAGAGCGCTCCGCGCGATGACGTATCTTATCACCACGTGCGCTGCCGCCTCCAGCGTCTCGACACGCGGCGCGTCCGAGTAGTTACAAAAACAAACCGCAAATTACTGCCCTATCCCCCGTGTATGACAGACTACAATGCATTTACCATCATTTTATATAACTAACAGCCTTTTTAAAAAAACTCTTATGCTAGATAATAAGTAATTTCTAATTGGTCGTTATTTGTGGTGCACGCTAAGCGCGTGATACTCGTCGCTGCAGCAGCGGCCGGCCTCCCGCGGCTGCACGCCGTCCCACGTGACCGCCGATCTGCCGCTGCCCGCTCGCCAACAGCTCCGAGCTGGTTTCTTTCGTGCAGCCGGAAGACACGGCAAACAAAATTCATTCAAACATCCCAATAAATCTTAACATAAATATTAAGTAGATGTGATTCATTGCTTAAATTCTTTTCCTCGTTTTGTTTCACATTAGCTGGATAAATCACACGAAGTTCTTAACGATTTACATTATTCTGCATACCTTAGTCTGCCAATCCTATACGTGAAGTTTCACTACTGCTTTGATTCACTGTATAAGCTACAAACTACAGCCCTAACCCTCTTACACATCGAACTATGAGGACATGTAACGTTATCTTCCTTGGACAAGTCCAGATATGGGCAAACCAAAGCAATGCCACGGGTTTTTCACGCTACTGACCCTCTTACACATCGAACTGTGAGGACATTTAACGTTATCTTCCTTGGACAAGGCCAGATATGGGCAAACCAATGCAATGCCACGGGTTTTTCACGCTACTGACGAGGCACAAACGACCAATCGTCCGGGCTGCCGTATATCGGTGGGCGATTGTTCCTTGGTTGCTACGCAGTTATTTTTGCCCTCCCCATTTATTTTACTCTGCCGCCGTGGTCATTGTTCTATCCTGTTTTCCTTCTTCTGTCGATGGGGAGGCCCCTCCAACATGTTAGGTACCCTCTTCCGACAGTACCGGTCTTTTAATCTTACCGCCCTTTTACACCGAGATATTGCTCTCCCTTGTGGCAGTCTTGCCCCAAAATATCGGCCGATGATCCACTGTGAGACACGTCCTTTGCGTCTGATTAGCCGGTGATGTAAGCGCTACGGGAACTGTGCCTAGTTGTCCTTTCAGTTGAATTTCTTATCGTCAGTTTTAAAGCAAACACACACGCAGCCTAGTAGCCAGCCCCAGGTGGCCAGTGTTACATGTTAACGTTGAGCGTTCCGACTACTTGCAGCGTTATTATTATACATCAATGTGTTTAATTATGTCATTATGCTAGCGCTAGTGATTTATAGTTAATGAGTTTCATTTTATGTAGTGTTATGTACTGCGCGCACAAAAAGTGACGCTATTTATGCATGTATGCTATTCTAGCTTCAGAGCTATTTTTATTGCTTGAACAGTCGACATTTTCCTAGCACAGCAGGTCGCTAATAACGCCGCTGATACCTTTGTTCCATGTATCGCAGGAAACCCATGTGCCTACACTAATTCTTATTAAGTCAGACGGACGCCCTTAGGCCCTCTGAACCACGGTATCGCAGATAGCTCCAGTCCACTGCCTACCCCTCAATTATTAGACAGGTTGCCTTAGCACTGTCCGCAGGTTGCTCCACTGCCGCGCAAATTATGTAATCATCAATCCAAGTCTGCAGATTGCACTAATGCACTGCTGAACTTATTAGTCGAGTCACTCGCGGGTAGCTAATTCGCACCGCGAACTTGTACTCACACGTCACCGAATCGTAGGCTCCTCGGTTGACCACAAAACAATTCATACATCAATTACCGTGAGACAATTTGCGCTCACACTACGCCTTCGGCACTCAACCACAAATGAACTGAGCCCCAGACGCTCTTTTATTACATTTTATACAACGCCACTTTCTTCTACATGGCAATTCCATTGCAAAATCATCGGATTCTGCCAAAGATTCAGACACCGTTCCCCAAATGTCAGCCTTTTCCGTTGCTGAACGGATTCGTTGCTTTTCACCATCTGACAGTGCAAACTGCACTTTTAAGAACAATGTTGTTATATACACACACTGTCGGATTCTACTGATGTAGTCCCTTATGCACTTCGTCAACCGACTAAAAAAACAACATCCGCTGACGGATTTCGTATCCGATTCGGAAGTTTATGTTCGGGAAATATTCCCTTTATTTTATTTCTTGTCAATTATTATTACTTCAGTGTCATGTCTTATTGTCATCAATTTATATTTATGATTAATGTTAGTACACTTTATGGTTATACGTTATCTTTGTGTCATATTTGGTATTCCCTTTTAATTTTCATTGTTTCTCGACTGGAAGTATCTGTGATAGCACCTATTGGCCTTCAATTCGTATCCGCCATCAGCTACCATTAGTCACACATTTACACAACACTTCATACGCCCAAAAACAACTAACAACACACTCACACTGTTCATATCCACACTACCTTGGTGTAACTTGTTGATGTTACCAGACCTCTATTGTCATATACTAAGTACATGAACAAGGCTCTTATCGGTTATGCCCTCCGCTCTTCGGAAGGGGAAAGGGAAGTACGTACGTATGTACGTTATGTTCAGTAGCAGTTTCTTTTAATCAACGACGTAATCAATTTACCTGTTGAACACTTAAGTTCTGTTAAAATGGAATCAAACGTCTTTGTGACATCAGCTATTCGTTTATTATTGCTTTGCAATAAACTGTTACTTTTAAGTTGCACTTACAATGCCTTGGTCTCGGACGCAGAGCCACTACCGCTCTCCGGCGCTGTTACCTGAGCTCAGCACTCTGCCGGCTCAGCGCTGATAAAGCTGCGCTGCGCCGCCTCCACTGCTTCACGCCCAGCCTCTGTATTCACGAGCAACAGACTCGCTCTCGCTAACATTCATTTCCGACTTCAGTACAGTTAATCTCTCTATTGACCACTTTTGTAAGTAAAGATCCTATGATTATTGAGTTAGCTTGAGGTGTCCTACCCTCATTCGGGTTTTCTACAGCTGAAAAACCAGTCAATATTATTTCTGAAATTTATGAAGTACTTCACCTGTCTCGCCGTGTCGAGCCTTAGTGGGGTGGGTGCCCCTGCGTAGTGGCCAATGCGTGGGAGTTGCCTAGGCTGTGCAGGTTTGCACCGCGATCACAGGATTCCTTCTCATTTTATTCATTTAAAAAAAAAAAAACCTTGCTTCGTACAAAATCTCAAATTAATTAACGACACTTGGCCTTCGTTCCATAGCAGGTTGAGAAATTTTTTCCAGCGAGTTACGCTTAGTCTGCACTGCGTAGTACTGCCTCCGCGTTCAGCGTCTTTTTTGCTGACGCGTGATTGATCAGCGGATACTCAGTGTTGAATCACACCATTGTCTTACCGCCTTGCTACCCCCACGGCTGCCAAACTGTTGCCTGCCTGCCGTGATTCTACTTCGTGGCCTTCTTCATCAGTAAGCGTGACTGAACTGGTCCATCGTCGCTACTTGCCAGGTAACTATTGCTACAACGTTGTACCCCCTCTCTCATCTCTGAATTACTCATCAAGTAAGCCAGGAAATTTTTACTTGTAGGGGCACTAACACTTTCTCTCGCAGTCGACCGTTATCAACATTGGAAGCTGAAAGCAACCTCCCTTCAAATGGCTGTCAATTTATCATCCGCAATGGGAAGAATGTTAATCGCAATGGTTGTCGTCGTCGCCGTTAAGGCGCCTCCATTTCACGTCTACCCTTCCACGTCTGGCGTGCTTTTTGGCCGTCGTCATAATCTGGTGCATACTCCACATTATGCTATTGTGTCAGCTAATGTTAACTTAACATTATTAGAAGAGGAAGACCGTGCTTTATATGATACAGCTCAGCAATTGTCAAAATATGAAACCTTCTTGACGCAGACGAAGGAAGATGAGTTTCTCCGATCGTTGTGGGAAGTGACTAGAATTATTTCAACCCTTCGAAGTCAATTGAACAGTATTAGGGATGCAGTACCACTGCCTCGTTTCAAACGAGCCTGGTTGCCCGTTGGAGGTGCATTATTAAAATCTGTCTTTGGGACTCCTGACGAAACAGACGCAAAACGCTGGGATTTGGACACACAGCAAGCGCTTTCGGAAACACAAGTTAATCACGAAGTGTTGGTACATCAACAGGTGCGCCTGACACATCTTGAGAATAACCTGTTAGCCACAACTAGACAAATACAAGTTGTAGCCGACAGATTAACACGACACTATGGTGCACTTGAACAATCCTTTAACCAAGAGTGGACTCATCTTCGCTCGGGATTACGTAATCTAACTATCACATTGGACATTATGAAGACCACGCAGATTCTTTTATTTAATATACACACAGCACAGTTACACGTGCACATGTTACACTCGGCCATTCAACTCGGACTGCAAGGAAAACTCAGTCCACACCTGTTACCCCCAGAGCCCTTCTTGCACATCCTACACAATGTGTCGTCGCAAATTTTGGCCCCTAAACAAATGCTTTATGCCGTGCGGGAAAGCAACCTCCCCTTTTACTATGCTGCGTTGGAGGTCCGACTTACCCGTAATTCTGACGGTATTCGGATGCGAATGAGGTTTGCCAATCACGTGCGCAAATTGCGAATACGAGTGCCATCAAGTATACACTTTTGCAGTCTGTTGGGCCACCCTTCACCACCATGTTGTTTGGCAGACTCAAGAATTTTTAATAGTTAGTCGGGATCGACAAACTCACGCCACTCTCTCTCGCGCTGAGCTACTCAGTTGCACCCACACAACACATTACTTATGCCCCACTCTAATTTTACACACTAACACCACTGACTGCGGGATGGCACTGTTTTTAGCTGAAACTACTACACCTCCATGTCCTCGTGTTCTAGTCTCACTTCGTCAACCAATAATTCAACCTGTTGGCAACAGTTTTCTGTTCGCTGTTCCACAGACTGTGACCGCCACCGCTCAATGTCAGAGACTGAATCGTACCGGGTAACGCTGAATAATAGTGGCCTAGTGTATAATAGTTCAAGATGTGACGTATACGCTGCTTCTATGAGGATTTCAGCTCAATTGCACTCCACCTTTCATGTCACCATTCCCACATTTACCTTATACCTTCCTGAACTCTCTTTTAAACACCGTCACCATGAGAAGCTAAAGAATTTACCGAATACCAATGATTCAGATCTACTCCAATCCATCAATCATCTCCTTACCCAGGAACACAACCAAGTTGCTCTTGACCGAGTGGCCTCACACATTGCTGATTGGCACCAAACCAAGCGATTAACCACCGCTGTATTACCCAGCGCTGGTTCGGTAATCATCACTGTAATGATTGTGATTATTAGTATCCTGGATACTCTGTAAAAGAGGGTTTTGCAAATGTTTCACTTCCTTCCGAGAAGTAGTACCGCCCCCACAACCTGAATATCACACCTGAAACTACCTGCCAACCTTGGTGCATGCGATCAGGCATGACCCCCCCCTTAGAATTAAGTTGTAGTCTAGGTGTCAGGTCAATGAGCTAATTTTGTAATGGATTTGTATTTCTATGTAAAGTCTATGGAATCACAATTTAACTGTCGAGTCTTAACCCTCATGTAAGTCATTTTGTTTTCTCTTTAACTTTTTGTCATTTTGTAATGTTCTCATTCAGCCACTCGGGCAATTACCATTGTAATCCTAGATTTAAGAACTCAAAGTAACATTACGGGGGAAACCCCCCTTGTGACTGTTAGGCCTGGGAGCGTTCTCTCACCCCCACGAGGGTGGAGTGTTTCAGTGTGCTGTGCTCCGGTGCCCCTCACCATCGCCTCGGTACCCACCACCACTCACACCGCCGACACACACTCACAGCACGGCGCCGCCCCACTGCCGTCGCACCAACTTCACAAGTTTGTTATTCAAGAGCCTTCCTTCAGGCCACTCTGTAACTTTTGCACATATTGATATCACTATGTTATGGATGTTAATTTCTGGGACCCTTCATAATGATCATATATTTTTTAAATGGAATAATCAATTAGAATAAGCTCCATTTTCATCCAGAGAGCCTTCTTCGGAAGGGGAAAGGATGTGCAGGGAGGAGACCCCCCAAGAGGGATCATTGCCGACAAAATTTTATTAAATAAATTTTCCATGCATAATGTCCGGCAGACTGTGGTGGAAGGTCCTGGCCGGAAGACCACGGTCGGCACATTCCTGCCACGTGCTCCTCGGTCAGACTCAAGTCCCACGGGTCGGTTGCGCTGACGGGGGTACGCTACTAGCAAGGCGCGTTGGCGGAATCAATCCTCCAATCAGAGGCTAATCGTGTGATCACGTGGGGACGCGGCCGGGAGCGGCGAGGGCGGCTCGGAAACAGCTCCGCGCTCTCTTAGCTTCAGACCTCGGCCCCGAGTAGTCGCCCCTCCGGCCTCTGCCTCTCTGATGAGCAGACGGCAACCACTCTTGGGGCTGCTCAGCCCTAGGTAGACACCAATGTATCATCGTTACAGGAATAAACTGGGTCCACTCCACTTCATTACTTTTCGTTTTACAACGCCCTCCGCTCTTGACCTCTATCATGACGAACACTACAAACTCATTATGAAACGCTTCGTGTCAGAACTAAAAATGATAAATGCATTAGTTTTTACCGGAATTGTGGAGATGCACAAAACAACATTTCCCAAGTCGTTTGTGCGTACAGGGGTGTGGCAGCTCACGCAGTAAGGAACACGGGTGACGTCACCAGTTCTTCCTTAAGGCTTACGATTGTGTCAGCCATGAAGACCTATGGCACAACTCTTGCACAAACTTTTAGTGAACGTTTTACAAACTCCATGAGGAAGCTATTAGCCACTATAGGTTGTGTAACACCTGTCAAAAAAAAAAAAAAAAAAAAAACAAAGGTTCAAATGGCTCTGAGCAATATGGGACTTAACTTCTATGGTCATCAGTCCCCTAGAACTTAGAACTACTTAAACCTAACTAACCTAAGGACATCACACACATCCATGCCCGAGGCAGGATTCGAACCTGCGACCGCAGCGGTCGCGCGGTTCCAGACTGTAGCGCCTTTAACCGCTTGGCCACCCCGGCCGGCATCACCTGGGAAAATCCCTATCTGCCGGTGCTGCGGACATACGTTACCAAACTCTCTTCTTAACTGCCAGAACACGATCTGGCGTACCGTAGGCGATGGCTGGTTGCTTCGACGTCCTGTTATGGTGATGATAATGTCGCGAGTATAACCCGAAACGAATTATCCTGGTATGGTTGCTCCAGACTAAAGACTTCCCAGCAATACAAATGCGCCTCTGAGGGAGACGAAGAAGGCTCGCCACACAATCACTGATGGTACAGTGATTGATTTTAACAAGCGAAGTCACACAGTAACTCCGATACAGTCAACTTTAGCCAAAACTGCTCAAGACAGACAACATAGGCCTCTTGTACACAGAACGCTCAATTGCCAACTGTACTCGGAAAGTCACGTTGAAGTCGAAACTTCAGCAACTTCGTCAAACAGTTACAATTAAATAAAAGTATATTAGACAGCCAACGGAAAGCAGGCTGACCAGAGCAGCGAGAGCTCAGTCTTGTAACCTACTCCGACCGAAAGGCGAGAGCCGACTACTAGAGCACCCGTACAGGCCGAACACAGAACATTCCCGCCCCCACGACAGTGGCCGTGGTTAAACGTTCCAACCAGCAACTCGAAAACCGGCGGAAAATTCCACCCCATTGCCGGAACACTACCATTCCACCAATGGAGATTCTTGGCGCCAATTTCTGCGCTGATTTTGCTACGTCACGGAGCTATGCCCTGAGCCAGCCAATCACAGTTACTATTTTGCAGAAAGCGCGGGAATTTTCCCGCCACAACTGCCTGGGTACACAAGTCATTCCCACGCCTCTCTGGTAGCCCGCCAGAAAATGTTTTCGCTAAGATTCTGCGAAGTAACGGAACCTCTAGCCCAGCCGCTACTTCAGGCCCCTGCGGGCGTGTCTTTTGACCATGTCGGCGTCTGGAAAGCATTCACTCGACTCCCTCACACCCTTTCAAAATCAGAAGAGCCCGCCTGTCACCGGACCACCTGGGTGACGAGAGACGCTGCGTGGGAAGTCCGCGTGTGAAGGAATAGCAACTTTGCACCGCATGCAATTAGAGAGGAGAATCGTAAGATAGAAATATGAGAGGGGGCTCATGCCACCTCTCAGTGTAGGCAATCTCTTTCGTACACGCGCTGTGTCTTCCAAGTTTTCCGCCAATAAATTGCAGTCTTTGTTGGCTTTCCTCACAACATTTTCTCTGTGTTCTTTCCAATTTAAGTTGTTCGTAATTGTAATTCCTTGGTATTTAGTTCAGTTTACGGCTTTCAGCTTTGTTTGATTTATCGTGCATCGAAGTGTAGCGGAATCCTTGTACCACTCATGTGGATGACACCACACTTTTCATTATTTAGCGTCAATTGCCAATTTTCGCACCATGCACATGTCTTCTCTAAATCGTTTTGATCTTCTGATGTGTTTACTAGACAATAAACTACAGCATCACCTGCAAACAACCCAAGACAGCTGCTCCACTTGCCTTCTAAATCGTCGGTATAGATAAGCAACAACAGGGGGTCTGTGACACTACTTTGCGGATCAACAGAAATAAGCTGTTTTACTCGATGACTTTCCGTCAGTTAGTACGAACTGTGACATATCTGACAGGAAATAAGAAAATACAGTCGCATATCTGAGACGATATTCCATAATCACGCAAATTGATTTCAAGTCGCTCGTGAGGTAAAGCGCCAAAAGACTTCTGTAAATCCAGAAATACGGAATCAATTTGAAATCACGTGACAATAGCACTCAACACTTTTTGTGACTAAAGGGGTAGTTGTGTTTCACAAGAACGATGTAGTCTAAATCCATGTTGACTGTATGTGAATAGACCTGCTGACTAATTTTTGGATATTGTTTTAAAAATTGTCTGAAGTCATCACTGTCAACTGGGATCTGCGGGCATTCGATGTGTTTCGAGCTGAGTGAGGTTTGAACCTGCAGTGACGGGGAAGACAATGCAGAAGGGTCAGTCGGGCTGCGGGCGGAAAGAAGAGTGGGCGTGTTCAGTTATGGCGGTCTCCATTGTGAAACGGTCGCCATTCTCGAGCTCAACACACGGAAGCAAGCTGTTGTGCATTTTGCGTGTTTCGTTTTGAAAGTGCTTCAGTGCGATATTTTCATCTGGAAATTTCCCTGCAGGCCTTGCCCAGCAACTCACCCCCTAATGTGTTGTGTTTTGAAGTACATTAATTCTGCCTTGATCTGTTTAAGTTGACAGTGTGGGTCGCTATCATGAGTAGCAGAAGGCGTAGTGACACCTGAAGCAGTGTCTGTGAAGTTGGGCTGCGTCACAACAGCAGCCGAGGAGGGCCTTTCGTACAGCAGGCCTGGCGTAACTCGCCTCTGCAGCCGTGACTGGGTTTAAATTTTGCCGCTTGTGTCGACAAATTTTCATGGTACCAGTGATTTCGGAACAGAGGTCCCGAAGAGGAAGATAGCTGGTATTGAATTTCTAAAGAGAAGGAGGTCCGTTTGTGAAGGTAATCTTAGCTTTAGACGCATTTCGAAGCCACAATCATCCGTAAACTCAACAGGAAAAATTTCAATTTGAATTAGATCACCGGTTAGACTTCGTGAAACGTACTTTCGGTCTACTCTGCTCACCACACTTTAAAAAATGTGCAAAATCATTTTGATCTTAACGGAGAATGCGCCACACGTCAGTTAATTAGTTGCTGTAGTTCTGCACATTTATTGTTATAATTTCGTCTGCAGATCCAGCACACAAATAAAAATCCCTACAACATATTATGCTACTATTTGAATTTGGGAGGAGAGTTGAGATATGATGACTAAAAACATCCGATCGTGCACGTGTAAAGTTAGCCCCGATGGCGCGTCAATATTTATAATGAATGCCTCACCGACAGAACATGCAACTGCGTCTCCGCTGGGCTAGAGTTGGAAATTTTTAACAGGAAAAGGAATACCCGTTGCTCAGTTGATTACTGGTTCGATATTAATCATAGCTTCCAAGTCAGGCAATGTTCCCATTCCTGTCGTTGAGACTTGCTGCAGAAATATGACCTCAAACGTGCCATGTTGTATTAAATCACCTAGCGCACCAATTGTAACAGGTTGTTTTCGGATTAGTATACAGTGTTAGCACACGGTAGAGTGACAGTGCACAGATGTAAAGTCCTGTGACATAACTGCGAAATTGCTGGGAGAACGGGACGTTAATTGACAGCTGGGTGCTGATGTCTTTGATCACGGGTAAATTTTAAACTGTTGAGTAGAACTGGAACTCGAATCGCTAAACAGTATTACAGATTTTGTATGAGAAGTGGTCATCCTGATTTAGTTTAGGCTTGGCGCAAATTGAGACGCGTATAGCGCGTGTGGCGCGACGCAGCGCAGCGCGTGTTTTCGTAACTCCACAGGTTCAAGTGGGACCGCGGAAACTGCGACGCGACGCGACTGGGACGCGACTGCGCCAGGTCGCGCGGCGTTGTGGTTGCGGCACAGTTTCTCGCGCGTGCCTCGCTAGCAGCGTGGGAAATTTCAGGCGGGGAGCGGAAAAGTAGCCCGGCCATACGCTCACATCGGAGCGGCTCATATGAGCAGTGGTAGCACTGCCCATACGATAAATTTTTGCCTTACTGTGTACTAAATTTTATTGCCGTTGGGTAGTCTTTCGTTTTTCGCCATTTAAACGATCCAGCTTCCTTCGTTAGTACATTATACTTTTCTGTTACTTATATCTGTATAGTTCTGTTTTGTTTTGTTTTTCTTCTGTAAAGAAAAATGCATACTTCAGTAACTAATGAGCCATTGGCCGCTGGAATTGTATCATACGCTTCCGGGATGATTTCAGATTGCAAGAAGAGACAGAGTGTAGTGAATAAGGAAGCAAGGAATATTATAAAATCATGTGATTAAGAAGCAAGGCAGGAAAGTAGAACAAGGTTATCTTCTCGCTGCCTAGTAGGCTAGCGTATCTGTACGATCTGTCACAAAAATTTAGAAAGGGATAATCTCCACAGGTGTGATCCCTTTGTGCTTGTGGTAAAAAGCGTCCAAGATCTGAAGCATAGAAGTTTCACTGTGATTACTCTGATATGGATGTAATAATGTAATACTACACACTGTACTACATGCATGTGAACAACATATTTCAACTGCAAACTAGAAACAGTCGAAAAGCAGTCGCAAATAACAATGTTTTAATTGGTTCGCCGTGATGAGAAAAAGCATTTCAATTGTTGTATGCGCATTATCAGTATTAATAAACTAATTATACAACGGACTACACAAAAGAAGGAAATGGTCGGTATTATTACGAAAGTAGGTTGGCTGGTTCAAATGGCTCTGAGCACTATGGGACTTAACATCCGAGGTCATCAGTCCCCTAGAACTTAGAACTACTTAAACCTAACTAACCTAAGGACATCACACACATCCATGCCCGAGGCAGGATTCGAACCGGCGACCGTAGCAGTCGCGCGGTTCCGGACTGCGCGCCTGGAACCGCTAGACCACCGCGGCCGGCACGAAAGTAGGAATGTTATGATTAGATATATTTAATTTGTTGAAATGTACTACTTACAAAGGCAGATCTACTTTCATGACAATGTTTATCGAACTCCAAGTCACACGGCACACATGGCTAGCTTGTGCATTCCTGTCACGCGCATTATCCTGCGCTGCTGACAATACACTGACCATTGTGTTGTGCGACAGATCAACTATTTTTCTCAATAACAACTATTATATTCGCAATCACATATTGTCAGTTTGGCAAGCCGTAGGTGAGTAAACAGTATCTGGCATGTGCATATCATTCCGCCTGAAGGAACGCTCGTCATTATTTTAATGCTGCTCAGATCAGGAGAAGGAATAAAATCCTTTGGTAAGTTTCCATTCCAGTCACTCAGTGTTAAAAATACGATAGGTTACAGGGATTCTACCAAAATTCCAACAGAATTGGCAATCTATTTTTGTGTTAATTGTTAACCTTTTCTCAGTCGAAGAAGCATCACCGTTTGTGAGTAACGGCCACATTTCTCTTGGTGACTGGTTTAATTGTACGTCCTTTGTCACAGTGTAATTTGCCAAACTCATCTCACAGCAGCTATTGCGACAGAATTCCGAAACGGAGTGCCTCATTAACCAAGTAATTGGCAATCACAGAGCAACAATAGCTTACGAAAAACCTCATAGTGTCGGTTTGCAGTAACATAAAAGAAGAAATTTCATCTTTATTTTCATACTAGGAAGCTCTTGTTTCGCTAGGTGACGATAACTCTTAAAAAATTACAGTCACTGGAGTGAAATAAATAGAAAGGGAAGCATAAGTACTGATATATCGCCGTAGATAAGAAAGTTCCGTGTCTTTAAGAGTTGGCAAAACACTCTCCTCCTTGTGTGCTACCAATCGCCAAACATTCGTATCGATGTCTCGAGCGGTTTAGGAGATATGAGAGATGTTGCGAGTATTTCATTCTCGCGGGCGTGAGATCAGAAGTGAGCGCGCTACATGGGATCCATTTTCTCGAGATCGGAGGCAGATAGAGATCTCCTCCCAAGTCTAAACAAAAATTCAACATGTTAGCTAAATTTCATAAGCAGCAACATATGGTGTAATACGTACCAAACGCAAAATCAGAGCGACCCCTAATTTTCGTTGCAAACTTTTTGAGTTTTGCGTAGTGTCTTTCTAAAATTGTGTACATCACAATAAGAATGGTCATTAGCGTGGTGATGGGCACTTCGCCACGAAGCTGATACATAACGATACAAGTAAGGCAAAAATCAAATATTTTCGGTGAACAGTTTGTGTAGAATCGTTTGAGGAAGATAACAGGCTGCGCGCGCCTCGGTTCTGTCAGCGCAGAGCGTCGCCAGCCGGCGCGTGCGCGTCGCAGTGAACAGATGTACCTTTCCGAGCGAGACCTGATTTCCTTATTTTATGATGATGATCGTTTCTCCCTGTGGATGTCGGCGAAAAAAAAAAATGCTTTCGCATTCGGAGGAGAAAGTTAGTAATCGAAATTTCGTGGTAAGGTTCTGCCGCAACGAAACATGCCTTTGTTTTAAATATGGCCGCCCCAAATTCTGTATCATGTCAGTGACACACCCTCCCCTATTTCTCGACAATACAAAATGTGCTGCTTTTCCCTGAACATTCTCGATGAAGTCCGTTAATTCTACCTGGTAATGATCCCACACTGCACAGCAGTATGCTAGAAGAGGACGGACAACCATAGTGTAGGCAGTCTCTCTAGTAGATCTGTTGCATCTTCAGGCAATAAAACGGAGTCTTTGGTTCTCCTCCCCCACAATATTTCCTATGCGTTCTTTCCAATTTATGTTGTTCGTAACGGTGATTCGTAGGTATTTAGTTCAATTTCCGGCCTTTAGATTTGACTGATTTATCCTCTAACCGAAGTCTAACCGACTGCGTTTAGCACTCATGTGGATGACCTCACACTTTTCATTATTTAGGATCAATTGCCAATTAATACGAATTGTGAACTCTGTGACAGGAAATCACGAATCAAGTCACTGGCCAGCCTGTGACGATATTCCATAACCACGCAATTTGACTTCAAGCCGCTTGTGACATATAGTGTCAGATGTCTTCTGGAACTCTAGAAAGACGAAATCAATCGGAAATCCCTTGTCAATACCACTCAATACTTCGTGTGAATAAAAGCTAGTTGTGTTGACTGTGTGTTAATAGACCGTTCTCTTCGAGGTAATTCATAATGTTCGAACACAATATATGTTCCAAAATCCTGCTGCAAATAGACGTTGGTAATATGGCCCTGTAAACTGATGGATTACTCCTACTGCGTTTCTTAAGTCTTGGTGTGACCTGTGCAAGTTTCCAGTCTTTGGGTTACGAATCTTTCGTCAGGGAGTTTCAACTCTCAGTTTCGCCACGACAATCCTGTGTTCACCAATCTCAGTATATGTTTTGGTGCTCGTTATGCGAAAGTGGGTGTTTCTGGCAGGGACAATTTAAAATCAAACACAACAATGGCGAAATGACATAATTAGGAACATATGGGAAACGTATACATACAGACTCCAGACAGAACAACACAAGGAATTCTAAAAAGTTTTAAAAGCAGTAATAACAGGGTACAAGCAGTTGTACTTGAAAGATTCAAAAGGCAAAATGACTACCAACAACAAACACAACTCTGTACTACTAGCAAAATGCTTCAACAACCTTCTAAACTGCGAGGAACCAACACAAAGACAATCTTTCAGACAGCCTCAAAAGGAAATCCCACCTTGAGAGCCATATAACTGCATTAGACTCAACAATACAGTGGCCAGCCGAGAAACAACAGGGCGCCAGAAGAAGACGGGACATTGGCTGAGAGGTGAAAACTAGGAGGTAGCGGGCAGCTGAAACCTTTTACGAGGTTACGAAATACTGCTGGGAGAAAGGACGAGTACCGGACGACTGGAAGCAAGCCACAATCCATCCGCCACGTAAGAAGGGAGACAGGACAGGCACACACATATGTTGTTCAAATGTGTGTGAAATCTTATGGGACTTAACTGCTAAGGTCATCAGACCCTAAGTTTACATACTACTTAACCTAAATTATCCTAAGGACAAACACACACACCCGTGCCCGAGGGAGGACTCGAGCCTCCGCCGCGACCAGCCGCACAGTCCATGACTGTAGCGCCTGAGACCGCTCGGCTAATCCCGCGCGGCACCCACATCTACCGAGCTCCCTACTGAGTAAGACAGAAGACCAAGCAGAACGCACAACTGGCGAGTACCAAGCGGGGTTGAGGAAAAATAGTTTTTCCCCAGTGCAAATTCTTAACTTGAAAACACAGAACAATGAAGAACCTCAATACAGTCGTTACATTCACTGATTTCAAAAAATCTTACAGTTCTGTAAATAGACAGAGTATCCTTAACACTGGAAGAAGCAGGTGCTGACAACATCAGCAGACAGTCAGTCAAACAGACACTTACAGACACAACTTCATAAGTTAAATTTCTAAGGAAATTTCTGAAGCCTTCAGAATTAGCACAGGAGTTCGGCAGGGCTACGACGTCTCACAGATCCTCTTCAGTATGATCTCAGACAATGTCACGAAAGAGAGGAATAAAGAACTACAAGAGAAAAACATCGACCGAATCCATCTAGTAGAAAGGGCAAGAACTGACGTGGAATGTCTTGTTTTTTTTCTGGCTGTATTGCTATGATTTCTAAGGGTAAAACAGATGCAAAGATAATGATAGGAACACTGTACAAAATTGCATCTCCAACCTGACTACAAATACCGAAAACGAAAACAGAATGCATTGAACATAAACACAATAGAGAAAAATATATACAAACACAAGATGGAAACGTCCAAAGAGTTGATAAGTTTAAGTATCGAAGAGAATGGATACAATCAAATGGATTAGATAACACTACAAGCAAAGAAAGATCGAGGAAAATTGAATTAGCAAACAAACTCACCCAAAACCGATATAATAAAAAATCAGTATCATTCCAGGCAAAAATTTAACACCACGCAACAGTAATTACACCGAATGCACCATGCAGATCTAAATGCCTAACACCGAGTACAAGAGGTGAAGGAGAAGAACTGGATATGCAGAAAGACTTCAGGGCCACAAAAGAACTAAGCTAATAAATAGCCTGACGAAGAGGAGAAATGAAGAGGTATAGAGAAATATAGTAACAATCGCAGACTCAATAAGAAAGAGGAGATGAAAGTTTTACGGTCATTGTACGAATGACTACTGGCTATTGGATAAAAATTTTAATCTCGTATTTCCAAATTAAAAAACATCACGAGGTGGCTGGAACAGCCAAGAAAGGATACGAGAAAACCGGACGTCACAGAAGACACCAGACAAGACAGGGAGAATTTCAGGCTACAGGTCAGTAGTGCAAAATTTCTTGTCCGACAACAAAACTCACAATCTAGGAGGCTGATGTCAAATGAACAGAGCCAGGCCGCCAGCCAATGCATAAAGAGATTCTGGGAAGAAGAGAAACGACGTACCATTGTCTTAGGTTCTAAGCTATCTATAGTTGATCAAATTCAATTATAAAAAGAGGTCATAAGCAGGAAATAAGGAGAAATAAACACAGAATTCCAAAAAGAAACACTGCAGAGGTAAGGAAAATTCATAAAAAGTGACGAATGTTCTAACCGGTCACGAGAATTGAGCTACATATTTCAGTTCCACATATCGAGTCCAAGTTTCATTATTTTCAGCGTTTTTGCAATTGGTTAGTGCTGTTATGTATCACTGTATTTCTGTTGCTACTGTCGCATTCTGTAGTACTCCGACAAATAAGAAATTCCGGAATCCATAACTAAACCTGATCTAGACGACTCAAGTACAAAGACAAGAACCAAAAAAAAAATTCTTAAAATGTAATAACAGTAGATACTTAATGAAATGCCAGCAAAAATAACGCACCGTGCAGTAGAGACCTACAATTTACCTGTATAGGCCTATCTGTCCTCTTAGTCTCCTGCCTAACCTCATCCTTATAAATCGTGCAGTTTGCGGAAAAATACAGCCAAATATTCGTGGGAATCAAGATTATAAATATGCGAGCTAACCGTTCCATTCACACCAATTATGCTGTTCTTTCGATTCCTGCCCGACCTCACATTCGGAAATCATATCTTATTGGGAAAGAAGTAGCTAAATATTTTATGAGAACGAAGATTACAAATACGATTGCTGCTTGATTCACTGGCATCAGTTTAAGCTGCGCGCTTAGGTTGCGGTGCTGCCTAACCATACCATCGGAAATCGCGACATATTTACAATAACCGGCACAGCTTACGTCAGGCACCGAGACAACCGCAGATAACATTTAATGACGGGACACTTTCATCTTTCGCATCGTAGACCGCTGATGTCACGACGTCGCTAGTCAAAGTTGACGGGTGGAATAGTACTTAATGCCTGAAATTCATATCTAGGCTGGTGGAAAATCTTGTAAAAATTAATTATGCCTTACGATAGGTCCATGGAGGACGCGTGTTTCAAGAAACCATGGCGGTGTGCTAACGTTGTCGAACATTATCCAAAAGATCGAATGAAGAAAGCACTTGGCATGGTAGCTTTGTAGGAATATTTATAATCTGCAGACGCCCGATCTTCCTGTGATTAAAAGATACATAAAATTAATCTTTCTCCTACAGAGACTGCCTTAGATAGATTCGTATGAATAATCCGCTCGACTGATTTGCAAAATTATATTATTCTGTGTCTGTGTCTAAGATCTCCATATTTATTAAACATGCAGGAGTCGAGAATTAATGTTACGCATGCGCAGGAAGGTGCAGTCCTTTCGGTGGCCGTGCTTTGGCAGACATCAGACGCTGGTCGGTGACTCGGCACAGACCGCTGCCGCTGCTCCGCGCTGTTGCCGCATTTCTCTGTCTCTGCAGACTCTGCTGGCAACGGGGACAGCAACAGCCGCCTTGCTCGCCTTTCGACTCGACTCAAACCGTTGCCGGGATACGGCGTGGGCCAATGAGGAGAGCCGTGTATTGTCGACAACTGCGTCACGTCTTCATTTGTCTCGTTTACTGTAATGGGGTACAGTTGACTGAAGAATCATTTTTGAAAGGGCCTTAGTCCAAATTTTGACAAAATGAGTTAAGCACGGTCACAGATCCTATACACACAGATAGATATTTTTGTAAGAAAATGGCTTTATTGCCGATACCTGAAATGTGTTGCTGCGACTCAGTTACAATGGCATCATTTATGAAAGGGCTTTACTCCTGGAACAGTGCCCTTTCAATGGTGATTGTATTACCATGCCATCTACCAAATACTTAAAGCACTTTATCTTACCTTTCTCTTTCTGTAGTTGAACCGTTGCTATTTCTGAAGAAGTGTTGTGAAACGTAAAATGACTCCAAGTATTGTGTTGGAACGTAGTGGGAGTACCAAGAAAAGAAATAAAGAAAGAAACAAAAACGTATTGTCGGAAAACATGAGCAGAACGCTATAAGAACAGCCACAGTAATTTGTCATGAGTACACTAACCCTTTCAGCCATGTTCCTTTATACATTTTGAACACAGTAGTTACAATCAGATGTGGCTTATAAACACACAGACTCAAATCCGATTCCAAAGTTCAGGAATTTTTGAAGGCTGTCGCCCTGTTTCCTGTATCTTTTTGTTTTTCGTGTTCTGTGCTGTACTCTACGATAATTCATCATTACTTGGGTACGAATTAGGGTTGCATAGTCTTCTCAGACATAGATAGCGGTTGCACAGAATGTATTGCTGTAGTAGAGCAATGCAGGGCCGATGGGAGTCGACTACTGAAGTCGCATACGTGACGGCGCAGCAATAAATGCGCCGTGAGTGGCAGCGTTAGGCAAAGTGAGACGAATACAGCGCGTGTCACGTGACCCGACACTACACAGCGCGACACGCACGGGCCGCGCGGCTGCAGCGCACACTGCGACGCGCACGCGCCGGCTGGCGACGCTCTGCGCTGACAGAACCGAGGCGCGCGCAGCCTGTTATCTTCCTCAAACGATTCTACACAAACTGTTCACCGAAAATATTTGATTTTTGCCTTACTTGTATCGTTATGTATCAGCTTCGTGGCGAAGTGCCCATCACCACGCTAATGACCATTCTTATTGTGATGTACACAATTTTAGAAAGACACTACGCAAAACTCAAAAAGTTTGCAACGAAAATTAGGGGTCGCCCTGATTTTGCGTTTGGTACGTATTACACCATATGTTGCTGCTTATGAAATTTAGCTAACATGTTGAATTTTTGTTTAGACTTGGGAGGAGATCTCTATCTGCCTCCGATCTCGAGAAAATGGATCCCATGTAGCGCGCTCACTTCTGATCTCACGCCCGCGAGAATGAAATACTCGCAACATCTCTCATATCTCCTAAACCGCTCGAGACATCGATACGAATGTTTGGCGAATGGTAGCACACAAGGAGGAGAGTGTTTTGCCAACTCTTAAAGACACGGAACTTTCTTATCTACGGCGATATATCAGTACTTATGCTTCCCTTTCTATTTATTTCACTCCAGTGACTGTAATTTTTTAAGAGTTATCGTCACCTAGCGAAACAAGAGCTTCCTAGTATGAAAATAAAGATGAAATTTCTTCTTTTATGTTACTGCAAACCGACACTATGAGGTTTTTCGTAAGCTATTGTTGCTCTGTGATTGCCAATTACTTGGTTAATGAGGCACTCCGTTTCGGAATTCTGTCGCAATAGCTGCTGTGAGATGAGTTTGGCAAATTACACTGTGACAAAGGAAGTACAATTAAACCAGTCACCAAGAGAAATGTGGCCGTTACTCACAAACGGTGATGCTTCTTCGACTGAGAAAAGGTTAACAATTAACACAAAAATAGATTGCCAATTCTGTTGGAATTTTGGTAGAATCCCTGTAACCTATCGTATTTTTAACACTGAGTGACTGGAATGGAAACTTACCAAAGGATTTTATTCCTTCTCCTGATCTGAGCAGCATTAAAATAATGACGAGCGTTCCTTCAGGCGGAATCGTAGGCACATGCCAGATACTGTTTACTCACCTACGGCTTGCCAAACTGACGATGTCTGATCGCGAATATAATAGTTGTTATTGAGAAAAATAGTTGATCTGTCGCACAACACAATGGTCAGTGTATTGTCAGCACCGCAGGATAATGCGCGTGACAGGAATGCACAAGCTAGCCATGTGTGCCGTGTGACTTGGAGTTCGATAAACATTGTCATGAAAGTAGATCTGCCTTTGTAAGTAGTACATTTCAACAAATTAAATATATCTAATCATAACATTCCTACTTTCGTGCCGGCCGCGGTGGTCTAGCGGTTCCAGGCGCGCAGTCCGGAACCGCACGACTGCTACGGTCGCCGGTTCGAATCCTGCCTCGGGCATGGATGTGTGTGATGTCCTTAGGTTAGTTAGGTTTAAGTAGTTCTAAGTTCTAGGGGACTGATGGCCTCGGATGTTAAGTCCCATAGTGCTCAGAGCCATTTGAACCAGCCAACCTACTTTCGTAATAATACCGACCATTTCCTTCTTTTGTGTAGTCCGTTGTATAATTAGTTTATTAATACTGATAATGCGCATACAACAATTGAAATGCTTTTTCTCATCACGGCGAACCAATTAAAACATTGTTATTTGCGACTGCTTTTCGACTGTTTCTAGTTTGCAGTTGAAATATGTTGTTCACATGCATGTAGTACAGTGTGTCGTATTACATTATTACATCCATATCAGAGTAATCACAGCGAAACTTCTATACTTCAGATCTTGGACGCTTTTTACCACAAGCACAAAGGGATCACACCTGTGGAGATTATCCCTTTCTAAATTTTTGTGACAGATCGTACAGATACGCTAGCCTACTAGGCAGCGAGAAGATAACCTTGTTCTACTTTCCTGCCTTGCTTCTTAATCACATGATTTTATAATATTCCTTGCTTCCTTATTCACTACACTCTGTCTCTTCTTGCAATCTGAAATCATCCCGGAAGCGTATGATACAATTCCAGCGGCCAATGGCTCATTAGTTACTGAAGTATGCATTTTTCTTTACAGAAGAAAAACAAAACAAAACAGAACTATACAGATATAAGTAACAGAAAAGGATAATGTACTAACGAAGGAAGC
The DNA here is from genome assembly GCF_023864345.2 of Schistocerca serialis cubense. Classification (NCBI taxonomy): domain Eukaryota; kingdom Metazoa; phylum Arthropoda; class Insecta; order Orthoptera; family Acrididae; genus Schistocerca; species Schistocerca serialis. Next base: position 789,900 of record NW_026047674.1, on the reverse strand, counting down.
TGGATCGTTTAAATGGCGAAAAACGAAAGACTACCCAACGGCAATAAAATTTAGTACACAGTAAGGCAAAAATTTATCGTATGGGCAGTGCTACCACTGCTCATATGAGCCGCTCCGATGTGAGCGTATGGCCGGGCTACTTTTCCGCTCCCCGCCTCAAATTTCCCACGCTGCTAGCGAGGCACGCGCGAGAAACTGAGCCGCAACCACAACGCCGCGCGACCTGGCGCTGGCGCGAGTCGCGTCCCAGTCGCGTCGCGTCGCAGTTTCCGCGGTCCCACTTGAACCTGTGGAGTTACGAAAACACGCGCTGCGCTGCGTCGCGCCACACGCGCTATACGCGTCTCAATTTGCGCCAAGCCTAAACTAAATCAGGATGACCACTTCTCATACAAAATCTGTAATACTGTTTAGCGATTCGAGTTCCAGTTCTACTCAACAGTTTAAAATTTACCCGTGATCAAAGACATCAGCACCCAGCTGTCAATTAACGTCCCGTTCTCCCAGCAATTTCGCAGTTATGTCACAGGACTTTACATCTGTGCACTGTCACTCTACCGTGTGCTAACACTGTATACTAATCCGAAAACAACCTGTTACAATTGGTGCGCTAGGTGATTTAATACAACATGGCACGTTTGAGGTCATATTTCTGCAGCAAGTCTCAACGACAGGAATGGGAACATTGCCTGACTTGGAAGCTATGATTAATATCGAACCAGTAATCAACTGAGCAACGGGTATTCCTTTTCCTGTTAAAAATTTCCAACTCTAGCCCAGCGGAGACGCAGTTGCATGTTCTGTCGGTGAGGCATTCATTATAAATATTGACGCGCCATCGGGGCTAACTTTACACGTGCACGATCGGATGTTTTTAGTCATCATATCTCAACTCTCCTCCCAAATTCAAATAGTAGCATAATATGTGGTAGGGATTTTAATTGTGTGCTGGATCTGCAGACGAAACTATAACACTTAATAAATGTGCAGAACTACAGCAACTAATTAACTGACGTGTGGCGCATTCTCCGTTAAGATCAAAATGATTTTGCACATTTTTTAAAGTGTGGTGAGCAGAGTAGACCGAAAGTACGTTTCACGAAGTCTAACCGGTGATCTAATTCAAATTGAAATTTTTCCTGTTGAGTTTACGGATGATTGTGGCTTCGAAATGCGTCTAAAGCTAAGATTACCTTCACAAACGGACCTCCTTCTCTTTAGAAATTCAATACCAGCTATCTTCCTCTTCGGGACCTCTGTTCCGAAATCACTGGTACCATGAAAATTTGTCGACACAAGCGGCAAAATTTAAACCCAGTCACGGCTGCAGAGGCGAGTTACGCCAGGCCTGCTATACGAAAGGCCCTCCTCGGCTGCTGTTGTGACGCAGCCCAACTTCACAGACACTGCTTCAGGTGTCACTACGCCTTCTGCTACTCATGATAGCGACCCACACTGTCAACTTAAACAGATCAAGGCAGAATTAATGTACTTCAAAACACAACACATTAGGGGGTGAGTTGCTGGGCAAGGCCTGCAGGGAAATTTCCAGATGAAAATATCGCACTGAAGCACTTTCAAAACGAAACACGCAAAATGCACAACAGCTTGCTTCCGTGTGTTGAGCTCGAGAATGGCGACCGTTTCACAATGGAGACCGCCATAACTGAACACGCCCACTCTTCTTTCCGCCCGCAGCCCGACTGACCCTTCTGCATTGTCTTCCCCGTCACTGCAGGTTCAAACCTCACTCAGCTCGAAACACATCGAATGCCCGCAGATCCCAGTTGACAGTGATGACTTCAGACAATTTTTAAAACAATATCCAAAAATTAATCAGCAGGTCTATTCACATACAGTCAACATGGATTTAGACTACATCGTTCTTGTGAAACACAACTACCCCTTTAGTCACAAAAAGTGTTGAGTGCTATTGTCACGTGATTTCAAATTGATTCCGTATTTCTGGATTTACAGAAGTCTTTTGGCGCTTTACCTCACAAGCGACTTGAAATCAATTTGCGTGATTATGGAATATCGTCTCAGATATGCGACTGTATTTTCTTATTTCCTGTCAGATATGTCACAGTTCGTACTAACTGACGGAAAGTCATCGAGTAAAACAGCTTATTTCTGTTGATCCGCAAAGTAGTGTCACAGACCCCCTGTTGTTGCTTATCTATACCGACGATTTAGAAGGCAAGTGGAGCAGCTGTCTTGGGTTGTTTGCAGGTGATGCTGTAGTTTATTGTCTAGTAAACACATCAGAAGATCAAAACGATTTAGAGAAGACATGTGCATGGTGCGAAAATTGGCAATTGACGCTAAATAATGAAAAGTGTGGTGTCATCCACATGAGTGGTACAAGGATTCCGCCACACTTCGATGCACGATAAATCAAACAAAGCTGAAAGCCGTAAACTGAACTAAATACCAAGGAATTACAATTACGAACAACTTAAATTGGAAAGAACACAGAGAAAATGTTGTGAGGAAAGCCAACAAAGACTGCAATTTATTGGCGGAAAACTTGGAAGACACAGCGCGTGTACGAAAGAGATTGCCTACACTGAGAGGTGGCATGAGCCCCCTCTCATATTTCTATCTTACGATTTTCCTCTCTAATTGCATGCGGTGCAAAGTTGCTATTCCTTCACACGCGGACTTCCCACGCAGCGTCTCTCGTCACCCAGGTGGTCCGGTGACAGGCGGGCTCTTCTGATTTTGAAAGGGTGTGAGGGAGTCGAGTGAATGCTTTCCAGACGCCGACATGGTCAAAAGACACGCCCGCAGGGGCCTGAAGTAGCGGCTGGGCTAGAGGTTCCGTTACTTCGCAGAAAGCGAAAACACTTTCTGGCGGGCTACCAGCGAGGCGTGGGAATGACTTGTGTTCCCAGGCAGTCTTGGCGGGCAAATTCCCGCGCTTTCTGCCGTATAGTAACTGTGATTGGCTTGCTCAGGGCATAGCTCCGTGACGTAGCAAAATCAGCGCAGTAATTGGCGCCAAGAATCTCCATTGGTGGAATGGTAGTGCTCCGGCAATAGAGTGGAATTTTCCGCCGGTTTTCGAGTTGCTGATTGGAACGTTTAACCACGGCCACTGTCGTGGGGGCGGGAATGTTCTGTGTTCGGCCTGTACGGGTGCTCTAGTAGTCGGCTCTCGCCTTTCGGTCGGAGTAGGTTACAAGACTGAGCTCTCGCTGCTCTGGTCAGCCTGCTTTCCGTTGGCTGTCTAATATACTTTTATTTAATTGTAACTGTTTGACGAAGTTGCTGAAGTTTCGACTTCAACGTGACTTTCCGAGTACAGTTGGCAATTGAGCGTTCTGTGTACAAGAGGCCTATGTTGTCTGTCTTGAGCAGTTTTGGCTAATGTTGACTGTATCGGAGTTACTGTGTGACTTCGCTTGTTAAAATCAATCACTGTACCGTCAGTGATTGTGTGGCGAGCCTTCTTCGTCTCCCTCAGAGGCGCATTTGTATTGCTAGGAAGTCTTTAGTCTGGAACAACCATGCCAGGATAATTCGTTTCGGGTTATACTCGCGACATTATCATCACCATAACAGGACGTCGAAGCAACCAGCCATCGTCTCCGGTACGCCAGATCGTGTTCTGGCAGTTAAGAAGACAGTTTGGTAACGTATGTCCGCAGCACCGGCAGACAGGGATTTTCCTAGGTGATAATCAGAGCCCAGCAGAGCGCGCCTGTTCGTCTTTTTCTAACTTTGTTCTGTCTTGGGTAGCAGCAATTAATGTTGGGTTGGCTGTGTGTTTTCTCTTAAGATTTGAGTTGCAAGGAATTGGCTCCACATACCACTTCGTCATAAATGTCACAGTCTAGTTTAGGGACAACTTCACCTTCACAGCATTTATTTGAGTATCCAATTTGAACCAATTTGATGTATTGTAAATGTTTCATGTGTTTTGTCTATTATTTTGAGTTTAGTCATAATAAATCATATATTGATATTTTGGACATAACTTTCATTCTGTTAATCGGTAGAGCAACCCTTTCATTTCTCACTACATTACTGAAACTTTCCTTTATTTAATTAATGTCTATCAAATTAAATTATTGCAGGTGTCAAACTCTTTTCTACTCCACTTGCAGGGTCTATTACAGCCAGTTCGCGTTTCAAAATGGTTCAAATGGCTCTGAGCACTACGGGACTTAACATCTATGGTCATCAGTCCCCTAGAACTTTGAACTACTTAAACCTAACTAACCTAAGGACATCACACAACACCCAGTCATCACGAGCCAGAGAAAATCCCTGACCCCGCCGGGAATCGAACCCGGGAACCCGGGCGTGGGAAGCGAGAACGCTACCGCACGACCACGAGCTGCGGACAGTTCGCGATTCTTTTTAATCCATGTGCAACAGCAAAAGTCGTAGTTAGAATAGGGGGGGGGGCTTAGAGCATCATTTATATATGAAGATTCTCGAAGAATTTAGTGTTAAATACACTGCTAGCCCCGGCACCTCGCAACACTACGCTTGGCTGCCCTGTTTGGTGTGGCATCCATACCAGATAGGATTGAAGGAGTACATGGAAAAAGCTCAAAGAAGGGCATCACGTTTTGTCTTATCGACAAATAGAGGAGACAGTGTCACTGACACGGTACAGGGTTTGTGGTGGACATCACTGAAGCAAAGGGGCTTCTCATTGCGCCGGGATCTTTTCACGAAATTTCAGTCGGAAACTTTCTCCTCCGATTGCGGAAATACTTTGTTCTCCTACAGAGGGAGAAATGATAACCGTAATTAAATATGGGACGTCAGGATTCGCACGGAAAGATATAGGTGTTTGTTTTCTCCGCTCTGTTTTGGAGATGGCTTAACAGAGAACTATTGTGAAGGTGGTTCGATGAACCCTCTGCCAAGCACTGAAGTGTGATTTGCAGAGTATCCATGTAGATGTGGATGTAGACGTGTGCCCAAATCAACTTTACCAAACGCATTGGGACTTTATTCGAACCTGTTTTACAGGGAATGTGAATGAAGTTATTGCTGCCACCGAAATTCAGAATTACTTGGAGGAAACGATTATTGTGCTACCAAAGCGAACATGTAGTCATAGGGAGGGACATCTTCGCCCAATAACTCTCCTAAATGCCGATTAAAAACTCGTTGTAAAAATCCTAGTATCGAAATTAAAACCTGCCATATGCTAAATCTATTAGCCATCAGCATCAATGCGGACCTGCACGGGGGAGCACGTGACCCAGCCGCGGTTCTTCCGCTCCAGTGCCCACACGTTTACTGATAGTGTCAGATGCAAACAGCTACGTCAACTCGTGCACAGACTTGGATTTGGCGATCGATTTACTGAGCAATGCAAGTTCTACAAAAATACATATCAAGTGTTGAAAAACAGGTGCTGTGGCAACTCGTAGGCCTGTCAGGCAGGGCTGTCTGCATTCAGTGCTCGTGTATGTCTCAGCCTCGTTCGTCTTCTTCATATTGGTTGAGAAAACAATAAATGGCATTTCAGTAGAAACAAGGAAAGTGACATGCAGAGCATACGCTGATGATGTGGAGCTCTTTTTGAAAGACGTATCTGACTTTCATCCAGTACAAAGTTTACTCTCTATTTCGACAGGCAACAGGCACAACGATAAACTGCAGCAACAGGTTTCCACCGCCCACTGTGTCCTGTACTCTGTTCCGCCAGTCGTCTTTGAGTTGCGCCGCCAACACATTCAAAGTGCTGCGTGTGCAGATGTCGTATACGACAACATTAAACTGGCTTTAAATACTGATTACTGTCAGCGCTGTAACAAACAGACACGCAAAACGCAAGCCGAACCTAATTCAGAAATCAGAGCTACCCAGCGTCTTTCTGTTGTCAAGGGCCTGGTGTGTCACCCACGTGTTGAATGTGTCGAAACAAATGGACAGGGCGATTAACCAGTCTGTAATCTGAGTTCTGTGGTGGCTGAATTTCGATTCTGTTCGCGGGGTTCCTTCATTCGACTCAAACCCCAAGAGCTGTGCAAGAGCCACATCAGTTTCTTACGACGCCATAAGATGTACAAAATAGACCACCATTTTTAGTGTTAGAATACTACCAAGTAGTGATGTACGTATATTAAACAAAAGCTTACTTGCTAATGTTTCTTAGGATACTAAACACGATATTCTTCAGACTGACTTTTCGAATTAAGTAAATACATGTGAATGTATAGCACAATCTATTAAAATAGGGCCGGCCGGTGTGGCCGTGCGGTTAAAGGCGCTTCAGTCTGGAACCGCGTGACCGCTCCGGTCGCAGGTTCGAATCCTGCCTCGGGCATGGATGTGTGTGATGTCCTTAGTTAGTTAGGTTTAATTAGTTCTAAGTTCTAGGCGACTGATGACCTCAGAAGTTAAGTCGCATAGTGCTCAGAGCCATTTTTTTTATTAAAATAGGGCAGTCAAAATTATTTTAGAATAAATGAAGTATCAACTCAGAAAACAGGCGTTACAGTCTGGAACCGCGTGACCACTACAGTCGCAGGTTCGAGTCCTGCCTCGGGCATGGGTGTGTGTGATGTCCTTAGGTTAGTTAGGTTTAAGTAGTTCTAAGTTCTAGGGGACTGATGACCTTAGCAGTTAAGTTCCATAGTGCTCAGAGCCATTTGAACAAATTTTTTTTTTTTTTTTTTTTTTTTTTTTTTTTTTTTTTTTTTTTTTTGACAGGTGTTACACAACCTATAGTGGCTAATAGCTTCCTCATGGAGTTTGTAAAACGTTCACTAAAAGTTTGTGCAAGAGTTGTGCCATAGGTCTTCATGGCTGACACAATCGTAAGCCTTAAGGAAGAACTGGTGACGTCACCCGTGTTCCTTACTGCGTGAGCTACCACACCCCTGTACGCACAAAGGACTTGGGAAATGTTGTTTTGTGCATCTCCACAATTCCGGTAAAAACTAATGCATTTATCATTTTTAGTTCTGACACGAAGCGTTTCATAATGAGTTTGTAGTGTTCATCATGATAGAGGTCAGGAGCGGAGGGCGTTGTAAAACGAAAAGTAATGAAGTGGAGTGGACCCAGTTTATTCCTGTAACGATGATACATTGGTGTCTACGTAGGGCTGAGCAGCCCCAAGAGGGGTTGCCGTCTGCTCATCAGAGAGGCAGAGGCCGGAGGGGCGACTACTCGGGGCCGAGGTCAGAAGCTAAGAGTGCGCGGAGCTGTTTCCGAGCCGCCCTCGCCGCTCCCGGCCGCGTCCCCACGTGATCACACGATTAGCCTCTGATTGGAGGATTGATTCCGCCAACGCGCCTTGCTAGTAGCGTACCCCCGTCAGCGCAACCGACCCGTGGGACTCACTAGAGCCTGACCGAGGAGCACGTGGCAGGAATGTGCCGACCGTGGTCTTCCGGCCAGCACCTTCCACCACAGTATGCCGGACATTATGCATGGAAAATTTATTTAATAAAATTTTGTCGGCAATGATCCCTCTTGGGGGGTCTCCTCCCTGCACATCCTTTCCCCTTCCGAAGAAGGCTCTCTGGATGAAAATGGAGCTTATTCTAATTGATTATTCCATTTAAAACATATATGATCATTATGAAGGGTCCCAGAAATTAACATCCATAACATAGTGATATCAATATGTGCAAAAGTTACAGAGTGGCCTGAAGGAAGGCTCTTGAATAACAAACTTGTGAAGTTGGTGCGACGGCAGTGGGGCGGCGCCGTGCTGTGAGTGTGTGTCGGCGGTGTGAGTGGTGGTGGGTACCGAGGCGATGGTGAGGGGCACCGGAGCACAGCACACTGAAACACTCCACCCTCGTGGGAGTGAGAGGATGCTCCCAGGCCTAACAGTCACAAGGGGGGTTTCCCCCGTAATGTTACTTTGAGTTCTTAAATCTAGGATTACGATGGTAATTGCCCAAGTGGGTGAATGAGAACATTACAAAATGACAAAAAGTTAAAGAGAAAACAAAATGACTTACATGAGGGTTAAGACTCGACAGTTAAATTGTGATTCCATAGACTTTACATAGAAATACAAATCCATTACAAAATTAGCTCATTGACCTGACACCTAGACTACAACTTAATTCTAAGGGGGGGGGGGGTCATGCCTGATCGCATGCACCAAGGTTGGCAGGTAGTTTCAGGTGTGATATTCAGGTTGTGGGGGCGGTACTACTTCTCGGAAGGAAGTGAAACATTTGCAAAACCCTCTTTTACAGAGTATCCAGGATACTAATAATCACAATCATTACAGTGATGATTACCGAACCAGCGCTGGGTAATACAGCGGTGGTTAATCGCTTGGTTTGGTGCCAATCAGCAATATGTGAGGCCACTCGGTCAAGAGCAACTTGGTAGTGTTCCTGGGTAAGGAGATGATTGATGGATTGGAGTAGATCTGAATCATTGGTATTCGGTAAATTCTTTAGCTTCTCATGGTGATGGAGTTTAAAAGAGAGTTCAGGAAGGTATAAGGTAAATGTGGGAATGGTGACATGAAAGGTGGAGTGCAATTGAGCTGAAATCCTCATAGAAGCAGCGTATACGTCACATCTTGAACTATTATACACTAGGCCACTATTATTCAGTGTTACCCGGTGCGATTCAGTCTCTGACATTGAGCGGTGGCGGTCACAGTCTGTGGAACAGCGAACAGAAAACTGTTGCCAACAGGTTGAATTATTGGTTGACGAAGTGAGACTAGAACACGAGGACATGGAGGGGTAGTAGTTTCAGCTACAAACAGTGGCATCTCGCAGTCAGTAGTGTTAGTGTGTAAAATTAGCGTGGAGCATAAGTAATGTGTTGTGTGGGTGCAACTGAGTAGCTCAGCGCGAGAGAGAGTGGCGTGAGTTTGTCGATCCCGACTAACTATTAAAAATTCTTGAGTCTGCCAAACAACATGGTGGTGAAGGGTGGCCCAACAGACTGGAAAAGTGTATACTTGATGGCACTCGTATTCGCAATTTGCGCACGTGATTGGCAAACCTCATTCGCATCCGAATACCGTCAGAATTACGGGTAAGTCGGACCTCCAACGCAGCATAGTAAAAGGGGAGGTTGCTTTCCCGCACGGCATATAGCATTTGTTTAGGGGCCAAAATTTGCGGCGACACATTGTGTAGGATGTGCAAGAAGGGCTCTGGGGGTAACAGGTGTGGACTGAGTTTTCCTTGCAGTCCGAGTTGAATGGCCGAGTGTAACATGTGCACGTGTAACTGTGCTGTGTGTATATTAAATAAAAGAATCTGCGTGGTCTTCATAATGTCCAATGTGATAGTTAGATTACGTAATCCCGAGCGAAGATGAGTCCACTCTTGGTTAAAGGATTGTTCAAGTGCACCATAGTGTCGTGTTAATCTGTCGGCTACAACTTGTATTTGTCTAGTTGTGACTAACAGGTTATTCTCAAGATGTGTCAGGCGCACCTGTTGATGTACCAACACTTCGTGATTAACTTGTGTTTCCGAAAGCGCTTGCTGTGTGTCCAAATCCCAGCGTTTTGCGTCTGTTTCGTCAGGAGTCCCAAAGACAGATTTTAATAATGCACCTCCAACGGGCAACCAGGCTCGTTTGAAACGAGGCAGTGGTACTGCATCCCTAATACTGTTCAATTGACTTCGAAGGGTTGAAATAATTCTAGTCACTTCCCACAACGATCGGAGAAACTCATCTTCCTTCGTCTGCGTCAAGAAGGTTTCATATTTTGACAATTGCTGAGCTGTATCATATAAAGCACGGTCTTCCTCTTCTAATAATGTTAAGTTAACATTAGCTGACACAATAGCATTATGTGGAGTATGCACCAGATTATGACGACGGCCAAAAAGCACGCCAGACGTGGAAGGGTAGACGTGAAATGGAGGCGCCTTAACGGCGACGACGACAACCATTGAGATTAACATTCTTCCCATTGCGGATGATAAATTGACAGCCATTTGAAGGGAGGTTGCTTTCAGCTTCCAATGTTGATAACGGTCGACTGCGAGAGAAGGTATTAGTGACCCTACAAGTAAAAATTTCCTGGCTTGCTTGATGAGTAATTCAGAGATGACAGAGGGGGTACAACGTTGTAGCAATAGTTACCTGGCAAGTAGCGACGATGGACCAGTTCAGTCACGCTTACTGATGAAGAAGGCCACGAAGTAGAATCACGGCAGGCAGGCAACAGTTTGGCAGCCGTGGGGGTAGCAAGGCGGTAAGACAATGGTGTGATTCAACACTGAGTATCCGCTGATCAATCACGCGTCAGCAAAGAAGACGCTGAACGCGGAGGCAGTACTACGCAGCGCAGACTAAGCGTAACTCGCTGGAAAAAATTTCTCAACCTGCTATGGAACGAAGGCCAAGTGTCGTTAATTAATTTGAGATTTTGTACGAAGCAAGGTTTTTTTTTTTTTTTTAAATGAATAAAATGAGAAGCAATCCTGTGATCGCGGTGCAAACCTGCACAGCCTAGGCAACTCCCACGCATTGGCCACTACGCAGGGGCACCCACCCCACTAAGGCTAGACACGGCGAGACAGGTGAAGTACTTCATAAATTTCAGAAATAATATTGAGTGGTTTTTCAGCTGTAGAAAACCCGAATGAGGGTAGGACACCTCAAGCTAACTCAATAATCATAGGATCTTTACTTACAAAAGTGGTCAATAGAGAGATTAACTGTACTGAAGTCGGAAATGAATGTTAGCGAGAGCGAGTCTGTTGCTCGTGAATACAGAGGCTGGTGTGTGAAGCCGTGGAGGCGGCGCAGCGCAGCTCTATCAGCGCTGAGCCGGCAGAGTGCTGAGCCCAGATAGCAGCGTCGGAGAGCGGTAGTGGCCCTGCGTCCGAGACCAAGGCATTGTAAGTGCAACTTAAAAGTAACAGTTTATTGCAAAGCAATAATAAACGAATAGCTGATGTCACAAAGACGTTTGATTCCATTTTAACAGAACTTAAGTGTTCAACAGGTAAATTGATTACGTCGTTGATTAAAAGAAACTGCTACTGAACATAACGTACATACGTACGTACTTCCCTTTCCCCTTCCGAAGAGCGGAGGGCATAAACGATAAGAGCCTTGTTCATGTACTTAGTATATGACAATAGAGGTCTGGTAACATCAACAAGTTACACCAAGGTAGTGTGGATATGAACAGTGTGAGTGTGTTGTTAGTTGTTTTTGGGCGTATGAAGTGTTGTGTAAATGTGTGACTAATGGTAGCTGATGGCGGATACGAATTCAAGGCCAATAGGTGCTATCAGAGATACTTCCAGTCGAGAAACAATGAAAATTAAAAGGGAATACCGAATATGACACAAAAATAACGTATAACCATAAAGTGTACTAACATTAATCATAACTATAAATTGATAACAATAAGACATGACACTGAAGTAATAATAATTGACAAGAAATAAGTTAAAGGGAATATTTCCCGAACATAAACTCCCGAATCGGATACGAAATCCGTCAGGGGAAGTTGTTTTTTTTTAGTCGGTTGACGAAGTGCATAAGGGACTACGTCAGTAAAATCCGACAGTGTGTGTATATAACAACATTGTTCTTAAAAGTGCAGTTTGCACTGTAAGATGGTGAAAAGCAACGAATCCGTTCAGCAACGGAAAAGGCTGCCATTTCTGGAACGGTATCTGAATCTTTGGCAGAATCCGATGATTTTGCAATGGAATTGCTATGTAGAAGAAAGTGGCGTTGTATAAAATGTAATAAAAGAGCGTCTGGGGCTCAGTTCATTTGTGGCTGAGTGTCGAAGGCGTAGTGTGAGCGCAAATTGTCTCACGGTAATTGATGTATGAATTGTTTTGTGGTCAACCGAGGAGCCTACGATTCGGTGACGTGTGAGTACAAGTTCGCGGTGCGAATTAGCTACCCGCGAGTGACTCGACTAATAAGTTCAGCAGTGCATTAGTGCAATCTGCAGACTTGGATTGATGATTACATAATTTGCGCGGCAGTGGAGCAACCTGCGGACAGTGCTAAGGCAACCTGTCTAATAATTGAGGGGTAGGCAGTGCACTGGAGCTATCTGCGATACCGTGGTTCAGCGTCTGACTTATAAGAATTAGTGTAGGCACATGGGTTTCCTGCGATACACGTAATAAAAGTATCAGTGGCGTTATTAGCGACCTGCTGTACTAGGAAAATGTCGACTGTTCAAGCAATAAAAATAGCTCTGTAGCTAGAATACCATACATGCATAAATAGCGTCACTTTTTGTGCGCGCAGTACATAACCTACATAAAATGAAAATCATGAACTATAAATCACTAGCGCTAGCATAATGACATAATTAAACACAATGACATATATTGACAGGAAAATAAAAACACAATGATGTATAATAATAACACTGTAAGTAGTCGGAACGCTCAACGTTAACATGTAACACTGGCCACCTGGGGCTGGCTGCTAGGCTGCGTGTGTGTTAGTTTTAAAACTGACGATAACAAATTGAACTGAAAGGACAACTAGGCACAGTTCCCGTAGCGCTTACATCACCGGCTAATTAGAGGCAAATTACGTATCTCACAATGGATCATCGGCCGATATTTTGGGGCAATACTGCAACAAGGGAGAGCAATATCTCGGTGTAAATGGTGGTAAGACTAAAAGACCGGTACTGTCGGAAGAGGGTACCTAACATGTTGGAGGGGCCTCCTCATCGACAGAAGAAGGAAAACAGGATAGAACAATGACCACGGCGGTAGAGTAAAGTAAATGGGGAGGGCAAAAATAACTGCGTAGCAACCAAGGAACAATCGCCCACCGATATACGACAGCCCGGACGATTGGTCGTTGGTGCCTCGTCAGTAGCGTGAAAAACCCGTGGCATTGCATTGGTTTGCCCATATCTGGCCTTGTCCAAGGAAGATAACGTTAAATGTCCTCATAGTTCGATGTGTAAGAGGGTTAGGGCTGTAGTTTGTAGCTTATACAGTGAATCAAAGCAGTAGTGAAACTTCACGTATAGTATTGGCAGACTAAGGTATGCAGAATAATGTAAATCGTTAAGAACTTCGTGTGATTTATCCAGCTAATGTGAAACAAAACGAGGAAAAGAATTTAAGCAATGAATCACATCTACTTAATATTTATGTTAAGATTTATTGGGATGTTTGAATGAATTTTGTTTGCCGTGTCTTCCGGCTGCATGAAAGAAACCAGCTCGGAGCTGTTAGCGTAGCTGCGGAGCAGGCAGCGGCAGGTCGGCGGTCACGTGGGACGGCGTGCAGCCGCGGCAGGCCGGCCGCTGCTGCAGCCACGAGTATCACGCGCTTAGCGTGCACCACAAATAACGACCAATTAGAAATTGCTTATTATCTAGCATAAGAGTTTTTTTAAAAAGGCTGTTAGTTATATAAAATGATGGTAAATGCATTGTAGTCTGTCATACACGGGGGATAGGGCAGTAATCTGCGGTTTGTTTTTGTAACTACTCGGACGCGCCGCGTGTCGAGAGCAAACGTTAAAACCTGCGAAGATCCCAGCGAGGATCCCCCCCACTCTACCTCCCTGCGACACTCACCCCGCACTCCAGCTCGCCCACGACGGGTCCTCACCCCACCCCCATACCTCGCTCACGAACGGGACCTCACCCCACCCCCTACAGTTCCCTCACAACGGAAGACCGGAAACAGTACCTGACTACCTGCATTTGCGGTTTGGAGCCCGGGTGGTGTTGCTGCTTTGTGCGTCGCTTTGTGAGTGCGGAGAGCGCGTGATATTTTCGTGTGTGTTAAAATCATTGTGAGTGCGGAGTGCGCGTGGTGTTCCTGCAGTAGCTGTTTTTCTTAGTGCGGAGTGCACGTGCTATATTGGCTTTGTGCGTCGCTTTGTAAGTGCGGAGAGCGCGTGATATTTTCGTGTGTCTTAAAATTATTGTGAGTGCGGATACGCGTAGTCTTGTTTTGTGCGTCTTTTTTTTCCTCATTGTGATTAGAGAATAGCGTTTGTGTTACTAAAATGAGTGCTTTTAAATGCGAAGTGTGTGGGCAAGTGTGTAATTACAGAAAGAATCTCAGTCAGCATGTTTGCAAAAACCGTCAACAAGAGCTGCCTGTTGCCACTACAACTACTGTAGCTTCTTATCAGTGCTATGTGTGTGACAAAATTTTTTCTCTTAAAAATAATTTGTATCGCCACCAAAGAAATATTCATGGTTTGCAGGAAGGGGGGTTGTTCTTCAAGTGTACATTGTGCCCATTTCAAAGTAGTTCAAAACAGGGTTGGATAGATCATTTACAAACTGCTCATCAAATTCAACTTAATTCCGAAGATCTGCAGTTCTCAAATGAAGACGAGTTTTTGCAGTGGAAAGAAGACACTGAACGCACGACACATTCAAAGTTTATTAAAACGCATCGGTCTACTAGTTCCACACATTATTATGGCTGCCATCGGTCAGGTAACTTTATCTCAAAGGGTAAAGGCACAAGACATCTTAAATTGACAGGCAGCAACAAAATGAATGGAAAGTGCCCTGCAGAGATGAAAGTAACTGTACACGAAGGTGGAACATACCAAGTACATTTTGTGTCGACCCACATTGGTCACAAACAAGATTTAACGCACCTGCCCCTGAGTCAAAAAGACCGGGAAACCATAGCAACAGATATTGCAATGGGACTTCCGTATGACAAAGTTCTAGATAACGTACGGGCAAGTTTGCAGGATTCGGACTTGCAGAGAATCCATTTGACTACCAAGCAAGACTTATATAACATTGCAGCAAGCTATAACCTCTCCTCCAAGTCGGTCAGACATAAAAATGATGCAATCAGTGTCGAAGCTTGGGTAAAAGAAATGAACGAAAGTGAGAATCCGTCTGTGTTATTCTATAAACCACAAGACTCGACTAGTGAACATCAAGAACTGAGGAGTGAGGATTTTGTATTAGTGATAATGAACAGAGCACAACGCGAAATGTTATCAAAATATGGAGAAGACTGTATCTGTATTGATGGAACCCATGGGCTTAACGGGTATGATTTCGAAGTGACCACTCTCTTAGTACTGGATGATCTCAGGCAAGGATTCCCATGTGCATTTCTAATTTCGAACAGGAAGGACGCCGATGTTTTAAGTATATTTTTGCAGTACATAAAATCACAGGTTGGGCCAATTTCCCCGAATGTATTCATGTCTGATTTGGCAGAGTCATACAGTATTGCATGGAACAGGACAATGTGTGCTCCTAAGATGAGACTCTATTGTACCTGGCATGTGGACAGAGCATGGAAAACTAATATCAAGCGGAAAATTTCAGATCTGGATAAAAGAAATGAGGTGTATCGGCTCATTAAATCAGTGTCAATGCTGAGAAATGTAAGTATGTTTCAGGAATCACTGCAAAAAGCACTGCAGAAGCTCAGTAGTGACCCTGACACATCAGAATTTGCTTCATACTTCAAGACACACTATGAGGGAAATGTGGAGTGTTGGGCCTACTGTCACAGAATGTATGCTGGGCTCAATACCAACATGCATGTGGAGAGTATGCATAGGACGTTAAAGGAAATACATGGTAATGCAAGACAGATAAAACGACTGGACAAAGGCATATCTACACTAATGTCCCTAGTTACAGCCAAGATGTTTGACTGGCTTATAGCAAATGTAAAAGGGAAGGTTACAAGCAAAGTTCAAGACATTCGTAATAAACACAAAACTAGTTTGTTAATGGACAAGATCCTCATCACTGAGGTAGATGGTGGTTGGGAAGTGCCATCCACATCATCTTCAGAGGTCTACATTGTTAAAGATAACAGAGTCAACTGTGAGTGCAAATTAAAATGTAGTGATTGCAATGTGTGCATACATAGGTATTACTGTACATGTATGGATTACAGTATTAGATTCAATATGTGTAAGCACATTCACACTGTTTGCCGAGATGACAGTGTCGGTGAAAATCCCCTGCAAAGTCCAGAGGTGCTGGGTACTGATGTTGATGCCACCAGTGAGAGAGCAGCAATATTAGCTGAAGTAAGCACAAAATATGTTTCAGAAACACCAAAATCTTTGTTAGAAGGGAGACAGAAGCTTATTTCAGAGTTTTCCAATATTGTCAGTGGAATGACTGAGACTGAACTTCAGTTGGCCAAAAAAACTGTGCTATCCTTAAAGGCAAATGTAGGAGCTGTTCGAGCCCGAAACAGTAATTTCAAACAAACAGATAAGGGCCATAAAAGAAAGCTAATACCACAGAGGAGGCTGTTTTCTACCAAGAAGAAAACAGCACGTAATATTTCTCTGGCTGTTCCAAATGCTGAAGAAAGATGTGAAGTAGTAAATTCACTTCTGAATGAGGGTATGTATCAATTTTCAAGTTATTGAGTACATACATTTATGTGTTGAACCTTGGCAGAGTAAAATGTAATTCATGGTTAATATACGAATTTGTGTTCAGTACCTGTCAACTTTGTGTGAATTATAATTTGAAATTTATATGCAGAGTTCGACATGAATCATGATGTTCCTGCGGAGCATAGTCGTGCCGTGCCAGATGTACAGCACAGCAAAACGGGAAAAACTTGATGGGATCCATCATTCTAAATATGTGTGGTACTACTATAATGTCCTCACACCAAATAAACATGTCACATTAAGTAAAATTTAGAATTTTGCTGTTCAGTAGCAATGCAGTGTGTTTGGAATCTGATGTAATAGTTACTTGCAGTACAGTATATGTATATATTATCTTTCAGTACCTATCAATTTTGCCTCAATTGTGATATGAAATTTATTTGCAGGGCTTGACACCAAAAATCACTTGCATGTTGTAGAACAACCACACAGTATGTTATGGCAGTCAGGTATTCATCATGGTGCATCAGGTGTGTGTAAAGTAGATCTAATGGAGATAACATATCTGAGTATGATAATAATCTGAATTCATATTAATGTATATTCATATCTTTAAATTCTATTTTACTGTGTCTGCATTATAATATAAAACTAATTTACAGGGCTGGACATGAACCAGTTTGTTGCTGTGCAGCATGGTTATGCCATACCAATTGTGCAGCACAGCACAACAGGTAACACTCAATCGGACCCATTATTCCGAATGTATCTCATACTGCTCTAATGTCCTCATATCAGCTAAGGGTATCAGATTAAGTAATATTCACAATGTTGTTGTTCAGTAGCAATGTAGTGTGTTAGTATTCTGATTTAAAAGTTACTTGCAGTGGAATATATTCCACCTTTTAGACCTATCAATTTTGTCTGTATAACAACACAAAAATTACTTGCAGGGCTTGACACCCACAATCAGGTCCATGTTGAACAACCACACACTATGCCATGGCAGCCTGGTGTTCATCATGGTGCATCAGGTGTGTGTAAAGTAAATCTAATGGAGATAACGATATTTGAGTATAATGAAATCTGAAGTTATATATGTATATTGATACTTTTATATTCTATTCTACTGTCTGCATTATAATATAAAATTAATTTACAGGGCTGGACATGAACCAGTTTGTTGCTGTGCAGCACGGTTATGCCATACCAAATTTGCAACACAGCACAACAGGTAACACATTAATGGAGCCATTATTCCCAATGTATCTCATGCTGCTCTAATGTCCTCATATCAACAAAAGATGTCAGATTAAATAATATTTACAATGTTGCCATTCGGTAGCAATGTAGTGTGTTTGGATTCTGGATTTAAAAGTTACTTGCAGTGGAGTATAAGCCACTTTGTAGAACTATCAATTTTGTCTGAATAATAACAGAAAAATTATTTGCAGGGCTTGATACCCACAATCTGGTCCATGTTGTGCAACAACCACACACTATGTAATGGCAGTAAGGTTATCATCATGGTGCATCAGGTGTGTGTAAAGTAAATCTAATGGAGATAACATTATTTGAGAATAATGAAGTTCTGATTTGATATCTGTATATTGATACTTTTGTATTCTGTTTTTCTGTCTGCAATATTATATAAAATTATTTTACAGTGCTGGACATGAACCACATTGTTGCTGTGCAGCATTGTTAGACCACATCAAATGTGCTGCACAGCACAGGTAACACCTGATTGAACCCATCATATCAAATGTCTGTGATACTGCTCCAATGACCTTATATTCTTTAACAATGATAAATTATATATAAGCAGCACATCAGGTATGTAACATTGTTTTTTTAATTAAGTAATCCTATTTATTAAAGTAATAGTGTTTCATCTGACGACTGCCTGTCTAATATATGAAATGCAAACTTTCTACTTTACTCGGCTTAGGCCTATACAGTGTCTAAAGTGGTAGTTGTGGAGAAGACAGAGTAGTAGTTGTAATTATATTCTTTCTGAACAGTAGAACTTCAATGCAGTGTTTACTTGCAGTCTGGATTATGCCATGTCAAGGAGCAGTGAGGGAGGTCCCAAACATTTGGATCTTGACACCGATGTCAAGTCAGGCACCTTAGGATGCCACAAGAACTGATGACGAGGACTGGGATACACTCAGCCTTATCTGGCCACCAGAAGGAGAGTGGAAAGAACCTTGGAATTCCATCACTTCAGAGGGGGCAATCTGGATCCATTCAGCTTCATCAAGCTTAGTGAATGGCCAGACAGGTATGTAATGGTATTGCAGTTAATAGGGCACAATATAAGGATGTTTTGATGCTGGTTTTTAGTCCAGTACATCATTATCCACCATGTAAATTGTTATCATTTGGGAGCAATGTGATATATCTGAATTCTGATTATATGCTTACTTGCAGTCCGGACTATGCCGTTATGCCATCTTGAGGACTAATGAAGGAAGTCCCAAACATTTCGAGCTTGGCACTGATGTTGAGTCAGCCCCTCAGGTTGCCTCAAGAGTGAAGGACCTTATATCCACAACATCTGGACTTCAGAAGGCCAGGGCTAGGATCCACTCAGCTTTGCCTGGCTGCCAGAAGGAAAGTGGAAAGGAACTTGAGCGGGCCACTGTGGCTGAGCGGATCTAGGCACTTCAGTCCGGAACCGCATGACTGCTACGGTCGCAGGTTCGAATCCTGCCTCGGGCATGGATATGTGTGATGTCCTTTGGTTGGTTAGTTCCAGGGGACTGGTGACCTCTGATGTTAAGTCCCATAGTGCTCAGAGCCAATTCAACCATTTTGAAAGGACCTTGGTATTCCATCCCTTCAGAGGTGGCGATCCGGTTCCTTTCAGCATCATCAGGCTTAGTGAATGGCAAATCAGGTATGTAATGGTATTGCAGTTAATAGGGCACAATATAAGAATGATTTGATACTGGTTTTCAGTCAAGTATATCATTAACCATTATGTAAATTGTTATTACTTGGGAGCAATGTGACATATCTGAATTCTGATCAAATGCTTACTTGCAGTCCAGACTATGCCATCTTGAGGACTAGAGGGAAGTCCCAAACATTTGGAGCTTGGCACTGATGTCGAGTCAGGCCCCATAGACTGTATCAAGAGTGGAGGACCTTATATCCCCAACGTCTGGACTTCAGGAGGTCAGGACTGGGATGCACTCTGCCTTACCTGGCTGCCAGAAGGAGAGTGGAAATGTCCATGAAATATCAGCACTTCAGACGTCAGGACTGTGATTCACTCAGCCTCATCAGGCCTAGTGAGAGGCAAGTCAGGTGTGTAATGGTATTTCAGTTAATCCGGCACAATATAAGTATTTTTTGATACTGGTTTTCAACCCAGTGTAATATTAATTATTATTCACACTTTTGTTATTTGATAGCAATATGGCATGGCTGAATTCTAATTGAATATGTATTTACAGTCCAGAGTGTGATGCATTGAAAGCAGATGGGAAGGACCTGAGATGTCTCCACCATTTGGAGTTCAGGATAGCATGCCACACTGTCCTCTACAGCTGCGTCAGGATCAGATTTGAGAGGAACTGCAATATCTGATCCCAGAACTAAAGACCACTCAGCATCTTCAGGAAGACTCGACTATGTGGAGGTCATGCATCTATAATAAGTAGAATTAGGGACTGAAATGCTGTTGGCATGGCCGGGTCACTACAGTCGTGCATGAAGTAAGTAACAATAATTCATGTAGTAATACACCAGATAACACCGCTTTTATCAAATTCCTATAATTTCCTGTATAAAACACAAAAAGTCATGACAAGTAAACATTTGTTAAACTGATACATTCCACATAATTATAAAGTGTCATAATCATGATCTGTGAAACAAATATTAATTTAATATCTAATGCGATCTGATGAGAATTTTATTTGCAGGTCCAGTCATCAAGAACTGGATTTCTACAGCATCAACAACAGCCAGAGAAATACTACGTGCTCTTCTCTTCTTGGTAGAAAACAGACTCCTCTGAGGCATAGACTTACTTTTATGACCCTTATCTGTTTGTCTGAAATAACCATTTTGGGGTCAAACAGCTTCTACATTTGCCTTTAAGGATAACGTAGTTTTTTTGGCTAACTACAGTTCCATTATACATATATAAATTCAGAATTTCATTATAATCAAATAATGTTATCTCCATTGGATTTACTTTACACGCACATGACGCACCATGATGAACACCAGGCTGCCATGGCATAGTGTGTGGTTGTTCAACATGGACCTGATTGTGGGTGTCAAGCCCTGCAAATAATTTTTGGGTTATTATACAGACAAAATTGATAGGTCTAAAAGGTGGAATATATTCCACTGCAAGTAACTTTTAAATCAGAATACTAACACACTACATTGCTACTGAACAACAACATTGTGAATATTACTTAATCTGATACCCTTAGCTGATATGAGGACATTAGAGCAGTATGAGATACATTCGGAATAATGGGTCCGATTGAGTGTTACCTGTTGTGCTGTGCTGCACAATTGGTATGGCATAACCATGCTGCACAGCAACAAACTGGTTCATGTCCAGCCCTGTAAATTAATTTTATATTATAATGCAGACACAGTAAAATAGAATTTAAAGATATGAATATACATTAATATGAATTCAGATTATTATCATACTCAGATATGTTATCTCCATTAGATCTACTTTACACACACCTGATGCACCATGATGAATACCTGACTGCCATAACATACTGTGTGGTTGTTCTACAACATGCAAGTGATTTTTGGTGTCAAGCCCTGCAAATAAATTTCATATCACAATTGAGGCAAAATTGATAGGTACTGAAAGATAGTATATACATATACTGTACTGCAAGTAACTATTACATCAGATTCCAAACACACTGCATTGCTACTGAACAGCAAAATTCTAAATTTTACTTAATGTGATATGTTTATTTGGTGTGAGGACATTATAGTAGTACCACACATATTTAGAATGATGGATCCCATCAAGTTTTTCCCGTTTTGCTGTGCTGTACATCTGGCACGGCACGACTATGCTCTGCAGGAACATCATGATTCATGTCGAACTCTGCATATAAATTTCAAATTATAATTCACACAAAGTTGACAGGTACTGAACACAAATTCGTATATTAACCATGAATTACATTTTACTCTGCCAAGGTTCAACACATAAATGTATGTACTCAATAACTTGAAAATTGATACATACCCTCATTCAGAAGTGAATTTACTACTTCACATCTTTCTTCAGCATTTGGAACAGCCAGAGAAATATTACGTGCTGTTTTCTTCTTGGTAGAAAACAGCCTCCTCTGTGGTATTAGCTTTCTTTTATGGCCCTTATCTGTTTGTTTGAAATTACTGTTTCGGGCTCGAACAGCTCCTACATTTGCCTTTAAGGATAGCACAGTTTTTTTGGCCAACTGAAGTTCAGTCTCAGTCATTCCACTGACAACATTGGAAAACTCTGAAATAAGCTTCTGTCTCCCTTCTAACAAAGATTTTGGTGTTTCTGAAACATATTTTGTGCTTACTTCAGCTAATATTGCTGCTCTCTCACTGGTGGCATCAACATCAGTACCCAGCACCTCTGGACTTTGCAGGGGATTTTCACCGACACTGTCATCTCGGCAAACAGTGTGAATGTGCTTACACATATTGAATCTAATACTGTAATCCATACATGTACAGTAATACCTATGTATGCACACATTGCAATCACTACATTTTAATTTGCACTCACAGTTGACTCTGTTATCTTTAACAATGTAGACCTCTGAAGATGATGTGGATGGCACTTCCCAACCACCATCTACCTCAGTGATGAGGATCTTGTCCATTAACAAACTAGTTTTGTGTTTATTACGAATGTCTTGAACTTTGCTTGTAACCTTCCCTTTTACATTTGCTATAAGCCAGTCAAACATCTTGGCTGTAACTAGGGACATTAGAGTAGATATGCCTTTGTCCAGTCATTTTATCTGTCTTGCATTACCATGTATTTCCTTTAACGTCCTATGCATACTCTCCACATGCATGTTGGTATTGAGCCCGGCATACATTCTGTGACAGTAGGCCCAACACTCCACATTTCCCTCATAGTGTGTCTTGAAGTATGAAGCAAATTCTGATGTGTCAGGGTCACTACTGAGCTTCTGCAGTGCTTTTTGCAGTGATTCCTGAAACATACTTACATTTCTCAGCATTGACACTGATTTAATGAGCCGATACACCTCATTTCTTTTATCCAGATCTGAAATTTTCCGCTTGATATTAGTTTTCCATGCTCTGTCCGCATGCCAGGTACAATAGAGTCTCATCTTAGGAGCACACATTGTCCTGTTCCATGCAATACTGTATGACTCTGCCAAATCAGACATGAATACATTCGGGCAAATTGGTCCAACCTGTGATTTTATGTGCTGCAAAAATATACTTAAAACATCGGCGTCCTTCCTGTTCGAAATTAGAAATGCACATGGGAATCCTTGCCTGAGATCATCCAGTACTAAGAGAGTGGTCACTTCGAAATCATACCCGTTAAGCCCATGGGTTCCATCAATACAGATACAGTCTTCTCCATATTTTGATAACATTTCGCGTTGTGCTCTGTTCATTATCACTAATACAAAATCCTCACTCCTCAGTTCTTGATGTTCACTAGTCGAGTCTTGTGGTTTATAGAATAACACAGACGGATTCTCACTTTCGTTCATTTCTTTTACCCAAGCTTCGACACTGATTGCATCATTTTTATGTCTGACCGACTTGGAGGAGAGGTTATAGCTTGCTGCAATGTTATATAAGTCTTGCTTGGTAGTCAAATGGATTCTCTGCAAGTCCGAATCCTGCAAACTTGCCCGTACGTTATCTAGAACTTTGTCATACGGAAGTCCCATTGCAATATCTGTTGCTATGGTTTCCCGGTCTTTTTGACTCAGGGGCAGGTGCGTTAAATCTTGTTTGTGACCAATGTGGGTCGACACAAAATGTACTTGGTATGTTCCACCTTCGTGTACAGTTACTTTCATCTCTGCAGGGCACTTTCCATTCATTTTGTTGCTGCCTGTCAATTTAAGATGTCTTGTGCCTTTACCCTTTGAGATAAAGTTACCTGACCGATGGCAGCCATAATAATGTGTGGAACTAGTAGACCGATGCGTTTTAATAAACTTTGAATGTGTCGTGCGTTCAGTGTCTTCTTTCCACTGCAAAAACTCGTCTTCATTTGAGAACTGCAGATCTTCGGAATTAAGTTGAATTTGATGAGCAGTTTGTAAATGATCTATCCAACCCTGTTTTGAACTACTTTGAAATGGGCACAATGTACACTTGAAGAACAACCCCCCTTCCTGCAAACCATGAATATTTCTTTGGTGGCGATACAAATTATTTTTAAGAGAAAAAATTTTGTCACACACATAGCACTGATAAGAAGCTACAGTAGTTGTAGTGGCAACAGGCAGCTCTTGTTGACGGTTTTTGCAAACATGCTGACTGAGATTCTTTCTGTAATTATAGACTTGCCCACACACTTCGCATTTAAAAGCACTCATTTGACTTACTACCTTTAATTGCTGGTTTAATTCAAGTACATGGAGCAAATATTGAAGACATGGGGGCTGGCCAGATTGGCCGAGCGGTTGTAGGTGCTTCAGTCTGGAACTGCGCGACAGCTATGGTAGCAGGTTCGAATCCTGCCTCGGGTATGGATGTGTGTGATGTCCTTAGGTTAGTTAGGTTTAAGTAGTTCTAGGGGACTGATGACCTCAGATGTTAAGTCCCATTATGCTCAGAGCCATTTGAACCATTTTTGAAGACATGGTTGTAAGTGCTACTCTGAGATGAACAGACGGGAATTTGTGTCTGTCTTTCTGACAATTTTAATACAAATGATGGATACATCATAATTGCGCAAGATTTCTTGTAGCATAATTCACACAATGTACGCGTCCTCTGAAACATTATGATGTAATATAACACAGCTGGAAATGTTATTAATTTTAGCTTTTTGAAATAGTTAGGTATTTCCCATATTACTGCAGAAGTTGTATTCTAATGCATGACGATTGGCATAAACATAAGAAAGTCCCAATTGGGCACTGCTGATAGATACTCGTGATTTTTTCCATGTGTCTACTACTGCATTTGTGACCTACACAAGCATGTTTTTATAGGTTTGAAAACAACATCAAAATTGCTTGAGGTAAAGGCAAATAGGTACTTTCAACTCTTAAGATTTATGTCTGTCATTTATAGTGCTGTAAGATTGATTGTTCACTGTCATCATGGTACAAGCAGTATTTCTCCTTAAGTGCCCAATGTAATTATGTTTTTTGTATGTATACTTGTAATCTGTTTCTGTAATACTTTATTATTCATGACACTTCTTTTTGTACTAATGTATCTGCAATTAAATGATTGGTTGTATATTGTCAGAGTACTCAGTAAACTTTTATTTTGTACAACGTACAATGTATGAATCATGTTGTAATTTCATTGTACTGTTGGTACTGTATGTATGGAATTATTTCATAATGTTCTAAATTGTACAACTTTTGAATGTTAATGTGGTGTACTATCCTAAGAAACAATTGAAATTGTGGCATGTAGTGTAACACAGATTGTGTTTTCAAATATAGTTATCTGAATAATCAAATATAGTTTGCTACACCATTTGTATGACCAGTGAGAGAATTTAACCATCTATGATTGAGACTGTAGTTTGCAAAGTGCTGTAGTTTGCAAAGTGAAAGGAATTCATTTGTGACCTTTGAGATTTTTTTAATGATTAACTGTTGATATTACTACACTCCAAAAGATAATGGTATCCTCTTGGAACATCGGATATTGAGTCCCAGGCTAAATGCACCTTGTTCCCCACATTTGGTTTACTCTGTTGTGTTAGTAATTTATAGAAAGTTAATGATTCAATAAAATTATATCACTGAAGAATTTTCATTTTCATTATTGCACTGCCTGTCCTACATAATTAAATACCATTCTCTGTGCTGCAGTGTCAAGAAAGTAGTCATCCTAAATATGTTATGTAACATGAATGTACTGAATGCATAAACAAATTGAGCCTCTGAAGCAAATCTCATAGGTGGTTCATGATTTTATCCCCAGCACCTCCCTGCATATCTTTCTACATTTAACAGAAAATCAGCCCCTAGGCTGAGAGTAAGAATTCTTCTCTATCATTTCAGTCAACAAAGGTCTGCCTGGAAGGTCTTGGAGAGAGCCACTGGTTTGTTTGGAAAGATATGGAAAGAGGTAGTAGATTATCAAAGTTTGATGACTGGCTCAATTGGCAAGAGAGCTACTCTACAAAAACCAGTGTGGTATCTGGATTCAGATTCAGGCTGGTTCACAAATTTCATGTTCCATTAATGTTTCAAAAACAGTACACTCCACTGCACTGTAAAAGATATAATTTTTGCAGTGTATACATCACAAATGGTTCTAATTGTTACATCACTTCCCATGAAGCTAGGTTATTGTTCATGTCTAATAGTGGAAAAACTGGGATGTGACAAACAAATTAAGTCACCATTAATCTCATTATCTTGCAGTTCCTTGGAAAATATTTCTGACCAGTTTCCTGTTTTTTTTTATTTTTTTTTTTTATGAAATGCAAGTGCTGCCACCATGCGCCACAGTACTGATGCTTGCTTGAGTTGAGAACTGGTAACACCTAATATCATGACAATACACATGATGTATTGAACAATTAGTCAGGATATTTTAATAACACGGGACATTGAGCCAGAATGGAGTCTGGTCCCTTTTTTCTCGCCAGGGTATATCACCCGTGCAAGAATCTTTTCCATGTTCTGTGTGTTTACACATAATCCCTGGGGTTCTCGTTATGCATCCAATAGCCAAGATGGTGACTGCATAAAGATGCAATTAATGAAACTTGTACTTCTGTGCAGAACACTTTTAAAATAAAAATATTAGGTCTCACACTATAGATAATTGATAATATTTGAAGTCTTGTGGTGATATACAAAACTTTTCAGAGGATAATAGAATAGCTACATTTTCAGTTGTGATCAGTAACTTAATACCAAGAACGATCTCAAGAAAGAGATGTAAGCTAACTGCTGAGAAATTAACTGTCAAGAGTCATGAAATATACTGGATCTAGTGTTATAATGAGACTGATGAATTCTTTTCATGGGAGGAAATTTGCATTACTGTGATAAATGTCAATTTCACAGCAAATTCAATTATATAATCACTTTAATTACCTCCAGAATTTCTATGTCTACCTAATCTTATTATTATCTGAGGTATGTTGGTAGTTGTCTTTGTAGGATTTTGTTCTGAAATGATGTTTGGTGAAATGTAGGATGCATAACACTTAAACAAGTATACTGCAGCTAAATATATTATGAACTGATATAAATAACATTCTGATTTACAGTGTTATGCATTGTTATGTTTTCAGTGTGTGTTGTATCTGATGTACAACTATATTATGAGTAGTAATATAAGTCAGAAATGGAATCAGACATTTTAACTTTAGAGCGAGGGTTTTCAAAATAATACTCAATAAAAAATAATTATGTATAAAGGAAACTTACGTTAAAGTGACATGTTCCACATCATTACGAAATATCGTATTCATAATCTATGGAACAAGTATTTATGTATGTATGTATAATAGAGATGGTACAATAATACTATTATACAAAATAAAACAGCAATATGTAATACTTATGTATGGTTAGTTTTCACCCACCCTAATATGTGGTTGGGGGATTTGGATTTTAAAAAAAAGTTCAGAGAAACAAAATTTAAACAACAACATTGAGTCATTAGATAAACTCTTGTGAAGAAGGGGAAAATAATTAAAAATATAACAGAATAATTTTGCTGCTTAGTAAATGTGGAACATATTTGGCCAACCACAGCCACCCTCTGGACACACTAAAATCTCCCATGAAAAAAAACGACAGAGGGTCTTTAAGACAAACTTAATGAGATAATCAGACACAAACAAGAGTAGTGTCACTGATTAATCACCAGACTGATGTGAATTATACATCATCTTTAGAAAAACAATTCTGTTAATCATTTTCAAGTAACAATCAAAATTTAGTAACAAATATTTGCAAAAGTTGACTTGTTGAAGGAACTCAAAAATTCTACTTAATCTCTAATTATTTTCCTTCAAGTCAGCAGACGTTTCTTTGTTAATCAAAGTTCGTGAGGATGAATGTGTGAGTAGCTTGGTGGAACATGGAAGTAATGAAATGCTTTCATAATGCTTAAAGACAGCCAACTGGCTGGCTACTGCACAGTTAGCCATTTTGGGCACTCCCTCTGTCAGGTCTACTTTATCTGGTGCGTGGGTTCAGATGGGGAAGAAGTAACATATACAAAGGTTGACAGCCACGTCCCAGTGTACAGTTTCTGTCAAGATGAACAAGCAGGGTGAGAATAGATCTATGGTAGTAGGTGACCGTGTAGCAGTGCTGAAGCAGGTAGCATGCATTGCATAGCATAGAATGATATCTTCAGTCTGTGTGAGACCCTCAGTTTCTCAAACCCTCAACCAGGTGCCACTCCCCTCATATTACACTGTATGCAGGAGAATTATCAGTGAAAACTGAGCAATAACCTCTTAGAGGGTCTCACTGTCAAGGATCATGTGGTGGAAGACATTGACATTAAATAGGCATGTACCATCACAGCAACTGCCTGTGCTGATGTGATTAAGGGTGCTGTAAAGGCTGATATATGTCATTGACAAAAACAGCCAGCCCGCATTTTGCTCTGTCATTGGTACTGTCTTCTCTTCAGTGGAGGCTATTGTCTACCAACACAGGAGTGTCAATAGGTTCAAAAATGTTCCTTGCAAACAGAGACACAATTGTCTTTCCAGCACTATGAGCATCATTTCCTGTATGTGAATTCTGTAACCCATTACATGGGTGCAATTTTATCTACTTTGCTTCTTCTACCCTTCTATTGTGACAGTGGGGCCACACAGGATTAGCCAAGAGGTCTAAGGCACTGTAGTCATGGACTGCGTGGCTGATCCCAGTGGAGGTTCGAGTTCTCCCTCGGGCATGAGTGTGTGTGTTTGTCCTTAGGATAATTTAGGTTAAGTGGTGTGTAAGCTTAGGGACTGATGACCTTAGCAGTTGAGTCCCATAAGATTTCACACGATAAATAATCACTCAGCACTTGCTACAAATACTTTTATTCTTGTAGCATATACACAATGGATGTAGCATAGAATAAAAGTATTTGTAGCAAGTGCTGAGTGATTATTTATCATCATAATTACCAGCTCCTCACTGCCTGCAACATCAACAGAAACATATGCATGAGCCAACTCTCCAAAAACAATCAAAATCCTTCACCTTCAGGTGATCTTGTCATAAGGAAATAAGAGTAGTGGTCATGGCAACTGGAAGATTATGGAAGAAAATGTTTCAGTGTCAAACTCTAGTGGTAGGCTTGCTACCCAAAAGCCAAATGCTCCCCAACCCACACAACACTGTAAATCCCGCTTTTCCTACCCCACAGATCAGTTGCCCACTGTCAAAAAAAAAAAAAGGGTTCAAATGTGTGTGAAATCTTATGGGACTCAACTGCTAAGGTCAGTTCTCTTCTCTTTAGAGAATTGATCTGGCAAAGAGACAGTTCTTCTTGCTGCCGTATAGGGCAGCAATATTATTGGGGGTTAGAACCAGCGGTTTGACATCCCCACACTGTTTTCACCACTGTAACAGCATAGGCCAGAGATGCTGGGATTTGGTGACCTACAATTAATCTGAGAGTCCACTGAATGTGATTCCTTTCATTATTTTTACTTATTACAATCTTTCTCTGCTTGGAAAATAGGGTAATCACTTCTCAAATCTGAGAGGTATCTGAAGTAGTCAATGTGCACCAATGAGGTACATGCTGCCTGCTTCATGTGTGCCTCAACATATTTACTGTAAGATGTCTTACCCTTGCAAGTCATTACCATAAGACCCAACTAGTGAAATTTAAAACATCACATGATGCTGATGATGAATGCCCTAACCACTGCACACATTAATACCTGTGTTTACATACTGTGGTAAGTAGGAATGCCAAATCATAATAAATGTAACAGTTTTTCCAGGTCTTTATTGTTCCTACTAGTGACTTGTACTGCATCCATGATCCATTGATAAGCTGCTTCATATTTTAAAATCATGTCCATGAGGTCTCTACATATTACCCTATCTACTATTTGGAGCATAGAAGCAAGCCTCACTGTTCCCTTTTCTATAAGTAGTATGCCATTAAACAGGCCCGTTATTAAAGTATATTGTCAAAATTCAAACAACAGAAACTCCAGGGAAGGATATCAACAGTGTAGGAAAAGACACATTGCTGCTTACCATAAAGTTTATATGTTAAGTTAGAGACAGACACAATTAAAACACACTTAAACACAAGCTTTCGGCCACAGCCTTCATCAGATAAAGAGAAACACATCATTCATTCACACAAGCAAGCACATCTCACGCACACATGACCGCCACCTACAGCAGCTCAGCCAAAATGGGGGAGTTGGGGAAACCTTCTCAGAAGATCCCTCCCTTCTCTCATCATCAAAACCATATCCCTAGATACTGGAGCCCTGACAGTTTTATCATAGCTTTCAAATAATTATTTAAGAACTCTGAACCATTATAACTGTTTTTCATGGAACTGAGGTATTTAATGGCTCACGAGGACTTTTTAATATCTGCCGTTATCCACTTGTTTTGTGAGACATTGATATGATGTAGGTACCTCTGGAAATGTCTTTTCAAAATTCAATTTAAAAATGCTGAGTATTTAGAGATTTTCACATTTTCATCAGTTTCTCCATATAATTCATCTCAACTTTAGTTTGCTTGTTATTTTGAAATATCTTCTATTTTTATTTCTGATAGATGTCTTTCACAAACTTGCAGTTTCGGGGATTTTCTGATGCCAGATTTTACTGTTGTTATTTGCCAGAAATGGTCTGACAGCCAAAGATATTTTTCAGCTACATCACACTTTTCCCTGTCCATGTTTTTATTACACCATTGACCAACAGGGACATGCGAAAACTCTGAAGAATATTGATGAGGGTTTTGTTTTCATATTTGTGTTTATGTCTCCACAGAGAGGTTTGTTTACTTTAGTGTCTGAGGCTTTTAGAACTTCTGTTAATTTATTGGAAAAAGTTCCCACACTACTACTAGGAATTTGATACACACACAATATGATTAATTTTCTGGTTGTATCAAGCCCTGTTAATTCAGTAGCTGATATTTCAAAGTGTTTGTCTTCACTTATTATAGTAAGGACACACCTTGATTTGAGCCACATTTCCTTTCTTGTATAAATTCACAATCCTCAACCCTTTCGAAGTAGCCCTGCGGTAAGGGTCTGTCTTTACATACAATGCTAATAATACATGTTTGATTTCTGTGTCTTTACACCAGTGCTCAGTGACAGAAACTACTGTGCAGTACAATGACTGGATTTCACCTTCAGACTTGTATTTTATGTTTTATTGATTGTATGATTTGATGAAAAGTTGTTAAGTCTCTGGAATGCCCCATGATACTTCTTCCGATGGGTTCTTGTTTTCTTATGACATGTAAAAATATCCATATTGTAATCTATTGTATCAGATTTTTTTATCTGCTGCAGATACTCTTAAGTTGGGGAAATCTGTTATCTGGATTTATTATAAAAAGGATCTGATTCTCCTGTGTATGACAGCAAATATTTCATCATGCTTGGCCCGAGGTACACCCCATATACTATGGTGAATCTACTGTACCAATCTTCTCTTCCTCTTCCTGCTTAGGACTAGGCCATGTCTAGTGAGACACCATGATGGTATTGACTGGCATGACAGCACCATGTGTAAACCTGGCTGCCATCACTGGCTTCTGTAACCCCACATTAATCTGCCTCAAAGTTCCATAAAGGTGTGGCTGATCATGACACTGGGACAACTCATCAAAGTGTGCATTTGTGCCATGTGTCAGGGAAACTGTCTTCTCCAGGTCACCACCTATGTCTCATGCCCCATTCCTGTCCAAACTGTTTCCGACCCCTACCCACAATCACCACATGGTCATCTTTTGTGAAATCAGTAACTAAAGACCTTAAGTCCTCCATCATTTGACAAAGCCCTGAATTTACTTTGAATATACTCGTGACCTTGTATGCTACCCTAATTTTTCTGTAACTGAGGCCTACATCTTGCCCATGACTACTATCTAGCAGCACCACATTTTTTCTTCCCAACTCGTTGTATACTCCTAGGTTTCCTGACATTGTTTGAAATGCATTGTACATTTCATGTTGCTAGTCCTACCCAAGGCTCTGCTCCACTGAACTCTAGCAGAAGTAAATACCTGTTTTTTGCGTTTTTTCTTCCTGCCCACTGCCAGTTCTTAACCACTGTCCTCCCCTTTATCTCTCTTGATCCTGATCAATTCCTACTTGCTTCCTTTTCTGTTCTTCAAACAAAATGTTCCTACTGCATACTCTGCATTTCCAGGAGTTTTCCCAGTGTTCTCCCCACGGCATCTCCTCCCCCCCCCCCCTCCCACCTTAGTGAGAATATTTTCTACAAGACTGGCAACAAATCACCCTACTCGCTATTCTATAACAGCTCCTGCATCTCTCACTCATGATTGAATTCCACAGAAGAATTAGTTCAAATTTGTCAAGGACGTGAGATTGGCTGTAAGTACACACACACACACACACACACACACACACGCGATGATAAATTGTTTTGTGTTGTTGCCGCTGTTTACGTTCTGTTTTAGAGGTACAGCGGCAGAAGAATTAATTACTAATTGCTTTGCTTTTGGAGAATCACGTTATAAAGAATGTTTAGATATGTTTTTAAACGTTAGCAACTCAGAAATTGTATGCCTACATCACGTCTGTCTAACCAGTAACAAATACGAACTGTGTTGATAAAAATGAATTAAAACGTTTAATTACTCTTTTCTGGTAAGAACAGACAGAATAGACACTACTGGAACTAACTGCTGCCTTGTTTTAACGAAATTTAAATTATTAAGAAAACTTAAGCAGATATTTTAATGTTTATGTAACACAATATTTCGGCCTACGTCGCGAGTATTGGGATTTCTATTAAACGAATTGCTTTTAAGAAAAAGTATTACTGAAAACGCTAAATATTTATTTCGTAACAAGAACGGACACTACAGCAAGTATACAAAATAAGAGCTCCTACTTCTTAAGGCACTCCTGCACCCACACAACATTTAAGTCACTACAGATAAACTGAAAGTAGATCAATAAATAGTACGTAATTTTTAAGTGAATTAGTCGTTCCATTGAAGTATTTGGTAATTATAACAATAATTCATAGGTTGCAATATACCTACTTCTAACTTTACATACAGACGCAAATACTATATTAATGAAATACCTCATGTGTCATGTATGGAAAATACGACTGTCTTCATAACGTTTTTGTTATCAGTATGATTTTTATATTCTTCACTTCTTTAGGTCTAATGAGTCAAGCTACATTTTATAAACATAAAAATATTGAGTCAAGTGAGGACATTGTAAACAAGTAGACCTGTCTATTCTTATTAGATTATTGCTTCCATTCCGTAGCAGAATATTTTGGATGTTTGAGATACAGGGACTAGAAACAAGATAGTGAAGCTAATGAAAATAGTGCAAGCTGTTTGGTGGATAAAGCTTACATTTATGTCTCTACTGACATAATACAGTATTTTTACTGTGCTGTTTTGGTTTGTGTTTGTTCTGTGTCTTATAATCTGGAAAGATTTTTTTGGATGAATAAAAGAAATAAACTCTGTTGCCATCCGCGACATCGTAAGCTTTTATTACCGACATACGTAACATTTCCAATCACATTATTTGCGAAGTGTAGTTTTCCCGAAAAATCACGTTATATTAAGCGATTAATTTGATGCTAATTGGCTCACATTATAATTAACAGACAGCACGTTTGTATTTCGCTTTCATTTATTATTTTAAATCATTTGTGATTTTTTGTTCCGCTTGTTGTAAATACCATTAGGTACCGGAAATCCATTTTAAGTTATAGACACTTCTACTTCGTCAATAACATACAGTTATAATCGTAGTCGTGTCTGTAAACGTTTACATTAATACCTGAAACTTAAAGTCTTTGCATTATACGTTGGAAATTGTTCATTTTCTAGTTCTCGTTCTAGGAGTAACATATCTGCGACGATGTGTATCGTTTTGCTCCGGTTGGGCGGAGCATCTTGCTGATCAGGGGTGGAGCTTAAGTGGGGTGGGCGGGGACTGTGTCGGGATCTTCGCAGGCTTTAAGCTCATGTCGTGTCGAGACGCTGGAGGCGGCAGCGCACGTGCTGATAAGATACGTCATCGCGCGGAGCGCTCTTACTGGCTGAGAAAAAATGATGGCCGCTGGCCAGTTCTTGGCGAGGAGAAGGGACAGCGCTGAAGAGGAGGGGAGGCGACGGCTGATGTTTTGCCCGCCAACGGCTGGTCCCGTAAACAAAGCGAACGAGGCGTATGCATTTCAAGTCCCGGCTTTATCTGTTCCGATTACTTACGATCAGCTGCAGCAGATACAGAACTACGACATATAGTACAATACACTAGGCGTCAACGTAACAAGTATTAAGAAAAGCTCGGAGTAAAAATACTCCACATGTACTGGTTTGCGAAATAGATAGCAATAGAGGACATTGAAGAATATTATTCGGAGTTAGCAGCCGCGGTACTGCCAACACCAAGTGTAATGGTTGCATTTGAAGCAAGTCAGTTGCGCGACGTCTAATGCGTGGCATTGCTTGCAAAACATAAAACATAATCATACATATAAAAATGAGCAAAAATACATGACGGGACTGGAAACTGACAATTGAGAATAGCTGGGAACTCCGTGGTGGCCAGGCACGTCTTGCTTCCAAGTCCCTGGAGAAAATGACTTAACCTAAGCTGCAATAAAACATAACATAAAACTCCAATTAGGCGTGATTAATCGCGCGACATCAACCCATAAGGGTGTCGATTCCGCAGAGGGTATCTACAACCCTGTGGAGGTAATCTCCTCCGTTTTCTCCTTCGTCTTTGTTCCACTTGAGGTGGAGGTGACACAGGCGGATGGGGGGCTGCGACCTGTTGTGGTGACACAGCCCTACCGTGGTAAGGTTGCAGGCGGTCAAAGTGCACTATCACCGTACGATCGGTTAATTGCAGTTCTGCATTGACTGGTGAGGTCAACCGTACAATCCGATACGGGTCTTCAGAGCGGGGAGAGAACTTTTTAGTTCGTCCCTTTTTGATTGCCGGGTTTCGTAGTAACACTAAATCACCTGTTTGATAAGTCGATAAAACAGCATTTTTGTTCTGCCTGTGCAACTGTTTATTAGTAGCTTTGATATTATTCCTCTTTACCTTATACCAGATCGCTTTCAGCCGGCGGGCTAAGCCTTTTACTTCCTTTAATTCTACACCTTGAGGTAGTTTGTCTATTTCGAACGGCGAATTCATCGGCCGTCCAAACACAGCTTCGTAAGGGGTATAGCCCGTGGATTCATGTATTCGGGTGTTGTATGCAGAAGAAATATACGGTACATATCTGTCCCAATCAGCGTTCGTTTTTGCAACATAATAGGATAACATTTTACAAATTGTACGGTGTACGCGTTCAACGCGACCGTTGGCTTTAGGATGGAAGGGAGTTGTACGCCATTTTTTGATTGTTAGCAGTTTACAAACGTGTACAAATAAAGCAGACATGAAATTGGTTCCTTGATCCGTTAAAATGGCATCAGGACTTCCAAAAGGTAGTATCACACGATTTACAAACTCTCTCGCCACAGTTTGAGATGTCATGTCGGCGAGGGGAACTAAAATTAGATAACGTGAAAAGTGATCAATAACAGACAAAATGTATTTGTTACCTTGTTGCGACTGTGGAAAAGGACCTTGGAAGTCTAAAGCAAGAATTCCGAAGGGTGAAGATGCCTGAGGAAGTGTTTGCAGCGGCACTCGCGGCTGCCTATTTTGCGCTCGCTGTGCACACGGCAGGCAACATCTTACACACCTGTCCACGCCACGTTGTCCGTATTGCCACCAATAACGTGTCGCAGTTCGAGCGTTCGTAGCGCGTTTTCCGCTGTGACACGCTTGCATTGTATCGTGGCATTGCCGTATTATACGCTGCTGCAAGCATTTCGGTATTACCAAATGATTTCCATGGGGAGTTTTTCGATACAAAAGGTCATCTATTACTTCAAATTTTGGCAAGCTGGCGTATCTTTGACACTGAACGTCCACCTGCTGTGCTTCTTTTAACTCTTGAATTGATACCTCATCTGATTGAATGACACGCACTTTTCTACTTAACGCATCAGCATTTTGATGCAACCGTCCAGGCTTGTGCCGAACTTCAAAATCATATTCTGACAGTTTCATGGCCCAGCGCATAAGTTTGCTGCTAGGGTCTTTAAGATCAAATAACCACTGCAGAGCACAGTGATCGGTAAGAACTGTAAACTTGCGACCATAAAGGTAACATCTAAAATAATTAATTCCAAAAAGAAGGGCAAGCAATTCCATTTCTGTAGTACTGTAATTAGTTTCTGCTTTATTCAGTTGACGAGAGGCATACACAACGGATTTTTCCTCACCATCTTGCATTTGGCGTAGGACACATCCTACAGCAAAATTAGGTACGTCACAAGATAAAATAAAAGGTTCAGTGAAGTCTGGGTAAACAAGTAGAGGTGAACTAGTTAAAATAGTTTTCACTGTTTGAAAGGCGGTCGAACATTCATCCTTCCACACAAAAGGAGTACCCTTTTTCAACAATTTAGTAAGAGGTTTGGTAATAGTAGCATAATCTTTAATAAAACGGCGGTAATAATTTGCAAGACCAAGGAAGGATTGCAATTCCTTTAAATTTGTTGGAATAGGAAAAAAGTGTCTACTGCTTCAGTTAATCGTGGATCTGGCTTGACTCCGCTGGAACTGATGACGTGACCTAAACACTGCGCTTGTGATTGAGCAAAAGAACATTTTTCTAATTTTAAGCTTAAATTAGCATTTTTCAATCGCAAAAGTACACTGCGTAGACGTTCAGCATGTTCAGCAATGGATACACAAGGCACATAGTAGGTTTCAACCCACGTAATAGCAGATCTGCAAATCGCTGAAAGGTTGCTGGCGCGTTGCGAAGCCCGAAAGGCATCCTTAAGAATTCATATAAGCCACCTGGAACTACAAAAGCTGTCTTAGCTCGATCTTGAGGAGCAATTGGAATTTGATGATACCCACTGCGCATGTCTAATGTTGTAAAGTACCGGCAATTGCCTAGACGATCGAGTGTTTCATCGATCCGGGGTAATGGATAATGATCTGGGGTAGTAACCTTGTTTACTGCTCGCATGTCTACACAGAGGCGATAGGATTTTTCTCCGGTCTATAGATTTCTTTGGAACGACTACAACTGGGCTAGACCACGCTCTAGAAGAGGGTTGTATTATTCCTGCTTCTAGTTGCTGTTGTATAGTTTCCTCTACCACTCACTGAAGATGGTAGGAAAGTCGGTACCCTTTTTGAGCTGTTGGCCTAGCATTTCCGGTTGGAATCTCATGTTGGATTAGATCTGTTGCTGGTAAATATTTCCTGTCTTCAAACAACCATGAATACTCATTCAATACTTCATTTATTAGCTTTTGTTCACGCAATGGGAGGTGACTAAGCTTAGCTTTAAACTTATCTGTCAGATGTGACGTGATTGTCCAATGGTGTTGAGAGGCGGCAGCAATCTTTTTCTTTTTCAGAGAAGGGGTTTTCATTGGCAACTCATCTTCTGTGATAACCTGTAAGCTGGCTAATACTGTACCACGCGGTGCTAAAGCTTGCTTGTGACTAAACTTGTCTAAACACACGGGTACGCAATTTTCTTTCTGTACTTGCTGCGCTTTGCACAGGCTACGTTTTACGTGGACCTGCATCTGGTCAAGAGTTTCATTCTGGCAGAGTGGATCTACCAAGAAATGAACCTCTTCAGATTCACGTATCCCGACAGGCACCCGAAGGATCTTTCCTGTGCCTTCTGGTATCTCCACGGGATTATCGGCTTTTAGCACGGTTACGGAAGACTCCGAAACTTGGGAAACGGATCCTTTTTTTCCCAGCTTCGCTCGCCCGCAACGTGCAGTCACGTCCAAAACGGCGCACGTTGTCGCCTAATTGGACGTTATTGAACCTACAGTCAATAACCCGCTGGAAATGACACAGAAAGTCACTTCCCAGGATGATGTCGTAATCCGTGCGCTTGTTCCGTACAACCTCCATCGTAAAAGCATATTCTGTGTAGTCCAACATGAACTCAACGCAACAGCTGCCATCAGGTTTCCCTATGCCGGGACCAATACCACTGATATGATACCGCGGCGGTTGCAATGTTCTTTTACCTCTCTTCGATAAAAATGCCAAGCTGATCTGTGCGCCTGTGTGAATTAGCACGCGTATTGGTTTGCGGCCTCCGACACCGTCGACAACCACGCTCGCCACCTGCGTGATTCCCTCATAAGCTGGTAGGGTGACTACTTTTAACGGGGCCCTGGAGGCGTGGCACTTCCTGCCCCGCGGCCGTTTCCCGAATTCTGTGGTTGGTTTCCGTTTCACCTGGAATTTGCAGGACAATGCACGCTTTGGTGACCCATGTTCCTGCACCGATGACAATATGGCACGCGACACTGCTCTGCCACATGTCCTTGTCTACTACAGCGCCCACACTTAGTGTGGTTCGAAAAGACACGTCGGGGCTCGCTTTCCCGCGCGGAGACGACCACAAATCGGCTCGCCTCCTCTCTTAAGAGTGCTAACCGCACGGCTGCATGTAAAGTGCGGGGTGAAGCTACCTTGATTTCGCCCCCTACCCGTGGTCTAGGGGTAGCGTCTTTGATTCATAATCAAACGTCTTCGGACGCGGGTTCGATCCCCGCCACTGCCTAAATTTTGATAAATAATCAGCATTGGCGGCCGAAGACTTCCGGCATAAGAAGTCAGCCTCATTCAGCCAATGGCCTTGTCAAAGAGGGCGGAGGAGCGGATAGAGGTTCAGGGCACTCTCTTGTCCTAGGGGTGGGAAATTGCCCCTAAAGGCGGAAGAATCGGCAATGATCAACGACATGAGGATGCAGAAGGCAATGGAAACCGCTGCATTAAAGACACGTAACGTGTATCCACAGGACATGTGGCCTGTAATTGAAGAAGTGTCATGATGATCTCTCCATTGGGAAAAGATTCCGGAATAGTCCCCCATTCGGATCTCTGGGAGGGGACTGCCAAGGGGGAGGTTACCATGGGAAAAAGATTGAATAATCAACGAAAGGATAACGTTCTACGAGCCGGGGCGTGGAATGTCAGAAGCTTGAACGTGGTAGGAAAACTAGAAAATCTGAAAAGGGAAATGCAAAGGCTCAATCTAGGTATAGTAGGGGTCAGTGAAGTGAAGTGGAAGGAAGACAAGGATTTCTGGTCAGATGAGTATCGGGTAATATCAACAGCAGCAGAAAATGGTACAACAGGTGTAGGATTCGTTATGAATAGGAAGGTAGGGCAGACGGTGTGTTACTGTGAACAGTTCAGTGACCGGGTTGTTCTAATCAGAACCGACAGCAGACCAACACCGACAACGATAGTTCAGGTATAGATGCCGACGTCGCAAGCTGAAGATGAACAGATAGAGAAAGTGTATGAGGATATTGAAAGGGTAATGCAGTATATAAAAGGGGACGAAAATCTAATAGTCATGGGCGACTGGAATGCAGTTGTAGGGGAAGGAATAGAAGAAAAGGTTACAGGAGAATATGGGATTGGGATAAGAAATGAAAGAGGAGAAAGACTAATTGAGTTCTGTAACAAGTTTCAGCCAGTAATAGCGAATACCCTGTTCAAGAATCACAAGAGGAGGAGGTATACTTGGAAAAGGCCGGGAGATACGGGAAGATTTCAATTAGAGAACATAATGGTCAGACAGAGATTCCGAAATCAGATACTGGATTGTAAGGCGTACCCAGGAGCAGATATAGACTCAGATCACAATATAGTAGTGATGAAGAGTAGGCTGAAGTTCAAGACATTAGTCAGGAAGAATCAATACGCAAAGAAGTGGGATACGGAAGTACTAAGGAATGACGAGATACGTTTGAAGTTCTCTAACGCTATAGATACAGCAATAAGGAATAGCGCAGTAGGCAGTACAGTTGAAGAGGAATGGACATCTCTAAAAAGGGCCATCACAGAAGTTGGAAAGGAAAACAAAGGTACAAAGAAGGTAGCTGCGAAGAAACCATGGGTAACAGAAGAAGTACTTCAGTTGATTGATGAAAGAAGGAAGTACAAACATGTTCCGGGAAAATCAGGAATACAGAACTACAACTCGCTGAGGAATGAAATAAATAGGAAGTGCAGGGAAGCTAAGACGAAACGGCTGCAGGAAAAATGTGAAGACATCGAAAAAGATATGATTGCCGGAAGGACAGACTCAGCATACAGGAAAGTCAAAACAACCTTTGAAACGTCCCCTTAGAACAATTATACACGACTGTGCTTAAACTGACACACAATATTTTTTTAGCGCAACGCAATCTGACTTTCAGAAATCCCTACAAAGGAATGGTCCTAACTAACATTAACCTGTACCTTTCACAAATCACTTACCTCGCCAAAATCTTCATTACTCGAACTACTGCAATACAGCGAGCGCCACTACTGCCAGCTAAATAAAAGATCCAAACTACCGAAGGCACTAACTACTGATAGGGATAGTTAGCAAATGGAAGATTTTAATAGAGAACAAACACTGTATTTACCTTAATAGTCATAATATATGATATCCAGTATTACAAACTTCGAAACTCCGCCATCTCTCTCCCCACATCCACCACTGCTGGTGGCTCACCTCTAACTGCGCAACGCTACGCGCTGTTCACATCCAGCTGCCGCTGCCCAACACTACAATGGCAGACAACAATGCAAACTAGCCACAGACTGCACATAGCACAGCCAGTGATTTTCATATAGAGCGCTACGTAACGTTGCCAATAAGAAAACATAAACAGCCTACTTACACCTTCTACGCTTCTAATCCTGTCCGCGAATGCTTCTAAATCCTCACCCGTTTTTTGCTTAAGGGTGGAAAGCAAGTCGCGATAGTAACTGGTACCACGTTTGTCTGTATACCTTTCAATCGACCCTGTTGCAAGGGACTGGACGGTAGGGGCATTTTTCCAGCTCTCGACCGACTTCACGTAGTTCCGCGCTTCGCCGGTGAGCTTCGTTTT
This sequence comes from Schistocerca serialis cubense, assembly GCF_023864345.2. Classification (NCBI taxonomy): domain Eukaryota; kingdom Metazoa; phylum Arthropoda; class Insecta; order Orthoptera; family Acrididae; genus Schistocerca; species Schistocerca serialis. The sequence continues at coordinate 749,209 of NW_026047674.1, read as the reverse complement.
CATCACGTTTAAGAGAAATTCATCTGGCCGACCGCAAAGCTTTCCGATGTCCTGGACATTCTGGACAAGCGTTCCAATATTCTCGTGCGACTTTCCAGCGAACGCCGGAATAATCGCTACTGCTGGAAAGCTCTGCACCACAGCCACAGGTGATGCTGCACTAGTCAGTGGTGGAGTCACCTGCTTCGGCTGTTCCTCCACTAGCACTTGCTTAGCAACACTAGATTGCGGAGAAGCCATTTGCAGATCATCTGTCTGCTGCTTGATTTATCTGGGTCTGCAGCGCCGAGAGGGGATCTTTATCCTCTCCGGCTGCTCCTGCCTACAGTTGCTGGCTGGTGGTCGGCATGTTACAACAGTGTGGGCGTCTACACCGCCGTAGCGTCGTTAGCGACTTGCATTATTTGGTGTCGTGCAGTCGACGAGCGGCGGCAGGCGCGTCGATCACGCTTTGTTGCGGGTGAAGTTTGTTGTCTCGTTTTGGTGTGTTTCACGTTGTTGTTGCGTGTTGGGAACAGGACAATGTAGACTTTCCACGCCCTGCTCATGAACCCGTGCCCTCAGCCCTGAGTTACATCCTTACCTCAGCAGCCAACAGCCGGTGGCCCTCACTACCCGTCACTAACTCTAACTGTCCTAATCTGTAGTGTCCTGACAATGAACAACACAGTTGAAACGTCCCCTTTGAAGAATTATACATGACTGTGCTTAAACTGATACACAATATTTTTTTAGCGCAACGCAATCTGACTTTCAAAAATCCCTACAAAAAAAAAATGGCCCTGACTAACATTAACCTATGCGTTTCACAAATCGCTTACCTCACAAAAATCTTGGCTACTCGAACTACTGCAATACAGCTAGCGCCACTACTGCCAGCTAAATAAAAGATTCAAACTATGGAAGGCACTAACTACTGATAGGGATAGTTAGCAAATGAAAGATATTAATAGAGAACAAACAATGTATTTACCTTAATATCATTATATATATATATATAGCAGTTCATGACAAATTTCAAAACTCCGCCATCTCTCTCCCCACATCCACCACTGCTGGAGGCTCACCTCCAACTGCGCAACGCTATGCGCTGTTCACATCCAGCTGCTGCTGCCCAACACTACAATGGCAGACAACAATGCAAACTAGCCACAGACTTCACACAGCACAGCCAGTGATTTTTATACAGAGGTGGCGTTACCAATAAAAAAAACCTAAACAGCCTAATTACACAGTCTTGCACATAACAAGAGTGGCATATGATGCCCACAATGAAGTTGGCAGCAAGTTTCTCTGAGTGAAATATATGCTAAAGACCCAATAGAAACATTGTCAAAACAAAAATTTTTACATCTGGAAAGACGACGTCGATTTTGATCCAATGACGATATATGCCATGAAGGCTCAGGTCTGAAGCAAGCAGGCAACCATGCCACGGTAAAACTGTGGCGGGATGGTCCTTTCGGACAACTGCCACTCAAGAGGGCGCTGCTGTGTCATTTGTGCAATGATGCTGGTATCAGTGGTCACGTGAACATTCTCAAGAGCATAGACGAGGTTCTGGACGCCCAAGTAGCAGAGACACCTGCCCATGTCTCTGTATTGTCAGGGCAGCAGTGGTAGGTTGTACAGCCAGCACAGCACAGGTGAGAGGGACTCTGAGCCCAGACGCGTCCACGCGAACTTTTGCGAACCTGTTATTAGGAGTGATGCTGTGGGCAGACGAAGCTGTAGCCTGTTTCCCCCTCACGCCACAGCATCGCCGTGCACCACTCGACTGGCGTCATCAGAGGATGACTTGGAAGATGGATTGGCGTGCCGAGGTCTTGAGCGACGAAAGCGGATTCTGCCTGCACGCAAGTGATGGTAGTTTGTTCGTACGACCTAGACCTGGCAAGCGCTGTCTCGTAGACAAGACACACTGGTCCCACCCACTACAGCTCCCTTTCATTTTTGCTCCTTCTGGACGGGACTTTAACATGCATCTGATATGTGCAGAATATTGTTAGACCTGTTCAATGCCGCTCTTGTAACAGGAAGGTAATGTGTTGTTCCAACAGGACAATCCTCCCCCACACGCTGCCCGTGGAACTCAACGTGCTCTGCAAGATGTGCGGCGAACTCCCTGGCGAGCAATGTCCCTGGACTTGTCTGCAACCGAGCAAATGCGGGATACGATGGGACGAGAAGTGACTTGTGCGACTCGACAACCAACAACTCTTACACAACTGTGTGAACCGGTCCAGCAGGGATGGCATAATGTATCGCAGTATTCTACATATGTGCGATCGACTGGATACCAGAGTCAGTGCCTGCATTACCACCTGTGGAAGCTACGCCATATACTAATACGTGTGTTTCAGCAGGGGCCGATACGTGCTACATCAGAACCGCTGGTGCTACTGATCTGTAAACGTAACAATTTCATGTACTCCATTTGCACAGTGGCAGCAATAAATCGTGAGTGAACTGGAAACCTCTAAATGGGTGCACTAATCTTTTTCCACAGAGTATAACAGCAGTTAAGTGTTTTCTCTGCCAGAGCGCTCCTAAAATAGTTTCGTTTTGTTCAGTATAATAGGAAAGTTTTTAATACACACATAAAAAAAGTATTGCTTCACTCCGGTTCCCAGAACTCCTGAAGTGAGACCTTGACTGTGGATATTGTATCACAGACACAGTCCCTTTGACTGTTCAGAGATATCACTAAACCCGCCCAAAGATGTAAACAACCATGCATGAGCAGCGCGTATCAGACGGAGGGGGTCCGACAGCGGATCAGTTACAGTCATTCCACCAGGACACCTTGTTGTCTTTCAACCGTGCCTAGACAGTCAACACCGCGGGGCCAACGCGTCCGCATTGTTACTTTGTGCCAGGAAGGACTCTCACCAAGGGAAGTGTCAAGGCGTCTCGGAGTAAACCAAAGCGATGTTGTTAGGAGATGCAGTGAGACAGGAACCGTCGATGACATGCCTCGCTCAGGCCACCCAAGAGCTACTACCGCAGTGGATGACCGCTACCTACGGATTATGACTCGGAGGAACCCTGACAGCCGTGCCACCATGTTGAATAATGTTTTTCGTGCAGCCACAGGTCGTCGTGTTATGACTCAAGCTGTGCGCAATACGCTGGATGATGCGCAACTTCACTCTCGACATCCATGTCGAGGCACATCTTTGCAACCAAGACAACATGTAGCGCGGTACAGATGGGCCCGACAAGACGCCGAATGGACCGCTCGGGAATGGCAGCACGTTTTCTTCGCTGACGAGTGTCGCATATGCCTTCAACCAGACAATTGTCGGAGACGTGTTCGGAGGCAATCCAGTAAGGCTGAACGCCTTTGACACGCTGTCCAGAGAGTGCATCAAGGTGGAGGGTCCCAGGTGTTTTGGGGTGGCATTACATGGGGCCGACGTACGCCGATGGTGGTCATGGAAGGCGCCGTAACGTCTGTACGATACGTGAATGTCATCCTCCAACCGATAGTGCAAACATATTGGCAGCATATTGGCGAGGCATTCGTCTTCCTGGACTACATCCGCGACCCCATCGTACAGAACTTGTGAATGACTTCCTTCAGGATCACATCATCAAAAAAAAAAATTGTTCAAATGGCTCTGAGCACTATGGGACTTAACATCTGAGGTCATCAGTCCCCTAGAACTTAGAACTACTTAAACCTAACTAACCTAAGGACATCACACACCTCCATGCCCGAGGCAGGATTCGAACCTGCGACCGTACCGGTCGCGCGGTTCCAAACTGAAGCGCCTAGAACCGCTCGGCCACTGCGGCCGGCATCACGTCATCGCTCGACTAGAGCGGCCAGCATGTCATCCAGAAATGAACCCTATCTGACATGCCTGGGACATGCAAATAACTTACGGGTTTTCTGCCTGGTGACGTCGTCGACCACCGCCGATATTTCGAGAGGAGCACACCCTGCCATTCTCAAGGCACAACTGCAAGAAGGAAGCAATCTGCAAGGGAATTTAATACCTTGGTTCACAGAGTAGAAACAAGGAAGATAACACACACAGAACAAGTAACCGCAGAGTCAACACATAACCAAGGATAACCAACATCAGAAATATCGATAGTGACTATTAATCAACAGGTGAGGTAGCACTAATTCTGTCACTCTGTTTGTTTTTTATTTTATTTATATTTTTTTTTATGAGAGACAGAGCCGGATTCCAAGGAGCATTTAAACAAAATCCACCATCTCTGTTTATAAGGTTGCTTGATAGTTTGATTTCAACAGCTTCCTTAATAACCTTGGTTCACAGGGCCCTCGTTCTCTCAGACCCTGAAAGTTTGGCAGATGAGCTATCACATCTCGAAGTCACCTTTCTTCAGAATGGTTATAGTGAGAGGCAGATCAAACCTGCGTTGCGCTATCAGCCTTCTGTGCAACGGGTGAGTGACGATAGCAACGAAGTGGCACCCAAGTCTACGGCCTTTTTGCCTTATGCAGGAAGCATTTCCAACAGGATTGGCCGTATTTTGCGGAAATATGATGTGAAATGTGTTTTCCGACCACCGTCTAAGATTAAGGTCCTGTTGGCGTCGGTAGAAGATCATCTTGGTTTGCGTAAGGCTGGTGTCTATCGCATTCCTTGCACTTGTGGCATGTCATATATTGGTCAGACAATCAGGACTGTGGAAGACCGGTGTATTGAACATAAGCGTCACACACGCTTACAACAGCCGAGCAAATCCGCTATTGCAGAACATTGCCTTGACACCGGCCCTCCTATGGAATACAACAACACGGAGATTCTGGCTTGCACGTCCAGCTATTGGGATAGTGTTATTAAGGAAGCTGTTGAAGTCAGACTATCAAGCAACCTTATTAACAGAGATGGTGGATTTTGTTTAAAAGCTGCTTGGAATCCGGCTCTGTCTCTCATCAAAAACCAGAGGGACAGAATTAGTCCTACCTCACCTGCTGATTAATAGTCACTATCGATATTTGTGATGTTTGTTGTCCTTGGTTGTGTGTTGACTCTGTGGTTACTTGTTCTGTGCGCTCAAAGGGCTCTGAGCATTATGGGACTGAACATCTGAGGTCATCAGTCCCCTAGAACTCAGAACTACTTAAACCTAACTAACCTAAGGACATCTAACTTAAACTAACACTCCCATGTCCGGGGGAGGACTCGAACCTCTGACGGGGGGAGCCGCGCGAATTGTGGCAAGGAGCCCTAGACGGTGCGGCTACCCCGCGCGGCCCTGTTGTTCCCTGTGTGAATGTTCTGGACCGCTCTTAAGCCCATCGTATAAATGTATTTACACTGACCCATGTTGTCCAAAATTTCTTTTGCATTCAATGTTGGATGTTCACCAGTGATAGTCCTTGTGTTGAGGTATCTGTAGTCACAGCATAATCTGTATATTCTTGTGCCATCCGACAACATTTTTGGGAACAGTTAAAACATCTACACTTGTTCAACAGTCCCCTCAGACAGTTGCTGATGGAGGAATTCTTCCGTTATTGGCTGTAGGTGTTCTGGAAGCCTGTATGGTTTCCTGTAGACAGGGGCGTCATTGTCGGTGAGCTGAGAGGAAACTCGGACATGTTAGGTAGCTGGAACCAGCGGTTAGGTAGAAAGTGACTGGCGTGGCTAGGGTGAATTCACATATATAAACTGAACTTTTCCCGTGCAGATCTGAGAGTGATGTTTTCCAAGTCACCGTTTTCCTGCTGGCTTTGAATTTTATATTGCATGCAGCCAATTCAAGGTCATTTATTCAACTTAGATGGTTATCTCCCCAGTCCTGCGGTCTCATCTTTGGAACCTTACTCGATAGTAGTAACGTTACTACACTGAAACGCCAAGAAAAAAAAAACAGCATTTCCGAGGTAACGATGAACTGGGGACTTTCCCGTACGACGATTTCGCGAGTGTACTGTGAATATCAGGAATCCGATGAAACATCAAATCACCGACACCGCAGCGGCCGGAAAAAGATCCTGCAAGAACAGGACCAACGACGACTGAAGAGAATCGTTCAACGTGACAGAAGTGCAACCGTTCCGCAAATTGCTGCAGATTTCAATGCTGCGCCATCAACAAGTTTCAGTGTGTGAACCATTCAACGAAACATAGTCGATATGGGCTCTCTGATCCGAACGCCCACTCCTGTACCCTTGATGACTGCACGACACAGAGCTTTACGCCTCGCCTGGGCGTCAGCACCGACATTGGGCTGCTGATGGCTGGAAACATTTTGTCTGGTCCGACGCGTCTCGTTTCATATTGTATCGAGCGGCTGAACGTGAATCGGTACCGAGACATCCTCATGAATCCATGGACGCTACACTTCAGGAGGGGACTGTTCCAGCGGGTGGAGTCCCTGTAATGGAGTGCAGCTAGAGTGATACGGGACCCCTGATACATCTAGATACGACTCTGACAGCTGACACGTATGCAACTATCCTGGCTGATCACCTGCATCCATTCTTGTCCATTGTGCATTCCGACGGACTTTGGTAAATCCAGCAAGACAATGTGACACCCCACACGTCCAGAATTGCTACAGAGTGGCTCCAGAGACACTTTTCTAACACTTCCGCTGGCCACCAAGCTCCCCAGATATGAACATTATTGAGCAGATCTGGGATGTAACGTGCTGTTCAGAAGAGATCTCCACCCCTCGTACTCTCACGGATTTATGGACAGCCTTGCATGATTCATGGTGTCAGTTCCCTCCAGCACTACTCCAGACATTAGTCGAGTCCAGGCCACGTCGTGTTGCGGCACTTCTGCGTGCTCGCGGGGGCGCTACACGATATTAGGCAGGTATACAGGTTTCTTTGGCTCCTCAGTGTACTAACAGTGCTGGTAATTGCCGGTGCTGGACTTAGATTGGTGAAGCTTAACCATGCCTCGCTGATCAAAGCGAAGATGACGGCGTCAAATTTAGAGCGGTTTTGCTAGTGTAGGGAATTTATCCGGGTCCGCCAGTAAACTACTTGCAACTAAACACGCGGAGTAGAGCGTCACGTGATGTGTTTGACGCGGGGACTTAATATCTGAGGTCATCACTCCCCTAAAACTTAGAACTACTTAAACCTAAGGACATCATACACACCCATTCCCGAGGCAGGATTCGAACCTGCGACAGTAGCGGTCTCGCGGTTCTAGACTGGAGCGCCTAGAACCGCTCGGCCACTCCGGCCGGCTGACGCGGGGCAAACCGCGATTGTGCTTTCGCGACGCTGCAGGGTTCCGAAGAAACGACGGAAGGAGTTCATCACTTTGTTTCGGTTCTGCAGCGTGCTCGCGCGCGCGCACCTGTGTGTGTGTGTGTGTGTGTGTGTGTGTGTGTGTGTGTGTTTGAGAGTGAGTGAGTGTGTATGTGATCAAATAGGTATGTAGGTAGGCTGAGCTGCACGTCACATCTACCTCGTGTCATACGAAGATGGCGAGGGATGCTGCAATCTCTAGTTTCAAAATAGCAGTCCTTCCTCCATTAAATTCACCGTAAGGTTCGCTGTAACTTCACAGTCTCTGCAAAAATGGCTCTATGTAACACCGTCTATGGCAGTGATGCTCAGTAGGAGAGTATATTAAATTCACACAGGGATCGGTTTCATTTGCACTGTTCGCTCAATCTGTTTTTATTCGAACAAATTGGCCATCATCTGTTGATCACAAATCACACTAAATTCGAGGTACTACGCCCTTACTGTATAACTCTTGCCAGACATACGTTCTTTCACATTAACTTCTGACACATTTTTTTCCCTTGCACTACATTAATTGTAAAAATCCACTTTTAAACAACATGGTTTCTTCTTTACAAGTGCTACGCCGTATATACATTAATTTTTAACGTTTTCTTTAATACCTTACTGTATTTCTCAATCAGTATGTCAACATCCTGTACAACAACTGCTCTTATTCCTGTGTCCTGTGCAATTGTCCTTTAACACTATGCATTCACTTCAAACAACATGTCACAACGACACTTGTTTGTTACTGTCTCATACTATAACATTTTGTTCCCCTCTGACCAATCAGAACACTAATCAGCGCTACGAACACCATTACATGTTCTTCCACACAGTTGAGTTATCTCCATCTTCCTGCTCCTCTGGTTTGACACTGATACTAATTTTTCTTGGCACAGTACTGAACATACACGTAATACACACATACAATTCTTATTTAAGACTTGCATATTTCCAAAAAATAAATACTGTCATGGAACAATGTAGATAAGTAAATAAATTCGCAAAAAAATTCTGTATCAAGCTGAAGTTAAATATGGTACAAGGGAATAATTTTCAGATACACAATGCGTTGCCAGAGGTGAAAGTCATGTAAATTGTCATTAAAAAATTCCTAGTACTAGTCGGAGACAGAATTTTGGGTTGAGCGATCTAGTGTGAGACAAAAGACGAAGCACAGTTCTGCAGTTATTTGCAAGATAAGAAGGGAAACGTAGACGTCTTTTTGAAGCTTTGTAGGAATAAATGGGAAAGGCAAACATTCCTGTAAAGACATTGCAAGAGTATATTATGTTCCCTTCACTGCCCAGTGGTTGAAATATTTTTTTCATATGCAAGAAATTCTTGCAGTATTTTCGTTTTTATCATATGCTATGGGTAACAAAATGTTTTTGTGAAAATTTCGGAGACCAGGTTAACATGTTATCACAGGGTGGGTTGGAAGAAATAGAGCAAGAAATTCTTATTATCTTGTAGTAAATTACATTTTAATAGTAGTTACTTAATGTCAATTCATTAAATTAACTAGACAAACACAGACATGTAGAATAATTTAGAACAAGTGAGAAAAATACACTGGTTTTGCGTTAGCAGTAGGAGTTAATTTTGTGTTGTCAGCTGGATTCAATCATTATGACTGGTCACTGGCTTTAGTCCTGCCTACAGTCGAGACAGCCCTTTGGAAACAATATCCATGTAACTTACAACGAGGATTGCGCAAGGAGAGACCGTTCATTTCTCCTCCTTTCCAGATTTCTCTCAGCTGTTGAACAGAGCTCCTGTCCTGGGCGGATGATATCCGGATTCCACCACGACAGCACTCTGTTCCTGAGCAGAGGCAGCGTCGTTCCATTACAAATGAAGAAAACGAACTGCAGTGGTCCCTGCACCATCGTGGCTATGTGTACGTAGTACACAAACTGCGCTATGCCTTGTGCCTGGTGGAACCCAATTCTAATAATTATACCTATCCCGCTCAAAATAACAGCCTTAACTGACATAAAAACATATTGTTTCTTAGAGGCAAATTTATCGTTACTAAAAATTTTGAGTTGCCGCATGGAGTTCCGAGCATGTAAGTACATGTATCCCACCGACCCAAGACAAACCAAATTGAAAGTTATCGATAGAGAAATCCCCGCAAGGAATATTATCCGACTGTGCATCAGGTAATATTTGCTCATCTTTTCGAAAGCAATAGTTGCTATGCATACCACACTCCACGGTATCAGTGCGTACAGCGCTTGACCACGGAATACCCTTCTGGCTTCAGCAGGTGGCAGGTCGTCAGGGAGCCTAAGATGACGGACACACGCGTACATTTGGTAGCAGAATAAGTTTAGCCAGATACACCTTAGAAGAGTGAGGGCACTATCAATGTGGACCATCGTAGATAGGTCGGGGACACCTGTCATACGATAAATGACCTCAGAACACAAGATCTGCGTTATACCCGTGAGCTGAATGGACAAGAATATCTTTCCCGGGACATTACGTAACTGGGGCAGGTACATGTATACAACAGTGGTCAAAAAGCGGAAAATAATATTTAAGGCTATAAATGACATTTCTAAAGGTTTTAAGCTGTCGATTTTGAAATCTTTGTATTTCAAGGTGGCACTGTTCAAGCTGTCTTTGTACTTAAGAGCCCTTTCTGTTGGCCTCACATACCCTTTGTAGAACTCTCTTTCCCACGTTAAATTGTACGTCGTGAAGTGCGATCCGTTTGTGTAGAAACTGACGCCGCATAAATCGAAAGACTTATGGAAAGAAAAATCGCCACACATCAGCAACAGGACTGCTCTGGAAACAGAGCAGATTGCTTCTGTAGCGTTCGACTGCAGGCAGGACTGATCGCCAGGGCTGTCGAAATAGCAGCGAGCATCATGTACCGATTGTAGCATACTAAACGGGACGTCCTGACAAACGCCGAACGAGTTGGCTGTCATCCAGGCCAGCAGGCAGAGGTTGACGTTTGCCCTCTGCGTGTAGGCCAGGTAGCTGGTGACGGGTATGTGGGGCGACCTCTGCACCACGTCGTCCCACAGCTGCTCGCGGCACTGCTCGCGCTGCTTCACGGCTTCCAGTGGCAGGTCTTCCAGCGGACACGTGGGGTGGTCGAGGGCGTTCGCCAACAGCTGCACGCAGTCAGTGTCCACGGAGACCATGGCGTTGCTTCTGTCCTCCCTCTGCCACTCCTCATCTGCAAAAGATTCACTGCGAGTTGAGTGGTGCTCACACACCAAATGTATGCAGAAGCAGATGTACACATCTGATCCCAGAGGCTCCTCTGGATCACAAGACCAGGTGTATTTTAACTACATCATCGATGATAAATAATGTCAACAAAATTTTTTGTATTTGGAAAGATATATACCAGAGTTGAATCGAGAGAAGAGTACGCAATTCGTTTTCATCTACAGAGTATCCAGGAAGTCCCCCAAACCCTCTTGACTATCTACAGTAACTCTTCATCATTTCCTTGCGCCTTTTTCCCACGTCAACGCAGGGTCGGCGTTGTTACTATGGATTTGCCATTGTTAGTGTAGAGGGCATCCAGATCCCCTTCCTATCCCCACCCCATAACCTCCCCCCCCCCCCCCCCAAGATGGAATTAGTGTAGACCCAGCTGTCTGCGTCTAGTGAAAGCAATGGAATAGTGTGAACGTGTTCAGATGTCTGTGAGTCGTGTAATGGAGACGGGACGTGGGGACCGCCCGGTATTCACCTAGTGGGATGTGGAAAACCGCCTAAAAACCACATCCAGGCTGGCTGGCACACCGACGCTCGTTGGTAATCCACCAGGCGGATTCGATCTGGGGCCGGCGCGCCTACCCTAGTCCAGGAAGCAGCGCATTTGTGCTCTCGGTTAACATGGTGGGTGACTTTGTGCAATCATTGAGGACATACATTCGTTTGCTTGGTATCCCTCCTTTGAAGCTGACGAAAAGCGTTGGTGTAATTACTATACTCTTTTGTTTCACTACAGCACCATTTCAGTTGTGAATTCGTGTTGAAACAGTTACACTGTAAAGGAGCGTTTAGTGGCGCGTGTATGGATGTACGAAGGTCCACAGAGAGGGCAAACAACGAAAAACATTATGAGAGTATTTGCCATGGTGCAAATCGTAAAGCAGCTCTGCTTGTTTGAGCGCAATAAGCTGGTTATGTATCGAAGGATGGTAGCGTGCTGGACGTAAAAAATACAAATGAAAGCGTGTTTCCTCAACCGGCCGAGCAGTCTGGAATGAAATCCTTTCGCAAGAGTGGCTCACATTCAAACATTGTGGTCACCAACATATGACCACATTAAAAAATATTTGATAATGAAAGGATTTAGGCCGAAGTTAATGAATAAAGAATCTGACTGCTGCTTGGAGCGACGAGTTGCGACCTGCCGTGTCTCGCCCAAGAGTGTTAACAACAAGTATTATTTTTTATAGTCTCTAGCCGTATTTTGGAGTCTGAAGCGAAGCCTAATCTCAGGCTCTACTGTAGAGATTTTGGCGCAATTTCCACTAACAGAGAGACAGGTTCACGAAATAGGTTTTTGTATATCATCTGTAAATTTTTAGTGCAAACTTCCTGAGCTTTGATAAATTAAAGTCCTTGCCTGAGTGAAAACCATGCGATTACCATGGCACGTTTACCTGTCTACATGTGAACGCTAATCTCAGTAACTGCTGCAGGTGTGCGTGTGTGTGTGTTTGTGTGTGTGTGTGTGTGTGTGTGTGTGTGTGTGTGTGTGTGTCTGGAGCTTACAGTCGGTCAACAGCGAGATTATCAGCACCCTTACTCACATTAAAAGAAACATATGTGGATAAAACTAAGAAAATGGTATCACACAGTGAGGAGGAAACCTTTAAAGTGACGCTCATCCTCTCTCTGCCACCTCACTCGCGTTGACCACACAAGCACTCTGTCTCGCACCAGTTAAGACAACGGATAAAGGGTGAAAGGTGCTATATCTGGGATTAAAACGGAAATAAAAGGACAGGTGAGCTAAAAAAAGAGACTCTAAGAAATCTGATTGGCTGACCACATACGAAAAAGATGGGTTAGCTGGGCACACAATTAATACGTTAAAATCATCTCCCTAAAATTTTCGGAAACATAGTGGACAAATTACAAAACCATAAGACTCTCATCACATTCGTTTGAACGTTAATTGAAACGGAGGGCAGATCTATCAGCAAACCAGTCGCTGCCCACTGGTCGGAGAATAAAACACAGTGTGATAAAATCTGGCGCACCATGATCTGTATGCCACAAGTACTACACAATGGACAGAGTCCTCACCGGAGCAAGAAGCCATGTGTCATAGGGCTGTGGCCTGTGTGAAGGCGACTGGGGAGCCGCTCATCCTCCCACCGACCCAAAAGCGAGGAGACAGCAGGCAGGTGGATGGCACACCGCGCTAACCCAGCATCACGACATGCCTCCCTGCTTGCTAGATCTGCCCTTTCGTTTCCAGCAACATCCACATGCCCTGGCACTCAGCAGACAGACTTCTCCTTCCCCTGCCGTTGTAGCTGGAGGAGGACGTCCTGGATATTGTGCACTACTTTAGCTACTGGGTACAAACGTTGTAGAGAGTGAAGAACACTCTGGGAATCAGAGCAGACAAGGAATTTAGCACTTTAAGCACATTTCCTCTGCTACAGTGCCTGCAAGGTCGCATGTCAATCTGCATCAAAGACTAAAAACTTGCAAGGCAGTCAGACATTGAGTATACAATCAGAGAAAACAATAGTGCAACCAACAGAGTCCCCCTGTTTCGACCCATCCGTAAAGACAGTTCTAAAGGTTTGGTGACCATTAAAAAAGTCCTTTAATAATGTATGAAAATATATGTTGGACTGCTACATCTGCTATACTGCACTAAATCAAAGTTACTCTGGGCCTCTAATCAGGGTAGCAGACTGTTAAAACGCTGGATTTGGTGTTGCACTTGCTCCACACCAAGTGACTCCAGCACATGCCCTACCTAGTGTCCAGATGTCCATGTTGCTCATGGAGAAATGGCATTCCAGAGGTGGAGGAGCAATGGTATGGTGTGCAGGTGAAGTTGGAGCTACAAGAAACTTACATGCCTGATTCACCATGAGGAGGTGTCGCTAGATGGTGAATGGCGGTTTCCCAACCTCAGCACAGAGACTGGGTATGGGGCTGGTTCTGTAAGCGCATCCTAATATCCTTATGCGTCAATAATCTTGAGGTAAAAAGACCTCGTTGACCTGTGCACTGTGCATCCATAGTCTAGCCACGAACACACAAGAGCGCTATAAAACTGGAGCAGACACACCCTGTCTGATCCCCTAGACCTTTGGTTGAGGCGCTTTACAATATTCAGTGCCTTCTGGGTTCTGGCTTTCAGGTCTCACAGGTGTGGCAACCACGAAAATTTGGAGTTAAAACTGAGGCCCATAAACCTGATTTAGTCTTAAAAATGTGGACTAATATCCCTCACATGCACATTAAAATGACAATGAGAATAATTAAAATTCTTATGTGCAGAAAACTGAAACCCTGTCTTTCCAGCCCACCTCCCTAACTTCCGCACTCTAAGTGCAACTGATGGGTCGCCATAGCACTTCTGGAGGAGGAATATGAAACAGCAAAATTGTCCACAATTAAGAAGCACTGTACAGGACTCCTTTCTGTATATGTGATACTGTTTATGGCTATGGCAAAGAGGTTAAACCTCAAAACATTGCTCTAGGAACACCATTCCCTTGCTCAAAACATGCCAACAGCATGTTACTAATTCAAAACCTAAAAAAGAGCTTACACATTGAAAGGTGGCTACACTGAGCCACTGCGCTAGAGATTGCGCCAAAGAGTATTATTAAGCCGCCTCCACAGTGCTTGTCGAGAGCTCGTGGTAGTGTGTGCCTGTCGAGGGCTCGGGGTAGTCAGTGCTGAGATGTTGTAGCAGAGAGTGTTTGTTGAGATGTGCTATTAGGCAGTGCTTGCTGAGATGTGATACTGAAGAGTCTTGTTGAGATGTGGTAGTAGAGAGTCGTTGTAGATATACATTGTAAGGATTAGAGTGATTTTCATCAATATAAATGAGGTAACAAACTCCGTTTCTTTTTATTTCAGTGTCCTAAATAATGCGTCATTACAGGTTCAGTCAACAAAGCATCTGGCGTGTGTTCTTGTATTAGAGTTTAATTCTGCTTTCCTTACGCAATTATAGTATTTGTAATTTTCTTTTATCACGTCAGTAAAATTGGCATTTAAAAATTCTTGTCTTGTTGAAGAAGAACCGTGCCAGATGTGCGTTGAGTCATACTTCCACATACAGAACAGTTATACTTGTGCTTTGGTTTCGTAGGTTTCATAGTTGCTGGGGACTTAATTAATTAATTGTGTTAACGAAAATTTTCATTTCATTCTTTGTTGTTGTTCTTAGCAGTCAGATAGCGTAATAATACTAGTCAGGGCCAACCGATTACGAGACACAGCGTAATCGGACATACAGCTACTAAAAACTAAAAGTATTTTCAATCATAATTAATTAAGCCCCCATGCAACATGAGAGACTATATGAAGGTGCTGAGAAGACCAGGAAAGCCCCATTCGTGGAGTTGCATGTAGCGTTGTACACCTTACTGATATCAGAGAATATGTTGAGACAGTGCTGTCTACCTAGAAAGGCCTGCTGAATAGGCACCTCTAGTAGAGTCAGGTTGTCAATAGTGGATCGAAACCTCCAGAATCCACACTGAGAGTGGCTAAGCAGTTGCCTGGTCTCTAACAGCCAGACCAAATGACGGTTAACCGTTCGCTCAAAGGTCTTCCCTTCACAGCTTCTGAAAGCTGGCATCAGCAGTAGTCGGTGCAAAATGCTCTGCCAGGTTCTGAGTGATGTATTTGGAGACACTTCTGTTTCAGCACTGCTGTTATTGGTAAACGAATGTGTTTACAGAAACCCTCATAATGGGTTCCAGTACTTTTCTGGAAGAAGTGGAATGGTTGATGTAGTCCAGAAACGCTTGGTATGCCGTTTTCTTGCTCTCCTTAATGACGTGTCAAGTCTTGGCTCTCGTGACCAGATAGGCTGTGAGGTTGTCTGCTGCTGGGATGTACTTAAATCGTTGAAGAGCTAACTGTACGCCTGTCCTGGATTGCTGAGCGGCACTCACCAGTCCAACAAGCAACAGGACTTTGGGACTGATAAGTCAGTGACGTGTTGGATCTATCGTGTGATGAGGTCCATCTGTTCCTTTACACTGTTGCAGTCATCAGTAATGACCTGTGTCCAATTTCCAGTTAGTATTGGCTTGCAATTGTTGTATTGATGAAGTTACTCAGCTTTAACAAAGTATTTAAAATTGATGAGTGTAACAATGTCTTTTGTGTATGTGAGGACAGGCATGTTTTACAGTAACTGTTAGGATCCACTTTACCACTTTTTTGCTTGTGCTTGGGTTCATTGCACTTTCGTAGGAAAGAAGTGTAGGCAGCGTTTCTCCACTAACGCTGGCTACTTTATCTTTAAAAGAAATGTTTCGCATTTCTATGTTTAACTAGGCTGGCGACCGTATTCTATTTCATTTCAGTAAGTTTGAGGAGTTAAAACATTGTCTAAATTGGATCTGACCCTTTCTGTTTTTATGTAACTTTAATTTCAACTCCGATAAGCAAAATCCTCTAGGCATTTCACGGTTAAATTCTGTAAAAACTCTCACAGAGGGTAACATTATACTACATCTAAATACCAAATTTGGTTATAAATATTATATCTGTGTACTAAATGGTGCTGTATAGTGTTATATGTGGCTTTTCCCATGACAGGACTATTTGTTCTATTGGGACATAGTGTGTAGTAAACGAAATTTGGTAAATAGGTAGCACATGTGTAGGAATTTAGTGTCATACACTCCCACACGTGCACCAAAGTTAACGTAAGCTGTAAATGTCTTGCTAAATAAAGAGGTCTCAACTTCCTGGATCTACTCTGTAAACTTGGCCAATTTTTAATCAGTTGTGGTGTATGGAATTAGCATTGTTTTCTCAGTTTGGCCATATCGATTCAAATGTCCATTGGAGGCCCCCATGATATCGATAAATGAATCACACTCCATATTCTGAATAAACCTATACTTATAGCTGGGTGTACTTCTGGACAAACATTGTAACTCTGTACTAAAAATAGAGCAAACAGGCAGAAAATGTGATGAATAAAGTTATTACCATAGCTAACAGGCAATTTGGCTTCTCTTTAAAACAATCAGAGTATACCACCCATCTATATTAGCATCAATTACAGGACATCGTGTGAGACTTTGGGCTCATAGACTGGAGCTAGTTAAGGAGAGTTCAATGAGGAGTGCTGCCAAAATTAATGGGCGTCTGTTTAACTACCCCGAATGATGCTTTGTCAGTAATTCTAGGAATATGCTCACTAGTTGGAAAATAAAAAACTGGTCTTTTACTGGCTACAGAAAAGCAAATAAATGAAAGTATGAAGGGTGCCTGGAACTGAGGCCAATCCGAAAAAATAATAAATAAAAGATCACACATTACAACTGTGGCTAAACGAATGGGAGGGACTAAAAATGAGATTTCTTAACCCGTCAACTGGACTGATTCATTACCTGACTGTTACGACCCTTATGCTAAGTATCTATACAAAATCAGAAGATAGATACATGATAGCTGTTCCTGGGACAGTGTAGGTACACCAGAACACACATTGTGGGAGTACATGCTCTGTGGAGATAAATAATAACTAAATAATAGTAAATAATAAATCACTACTCAGTTCAGTTCAAGTCCTTGATTATCCAGTTAATGAGACCTCTCATGGCTTGGCACCTGTCTGCTAATGCAGTCCACCTACTATGCCAAGAACACTGTAGTGTTATTCTAACGCTGATTTTCGGAAGGGAAACTCATCAGTAGCTGTGTTTGTAGATTGTACACACATGTGAGTCTTATTCTGCTGTGCGTCAATATCATAGGTTACCACATGCCTATCCTAAAGTCCATGATGCTGTGTGGTGCTCTGAATAATTTAGCATAACTAATAGGTGCAAGCACTGAGTATTAATGAACAGTTAATTAATTCATTCCATGTGAGGACTAATCTGAATTACATAATTATCTATGCTTTTTTGTTTAACGTTACCCACTAATCTATGGTTTAATAAATCTTGTGTGAAATTCCTTAGAAATCTACTCCTACAGCTATCAGTATCAAGATTTTACTTTAAATACTGATCTTAATTGCTGTGCGTTGTTTGAAAAGAATTCAGCTGGTATTGGCCAGTGGAGACCAAAGGCACTCATTTTGATTACCCTTGTCATAGTTCATAAACAGAGTCATTCAGTTCAATGGTTACGTTTTATTTGATACACCTTGGTACAACGTTTTGGTGGACACTCAAGTCTGTTTCCAGTAAGTCCTTACATTTTATTTAATTGACACTGCCAGAATCTTTTGATAGGCAGTTGGATCCTGTCAAGAAATATCATTTCCAGTAAAGTGAAACTAATAGTTATGTCTTATTTTGTGTACCCTGTCAGGATAGCACTTTTCATATGGTTTCATATACACTAGTTAGGTGGTAATATTAGCTTATACATATATTGTAGGTATATTATATCAATATTAATATTGATGACTGCCAAGAAGGGAAAGCATAAAGGTGGAAGGAGTATATTGAGGGTCTATACAAGGGCGATGTACTTGAGGACAATATTATGGAAATGGAAGAGAGTGTAGATGAAGATGAAATGGGAGATACGATACTGTGTGAAGAGTTTGACACAGCACTGAAAGACCTGAGCCGGAACAAGGCCCCGGGAGTAGACAACATTCCATTAGAACTACTGACGGCCTTGGGAGAGCCAGTCCTGACAAAAACTCTACCATCTGGTGAGCAAGATGTATGAGACAGGCGAAGTACCCTCAGACTTCAAGAAGAATATAATAATTCCAATACCAAAGAAAGCAGGTGTTGACAGATGTGCAAATTACCGAACTATCAGTTTAATAAGTCACAGCTGCAAAATACTAACGCGAATTTTTTACAGACGAAGGGAAAAGCTGGTAGAAGCCGACCTCAGGGAAGATCAGTTTGGATTCTGTAGAAATATTGGAACACGTGAGGCAATGCTGACCTTACGACTTCTCTTAGAAGAAAGATTAAGGAAAGGCAAACCTACATTTCTAGCATTTGTAGACTTAGAGAAAGCTTTTGACAATGTTGACTGGAATACTCTCTTTCAAATTCTAAAGGTGGCAGGGGTAAAATACAGGGAGCGAAAGGCTATTTACAATTTGTACAGAAGCCAGATGGCAGTTATAAGAGTTGAGGGGCATGAAAGGGAAGCAGTGGTTGGGAAAGGAGTGAGACAGGGTTGTAGCCTCTCCCCGATGTTATTCAATCTGTATATTGAGCAAGCAGTAAAGGAAACAAAAGAAAAATTCGGAGTAGGTATTAAAATCCATGGAGAAGAAATAAAAACTTTGAGGTTCGCCGATGACATTGTAATTCTGTCAGAGACAGCAAAGGACTTGGAAGAGCAGTTGAACAGAATGGATAGTGTCTTGAAAGGAGGATATAAGATTAACATCAACAAAAGCAAAACGAGAATAATGGAATGTAGTCAAATTAAGTCAGGTGATGCTCAGGGAATTAGATTAAGAAATGAGACAGTTAAAGTAGCAAAGGAGTTTTGCTATTTGGGGAGCAAAATAACTGATGATGGTCGAAGTAGCGAAGATACAAAATGTAGATTGGCAATGGCAAGGAAAGCGTTTCTGAAGAAGAGAAATTTGTTAACATCGAGTATAGATGTAAGTGTCATGAAGTCGTTTCTGAAAGTATTTGTATCGAGTGTAGCCGTGTATGGAAGTGAAACGTGGACGATAAATAGTTTGGACAGGAAGAGAATAGAAGCTTTCGAAATGTGGTGCTACGGAAGAATGCTGAAGATTAGATGGGTAGATCACATAACTAATGAGGAAGTATTGAATAGAATTGGGGAGAAGAGGAGTTTGTGGCACGACTTGACCAGAAGAGGGGACCGGTTGTTAGGACATGTTCTGAGGCATCAGGGGATCACAAATTTAGCATTGGAGTGCAGCGTGGAGGGCAAAAATCGTAGAGGGAGACCAAGAGATGACTACACTAAGCAGATTCAGAAGGATGTAGGTTGCAGTAGGTACTTGGAGATGAAGAAACTTGCACAGGATAGGGTAGCACGGAGAGCTGCATCAAACCAGTCTCAGGACTGAAGACCACAACAACAACAACAACGATTACTCATGTTTACAATGCAAATCTTATCACTGTCCTAGAGGTACTATGCAGGTGGTGCATTAGCAGAATGTCACAGCAACGTTGGCAGCTAGTCATGTATGAATTGGTATACCTCAATTCATTCATTTCTTTGCCTACATCTGACTGCACTTCCTCCTTAGGCCAGTGATCAGTTAGTTATACATGCAACCCTTGTCTGGTACTAAGTTTCTAACGGTCAGAACGACCATAACACCTCTTTCATCATGAACATATCATACTGTACAATCCAGTACTTTCCTTGCGCAGAATGCAGTAACACTAACTTTTTTAAAATGATTGTTCAACCACCACTACTGTTAACACACATGATTCATACAAAGTTTTCTCAGTATTATTAGGATTGACAGAATCAATATTTATAAGAAAATTATTAACAATTTATATTCCATAATTAACTATTCAATTACAAATAAAAATATTATTCATTAATGAAAAATAGAAAATTATAAGAAATAGTATACTTAGATTATATATGAAACGTTAAAATAACTGCACCATTTACAATATTAAGACTTTCACTGCCTCAGACGTGCTGATTGCTGCTTTGTAATGTGGATACTGCTGGCCAAATTATTATACCTGTGCTGAAAGACGACATAGTGGGTGTCATGAAATACTTATCATCCGATCTTTGGAAAAGTATTGCGTGAAGAAGTTTCGTCTTTGCACATACTACTGTCTGACATCTTTTCTCCATGAGGTAGAGAATTTCATTTTCTTCTTGTCATATTTCACTACGTCAAATTTTGTAAACCATTGCAGGAATTATCGTAGAGTTTCCATAACTAATTACACATTGCATTAACCGTGCGTATGTTTAATTTCACTTCATTCATTGCATTATAGGAAATGTAGATAAAATATGGAAAGTTTATTTCAAACTGAGAACAGAACGTTAGCTCATTCCGTCCTCCGCTTATTGATTTTTATATCTGTTGGAGACTTCCATGAAATGCGTTCATTTCCGTCCCTGTGCATCATAGTCATGTGATCGTAACCAGCATAATATTTCATAAACCGTTCGAGATAGTGAGACAAGGTTTACGCAAATGACAGCACTCAAAGACGTACGTTGTTTGTATGATGAATAATCGAAACTTTTCTGTTAATCGAGATGAAGTAGCTGCTATGCAGCAGGGAGAGGTCGGCAGAGTGGGACACATAAATACGTCAACAGTGCTTTAGGAAATCCCTGGGAGCGCACTTACACGTGCCCTCAGTGTGCTGGTGTAAGCTGTCGCCAGCACAGCAGTTGGCAAAGATGATATGCAAAGTTCAATAGTAGACGCCTCTAAAAGGCGGATTGTGGCGCCCTGAAAGTATTCCAAGTTCGGAGTTGTCATGGTCGCGCGGACCGCTCGGCAGGCCGACCACGTTGTGCCGGACGTTGGCCGAAGCAAGAGGGGTGCAGCCCGGGCACGAGGCTGGCAGTTCCACGGTGAGGCTGCGTCAGTGAAAGAGGCTTGCACGCCGAGAGTGCCAAAGGTGGCGGACTTTGTGAAACCATCGTGGCAGACATTTCGCAGTTTGTATAGATGTTAATACTAGCCAGATGAATCATGATACCTCAAAAAGAAACATGTAAATTACTATCATTTGCACGACGATTCTGATGCTGTAATCAGATTTTCAATATCTTTATTAGTTTAAAGTTTAGTATCTGCGGGTAAATTGTACAAGTAACACCCAGCAGTGAATTTCCAAAATTTAAACACTTCATTCGATTTCGTCGATCGACGTGTCTTTGGAAAGCTATTAGATTAAACCTAAAGTGGTATGAATTACAGGCATCTAACGTCAATAGTACAGGAGTTATTGGAGGTGAAAATAGCCGATTACTATAGATAGCGTCAGGCCATAAGTACTCCACAGCATGCTTATAAATATATTTATTCATCTGTGTCTTTGTTTAAATCCGATATATGCTATTCGTGAAGAAAATGGTCAATTATTTACCGTGTTTTAGAAAGCACGGAGACACTATGCTACTGGGTTACTTTGGCTCGCTATTCCTTTGATATATGTTTATATAATTTTTTGATGTATTTAATAATGGATGTTAGAGCTTGTTTATAGTCCAGCCGTAGGAATATTTATTTAATTTCAAGTTATTTAGATGTAAATCCAGTATTTCGAGAGTGTTTGATGTTTGTGAGCGTACTTTGGCTCGAAGACATGGCGGGAGCGCTCTAGCCAATCACAGCGCTCGTGAATGGGGAGACTCGGTGGAAGTGGGAGAGGGGTACGGCAGAGGACACGGTGGAGGCGCTTGACGCGGCAGTCGAGGCAGAGACTTGGAGAGTGGGCAGCGGTTTGCGCCTGGTCGCCACAGATAGAAATACTTCGGAATGCCGACGTTTGCACTTGTGAGATTTCCGTGGCTTCTACAGTGAAGACGTAGTGTGCCTGTAGAAGTGAATATCTCGCGAGCTATGTTGTCGTTCATAACTAATTACGTGCAGTAGGAATCTATTGTTTTCCTGTCATTCAACTTATATTTTATTTAATTATTGGACCATCGACACCAATAAGTGTTCTCCAGAAATATATACCACACTGTCAAAAGTACTTCTACTGTCGTACTCATCATTTAAAGTCGTTAAGATAATCTGCAGATTTATTTAATTGCAATGCTTCATTTATAAACGTTTTTTTTTTACGTCCTAAATTCGCAGTTGTTGAGTCATAGGAAGCTTCGACCATTCGATTCATGTGTACATCCATATTGTATACTGTAGACTCAGCTGTATTTGGCCTGTAATGCGACAACTACGTATCCCAGCCCCTAGACAACGAAACCAGCCAAAACTTTTCATATTCAAACTCTGTCGTAGGGTACGTAGTTGAGGGCCATCCATTCACATTATCACATTTTTATTGAGAACGCCCGCACGCTGAATCAAGCGCGCCTGTCACGAGAGAGGCCAGAGACACACCCACAAGCAAGATGTCGCCAACGCCCTCTAGGCCTCACTCACGAACTCAAACTCCTGTTTGGCATCTGTCAGTACGTTTGCAGAGCACATCACAGCCTATGACAGTACATTGTGACCAGATTGTTAACTATAGTGGGACTAGCAATGACACTAAAGTTTGTAATATCAAGGTTACCGACATTGCGTGCAAGAGGACTATTACTGATGAACTTGTACCAAAACACATGAACTCTATTGAAATTAAGTAAAAGTCTGTTCATGTAAATAAAGAACCATATTAGTCCACGTGTGCATTTGTAGTGTAGAAAGAGGATACCAACCATCCATAACAACGTCTGCTCCCTTGCTTCCTTGCGGTACAAGACTCCACACTCAGTAACTGTGGTGCAGCGGAACACGACGATTTAGCTCGTCCACAGCAGTTCAGTGCTTAGCAAAAAATTTATATCTGTAGCTGTTGAGCTACAGAAAACAAACATATTTAAAACCGGCCTTTTGTTCGGTCTCAAAAGAACTGTGTATGCAAAGCTTTACACTGTTCAGCGAAGATGAGAAGAAAAGTTTCTCTTATGTGACAGAACTCTCACAGACGTACCGTTATCCCGCTAGCTGTCCATCAAGTTTTGACGTAATCTGTGTTCAGAGACCATGTTGAGATGGCTGTGTGATGAATATTGTTTTCAGGATGCTGCTGATCTCGTACTGAGGGACATGAAGCCTTCGGTGTATGGGGCAACGATAGACACTCCAGAAGAGTTGATTTTTCATTTGGTTAAAGAATCTAGACGTATCAGGGGTCCCACATCACTCCAACTGCACACGCTCCACACAATTACAGAGCCTACACCAGCTTCAACAGACCGCTGCGACCATGCAGTGTCCACCGATTCATGAGGTTCTCACCATACCCGTACACGTCCATCTGCTCGTCTGACCAGGCGACATATTTGCAGTCATCAAGACTCAAATGTCGGTATAGCCAGGCCCAGGCAAGGCATAAAGCTTTGTGTCGTGCATTCATCGAGGGTACATGATTGGGGCCTCGGCTCCGAAAGCCCGTATCGATGAGGTCTCATTGAATGGTACGCACGCTGGCACTTGGTGATGGCCCAGCATTGAAATATGTAGCAAATTGCGGAAGGGTTGCACTTCCGTCACGTTGAACGAATGTCTTCAGTCGATGTTGGTACGTTCTTGCAGGATCTTTTTGGGCCGCAGCTATGTCGGAGATTTGATGTTTTACAAGATTCCTAATATTCACGGTACACTGAAATGCTCGTACCGGAAAATCCTCTCTTGAGCCCTACCTTGGAAATGCTATGTCCATTGTTCCGACTGTAACACCACTTTAAAACTCACTTAAATCTTGATAATCTGTCATTGCAGCACAAGTAACCGATCTAACAACTTCTCCAGACACTTGTAGTCTTATACAGGCGTTGCCGACCGCAGCGCCGTATTCTGCCTGTTTACATATCTCTGCATTTGAATACACATACCTATGCCAGTTCCTTTGGCGCATTAGTGAACACGAGTCAGTTGGTTGTTTTGATGGAATTGGGCATTGCTATGGCGATGGCAGCAATGGGTAAATGTAATAGCGCGACGTTTTCAGCAACGTCTCTAAAACCACACTAGTCACGCAGCAGTGTTAACAACGTCTGTGAATATCACTAGCGTCGCGAAATTCACGGGTGCCTAGTGGGGAACCGACGCTCCAGTGACGTTTCTGTAACATTTAAAGTAATTCTTTTTATGTCTTCCAAACACTGTAATATTTGCTATATGTAGGTTTTTACATCCTATTGGGCAGGAGTCTATAGATACGTCGAACTGGAGTAATCAGCTTGCAATAGAACTAGGGGGAGAGTTGCCAACCAGTCGAGGAACCAGCAATGAAAAGCACACCAGTAGTTAACGCAGGTCACATGGGAAATTACGGAAAATGTGAAACCACACATCATTAGCTGTTTACGAGGCTCAGTCCTCGAACTGGAATACAGTAGGGAGTCACCAGTGCACAAAAATGAAGTGGCTGACTGAGAAAATTATTCTTACCTAAACTCTCGATGTCACCTACAAACTGTAGGTCGAAGAACCAGTTGTAATAATAGAAGGAATACAGTGTGTCGGCGAGACCAAACATTTGTGACGCCCGTCGATGTCGAGCGACGCACAGCGCAGTAAAGTCGTCCCTGAAGGAGAGGAACCGCTCGTGGTAGGACAGTAGGTCATGATTCAACAGAGGTCGTCTGTAACAAAAAAAAGTTGCGACGTTAAAAGTTAAAAACAAGTTAATTCAGCGTGCCAGATCATGTGCAGCTCACGTGTGATGTAGAGGTATCCGCAAAGTATTTACTTTCAGGACTGGAGGGTGCACTGGTATGAAACTTCACGCCAAATTAAAATTGTGTGTCGGTCTGTCATTAGAACATTTTGCTCAAATAAAAATCGTTTATTGTGATGAATTACGATGAATTACAGTGTTATACATGGAGGTGACAAAAGTCTGGGGGTAGCGATATGCACATGCACAAACGGCAACAGTATCACGTACACGAAGTTTAAAAGGGGAGTGCTTTGGTGGAGCTGTGATTTGTAATCAGGCAGTTCACGTGAAAAGGGTTTCTACGCGATTACGATCGCATGACAGGTATCACCAGACTCTGAACACGGAATGCTAGTTGGATCTGGACGCATAGGCATTTTGGAAATCGTTAGAGAATTCAATATTCCGAGATTGACAGTTCCAAGAGAGTGTGCCAAAAATACCAAATATCCGGCATTACTTCTCATTATGGACAACACAGTGGCCGATGGTCTCAACCACTGAGAGCAGCACTGTTTGCGTAGAGTTGTCAGTGCTAACAGGCAAGCAATTCTGTGTGAAACAACCACAGAAATCAGTGTTGGACGTAAGACGAACGTATCCGTTAGGAAAGTGCAATGCAATTTGTTGTCAATGGGGAACGATAGTAGAAGATGCTGCTACTGCTCCTGCACTAGTGACCGTATTGGTTGCGCCCTAGAGTAAGGGAAACTGTGGCCTTTTCAGATGTTTCCCGATTTCATTGTGTAGGACCTGATGGTAGGGTCTGAGTGTACACCACACACCATAAAGCCGTGAACCCAAGTTCCCAACAAGGCAGTGTGCAAGCTGATGGTGGCTCCATAATGGAATGAACAGGGTCCTCTGGTCCATCTGGACTGATAAATGACTGGAAACGGTCTCGTTCGGCTACTTGGAGACCATTTGCAGTCGTTCATGCAGTAATGTTCCCAAACAAAGTTGGAAATTTTATAGAGCACCATGCACCATGTCAGTAGCGGGACAGAGGGGTAGTCAGGTTGTCTACATCAGAGGCAGGTATGCACTCAGGGGGAAACCTATTGTTCTCCTTTGTTTGACAGGTACTTAACGTATTATTCTGCTAAATGCTTTACCATGTTGCGGCACTTAACTTATTGTCCCTTCCAGCCCCTCCCACTCCCCTCCCCCCTCAGGAAGGGGATGCTGACGCATTTTGTTAGTGCAGGTTACCTACATCGTGGGCAGTATGCATTCAGAGGCAATCCTATTGTTCTCCTTTGATTGACAGGTACTTAACCTATTGTCCTGTTAAGTGGTTTTCCATGTCACTGCAGTTAACCTATTGTCCCCCTCCCTACCCACACTAACTCCCCCGCCCCCTCACTGCTACAGGTACACTTTGAGGTCTGAGTCATTGGAATAGCCCCGGTCACTACTATTTCACATGATGACACAAGTACCATTAGACCTGTGACGTCATAGACATACTGATGGGGCTCCCATCGCAAATTCACGATGGGGGCCATGATGGCGCACGTACCGTTACCGAAGATGGCGGCGGCGGAAATTAAAAAAGTGCCATTCCCCCCTTGCAGGTGGGAAACTCAAATTTTGTCATTTTTTCGCGAGGGCCACGCTCACTTGGACTTGCAAGGAAATAGTTAAAGTCTCCACCACGAACCTCAACCAGCTGCCACATCCCCTTACCAACCCATGTTAGCAGGCTAACAGGTACTAACGTGCACTAACATGTACTAACGTACACAGTGCATGATGTCATCTAAGATGGCGTCTGTGATATTAGTTGATGACGGATGTGCCACGCACCACCTGGTGGGAAGTTGGAATTTCGACGGGAAGATAGGTCAATTGGGCTACCTCTGCTAACCTAACACCCCTCCTCTTCCCACAAAAAAATGGTGGGAAGTTCAAATTGCAACAGGATAATGCAACATACCTAAGAAAATGGCAGGAAAAAAGAGCACCTGCACTAACCTAATTCACCCCACCAACACCTCTTTCTAGGAATTGGTAGGAAAAAGACTCAGTTGATCGATCATTTGGAGGGTATTTGATTGCTCTGTATGGAATATTGTTTAAACAATTAAGAAAATTTATGGAATATATGGAAAAGGTATATTGTTTATTTATAAAAAATTCAGTTTGTGGGGGTTGGATTTCTCTGGCTCATCATTCTCTGCTGTTTAGAAACATCTAGGTCTTGTAATAATCAATGACATGGGGAAAACATGTTGTGTAACTTAATGTTCAGCACTGTACTCTGGTTGTTTAACCTAATGTTTGGCCCTTTGTCGGCACTTAACCTGTTGTTCTGTTAAATGGTTTTCATTGTCATCCCCATCCCCTTAAACTATTGAACTGCGTTTCACATAAAAAGTATTCAAATTAACTTAGTGTGCTGCAATTAACCTGCTGCTCTGCTCCATGTCACCCACGCATACACTGCCTCCCCTTAACTACTGTACCGCTAATACCACATTGACATAAAAAATTTATGCAAATTAATTAAATCGATATTCTTCACATGTATGGTGTAGTTGTTTGTAACTTGTGGCATCCTATTGGTCTTTGAGTATTGTTTGTATGTATGGGGGTTCTTACCAGTTGGTTCTGATTCAAGAGATTCAGAAGGTTCAGAGAAGAACAGCAAGATTCGTGACTGGTACCTTTGACCATCACGAGAGTGTTAAAAATCTCATTCAAAATTTGAAGTGGAACACACTTGCAGATAGACTACGCACTAAATGGAAGGGCTGCTCACTAAATTCAAAATCCTATCTTTGCCGAGGATGCAGAGCATATATTATTACCACCAACTTTCATGTCGAACAATGATCACCATTCAAAGATAAGGGAAATTGGAGCTCATACTGAGGTGATCAGACAGACGTTTTTCCCACACACAAACTGAGAGTGGAACAGAAGGAGGGAAATATAACTTTGGTGTGAATAGTGCCCTCGACCACGCACCGCTTGGTGGCTAGCAGAGTATATATTTAGATGGACTATAGTTTAAATAAAAGATTGCTAATAATAAAAAACACATCCCGCCACCTGACACCTGACGCTGCACTGGCACTCCCAGCGAAGCTATGACGCAATAGTTTGGGCTCTGTGAGTATGAGACGCTGTCATCTCTTTCATACTTTACACTTGAGAAATTCCTATCGAAATACGTGTTCACCTAGGCACCATTGCTGGTGTGATGACACATAGCTGCAGTTCGGTCCACCACCTAGAGATGTTGCAATGCTTCCCAGGGCACATTCCTAACAGGAGATCCTGTCCACCAGTGAACTTACCCGTCAAACTGCTCGTCTGGGAGCACCATCTGCCATTGTTTCCTGCAGACAAGACTTTCAGAGGCAAAATTATTTTGCACAGATCGCTACATTGCACTGACAGTTAAACCCTGCAAAAATTGTCTACAGATCGTCAAATACATACAAGACTCACAAGAATATTTGACAGTCTAACTACAATTAAATATTAGGATTGCAACTGCAGTCTGACACCGATAGATGTGCAGCTAATGTTTCCTCTGGAACGAATCTCATTATCTACAGTGCACATAATTTCCCATGTAAAAAATCGCTTGTGGTTATCGATGTCCCTAATATTTACGTCCCACACGATAGGACACACAGTCATCTTCTCTAGTCATGCCACACCATAAACCACAGTAACTTTACAATGCAGTATATACACATTTTGCACAAACAGTGCAGTTATCGTTTGTATCTGCACAGCATCCAAAAAAAGGCCCACACTCCCACTGGCTATATGTCTCGATTCTCCTCAGTCCTAGGAAATTACTCGACAAAGTCGTCGAATCATCACTTCTGGAAGGTGCTGCACCCTGCCGAGATTCTTCAAACAAGTGTTATGAAGGGCAGGCGCCTGGCACTGTGTGGTAATGAATACCCCATCCGCGGATGTAATGCTAAGAAAGGCATCACAGACACGGGTTGGCGTACTGAATCAATATCACTTCTGACAGACAACAAGGAAAATACTAGGGTACGCTTACAGGGTGCCGATGAGGGGACGTATTGTAACAGCTGTATTGACTGTCCTGTTTGTACACTATAGCAGGTCCAGATGAACACTTGCATTGCTATATTGTGCAGCTGCTTAGGAAATGAATCTATCACCACCTATGTTCGGATATACTTCCCGATGCATTGAAATCACAATTCACCATGTTCAATCCATCATTCTGTTATGACTAGACATACACAATCTTTTTTCTTTATACATGAATAGTAGTTTGATTACATCCCACAAACGTATGTCAGAACATAAGCCATGGTACCTTCACATTCAAGCAGCAGCATAACATTTCCGATCGTTAATAGTAAACCTGTCTGTCATCAGAGGACTTCCATCTCATGTGTGATGAGACGTGACACATCCCAGTAAACGAACTTTGATTTATGTGATGTACTCCATCCTCCTGCCGCATATTGGGTGTAAAATATAGACTTCAGCGTCATAACTAAGTTAGTGATACTGCATTCCCAGTGTACATATTTGCCCGACAGGAGTGCTGTTTACAGAGTTAGTGACAGATCGACTTAACATCTAAGGTCATCAGTCCTCTGGACTAAGAACTACTTAAACCTAACTAACCTAAGGACAGCACACACATCCATGCCTGAGGCAGGATTCGAACCTGTGACCGTAGCAGTCCCGCAGTTCCGGACTGCAGCGCAAGAATCGCACGGCCACCACGGCCGGCCTGGAGTGAGGGGAGTGGGGTTATGTTAGGGGAGGTAGCCCAGTTGACCTATCTTCCCACCGAAATTTCAACATCCCGCCAGTAGGGTGTGGCACTTGCATCATCAACTGATGTCACAGCCGCCATCTTAGATGACGCTATGCACTGTGCACGTTAGTACACGTTAGTGCACGTTAGAACACGTTAGACCACCAAGGATGTGGTGGTCAGTTGAAGATCGTGGTGGAGGCTTTAACTAATTCCTTCAAAGTCTAGGTGGGTATGGCACTCACAAAAACTCATTCTAAATCTAGGTGAGCATGACCCTCACGAAAAACTGACAAAATTTGAATTTGCCATCTGTGAGGGGGTACGGCACTTTTTGAATTTCCCACCACGACCATTTTGGGTAACGATACTTGCGCCATCACGGCAGCCATCTTGGATTTGCGATGGGAGGTCAATCCGTGTGTCTGTGACATCATAGCTCTAATTGTACTTGTGTCATCATGTGAAATAGTAGTGACAGTTTCTATTCCAGTAATTCAGACTTCAAAGTGTACCTGTAGCAGTGAAAGGGGCAGGGGAGTTGGCATGGGAGGGGGGGGGGACAATAAGTTATCTGGAGTGACTTGGAAAACCACTTAATGGGACAATAGGTTAAGTATGTGTCAATCAAAGGAGAACAATAGGATTGCCTCTGAGTGCATACCTGCCCCTGATGGAAGCAACCTGCAGTAACAAAATGGCCCCACACCCCCATTCTCCCACTACTCATGTCATGAGGTAATAATTATTTGCAACTGGTTCAAAGGACATTCTGGACAATCAAGGATATGAGTGCCATGGAACACTAATTTAACATAATTGTGAGGTCAGTTTTTGCACAAAATCGTGCACTGGAAACACTTTTGCTATTATGGATGGTTACAGAGGCAGCATGATTCAATATTTCTGCAGGGGATTTCCAATGAATCAATGCCGCATGTAGCTGCTACACTACTCCAGGCAAATGGAGACCTGATACGATATTACTAGGTATCCCATGACTTTAGTCTCTTCAGAGTACAAATTCCAATGCAAACATTTACCCTTACCAACACACCCTTCAAATTATACCCATAATGCATGGAATATTTTGGGGTAAGGCGGCAGTAACAGTATCCATTTAGGAGAGGAGCGAAGTAGCTGATCGTCATGTCAATCATGAGATGCCCAGTGACTTCACCAAAGGTCTGTTTATTTTCCTTTACATTCAAAACAATTTTAGAATAGGGGTTTTATGCGCCCATTAGGGCACCTGTTGAGACATACGTTTTATCGGTATGAATTAGCAGGGCCAGTAAGATAGGAAGAATAACCATTACTGAAGGAGTGGCGGTGGTGCATGGCAGTAGCTGTTAGCATGCACCAAGGCGGCGTGAGAGTCGCTGCTGGAGTACTCGTTGTTCTTCTTGCTAGTAAATATGGATTTAAGTGAATGTAGATTAAAGAGGTAATACTCTATTGAACGTAGGCAGAAAATTTCGTTTAAAAAAAAAATGTATGTAACGTGAAAGGAACTACTGAGACAACCTAATGAATCCATGGACCCTGTATGACAGCAAGGGCTGTTCAAGCTGGTGGGGGCTCTGTAATGGTGTGGGGCATGTGCAGTTGGAGTGATGTGGGATCCCTGATGAGTCTAGATACGACTCTGACAGGTGACACATACATAAGTAGCTTGTCTGTTCACCTGTGTCCATTCATGTCCATTGTGCATTCTGACAGACTTGGACAAATCCAGTAGGACAGTGTGACATGCCCGAAATATTATGTAAGATTAGAGTGTGTTTGAGGCATACAAGCCTACAATAGCTTGTTTAAATCTAATGTGGTGTCGTTACCGAATGAAGTTCACTTAGAAATTTCAGTTGTCTTGTAGACACTGCATCAGCATTTCATAGGAAATGACCAATAACTGGTGGCTTTAGAAGTTAATGACGTTCAGTTAATTAAAAAACAAATGAAAAACGAGAATTGTCACATTTAACATAAGCAGCAGTGATTCGCTGGATAAAGTGTATGCAAATCTCTTTCTAGTATAAGAGATCTGTTTAAAATCAAATGTAATGAGGTTGCAGGTGAACTGTCTTTTGATCTAAGATTGCGGTGAAATAGCTATTTTCGCCAGCCATCGTTAGGTAGCTATCTAAGGCACCCTGAAAAGCGAAGCATTGTGCACTTATGGAATAACGTACAATTACCGGAAATTAAATTTACCTGACTCAGTCAAAAGTTACATATGTCACACCACATGGAAATACAAATGGAGACAGGAGGGTGATGGGTAACGTATCAGGTTCTTATGAAGTCCGACCATGTACATTAACGACAAAGGGACTGCACAAAGTAAAATTCTTGAAGGTACCAAGGAGAGTAAAACAGAAACGGCCCAAGAAAATAGTATGGTTTAACGCATATGGAAACGAAACCAATCACCCATGTGAAGAGAACATAGACATCGTAAATACCTGTATGGGGATTGAATAAAGGAGTCTGCTAAAGACAGGGAGGACACTAGTATTGTCTCATGTGACTGTGTTGCAGAAGAGGTATATTTCAACAAGCCAAGAATGAATCCACTGAAAGATAAGTCGCTAAACATTTGCAATTCAGAAAATGATATTTATGAGAGAAGGGAGAAGTATAAATCAGATTATAAAGAAATGACAAACGAGAAACAAAAGTAAAGTCGAAGCTACATCGATCTGATACCTGATGAAGAGAAAATGGATACATTTGACGAAAAAAAGTATTTATTAGAAACTAGTGAAGAGTACAAAATTTAAACTGATCGCAGCAGTCTATACCAAGTAACCTCAGGGGATGCACAACTGTTCTGCAGCTATGAAATTCGCCATTATAGGGCCCATAGCTACGGTGGTGCTATCTAGTTTATATCACAATTCTGCACTACAGCCAACTCTCCTGTCAAGAGTACTCTTTAATCGTGGATCTAAGGGGACTGAAGTAGAAGTAAGTGTGACACTCAATTATGGAGTAATAGATTGAGTCTCAGCATTAAACAAAATCTCTGCGCTGTGCAGCTACACAGAACATGCGGATAAGGAGCATAAGGGCTCAAGTTCATGTTTGGTAATCTCTCCATTTAGGTTTTTTGTATGGCAATGCATTCTTCAAATATCGTGTCAATCTTTAAAGCATAAACCTAAATTCTTTTAACTATACCTAATAACAAAAATGCTAAACAAATGGAAGTCATAGAAATCATGAACATAAAATAGATCAAGTGACACGATAGTCTTTGACAGGTGCATATATGTGAAAATATAAAGTCACATGGGTGGATAAGATGTACTCAGAAACACGCAAAATATATCCTGTAGTATCAACGACACAGCACCTAAAAAATCACTACTCCCCTATGGAGACGTAATTGACACTAAAGTTTGATGAGTATACAGAAATAAACGTGAAAGAATAAGGATAAGAACAGATAAGTGAATAACACTATAAGGATAGTAGATATTTGCGTTAATAAGTCAAAAAAGTAGGACTTGGGAGGAAACCAGCTGGAGCAGGCAGCACATTAAAGTGTATAAAGGAGTCGAAAGTAACAAAACACTAAATAGCGTTAACACCTTGCAGTGGACTACAGATTAATAAGATATGTGAAGGGGAAGGAAGTGAGAGAATATCCAATAATATAAACAACTGGCACTTGTTTAAAACGAATTCATTTTGTAGGTGTTCAGGTAAGCCTCGCCACCTCCCAAGTTAGTAAGAGGATATTGGGTAGGAGGACTCATTCCCCATGTTGGTGTTGCTGTGGTCTTCAGTCTGAAGACTGGTTTGATGCATCTCTCCATGTTATTCTATCCTTTGCAAGCCTCTTCATGCCCGAGTAACGACTGCAGCCTACACCGCTCTGAATCTGCTTGCTGAATTCATCCATTAGTCTCCCTCTATGATTTTTATCCATCACGCTTCCTTCCAGTACTAAATTGGTGATCCCTTTATGCCTCAGAACATGTCCTGCCGATCGATCCCTTCTTCTAGTCGTGCCACAGACTCCTCTTCTCCCCACTTCTGTTCAGTACCTCCTCTTTAGTTATGTGATCTACCCTACCTAACAGTCACCACCCATATCTTTCTGAGTTGTCGTACACTATTTCCTTGCTCACTTTGATTAACCCTTCTACACCTACATTATCGTTGTGGACCTGTATATCCACAGCAGTTACCATGTTGAACGTAGCTGAGGACAAATGATCTACTTCCTTTCATGTCTCAACTCCCCTATCACTGAAATGATTCGTCTGTCTACCTCCTCAGACGCATAACTGCACATATCCTTCATCTGATTGAAAGTGATCACGAGTTCATGCAAAAGTCAACCCTTATTCTCACTCCATCTCATATCCACCCCACAATAACCCACGTAAAATAATTCTAGAACAGTACCATAAAATCTAGGACGTTTACTGGAAGCTTGTACAGACTCAAATCAGAAAATACCTTGTCACTCTCCATATCCTGAAGGTATATCCGATACAAATTCCTTCCTGCAGCAAATTTCAACGAAAGTCACTATCACACACACACACACACACACACACACACACACACACACACACACACACTCATCCCAGCTATCAGTCCCATTTAAATTCTCCCTACTCCTTGACCTCTTGAAATATTCAAAGAATCTCATGGGTACTACTGTTCCTTCTTTCTCACCAATGTCTTGAACACACTAACTCGCCACTAGGAATTAGAGAGATGCCACAGCAATATACTTCATACAAAAAGACGCCTGAACTGACGACAGACAAGCTCTGAGTATACCAACTATAAACTCAAGTACTGGCAAGCTTTCTATTGACTTACCAGCCATGATCCACTCAACATTACCCTCTCTTTCTCAATAATCAACCCCTGACTGACAGTCTAACAAGGACCCTCTTGAGTCCAAGATCACAACTTCAGTCTTTAGTAAAGCTAATTTCAAAGCGTTATGTTAACAATTCTGACAGGAAGAACAGTAGCTGCAAATGACTCACCATGTGCATCAGGAGGGTGATAGAAAATAAGTGTCCAGGAGGTGCACAGATCATACTTCTATGGCACGTATGTATTATGCTTCACAGACAGACATTGTCGATATTCAAGACATGTTAAAAGCAAACCATGAAATTGCACTATGAACACCAAATGAAAAATAGTGCGTCATAGTCGTCAAAGAGGTGCCAACCATCAAGACCCAAGGCGAACTTCTTTGGGGTTACAAACCGAAAAGGACGTCCAACTGCATATTCACTCTTAAAGAAAGCATACAGAATCATATTGGTGTAATAGGGTGGTGAAAACAGATGGAATGTGATTCATCCAGCCTAATGCAGAACAACACGCCGAAGAGCTTATTGTGAAACTGATATCCTTGAAGACATAGCTCCAGAAAGTGCTATAATATGGTTTATAGACGTGCAAAAAGCAGACATCCAGAGGTCGAATTTACACAGTGGTTCCAGGTGGCGTGAAATGCAATGTCACACATTTTTTGGGAGGAATAGTTTGCTCTAAAGGAGCATGATTTTTATCTGGAGACGAGGAATCAAGCAAAAGCAAGTTAAATGGACCAGCGATTGGCCCAAACCACTGCTCGTACCATAGCTGTTGTTTTCTTACGCCGCTATTCCATTCTTGCTTTCTGTGACATAAATATATCCTACTGCCCTTGCAAGATCACACACACGAGAAAGAGTCGTAGGGAGCAGAGCACCTTCAGCTTGTCGCAGCACAATAAATAACTTTATAGCCGATTTACCATCAAGTTAAACAATCGGTATAATTGTATACTAATGTATTGAGGCATTGATTTTACTCGACTTTGACACAACTCTCTTAGTACCTCTAATTTCCTGGATTCCTTTTAAATGCATTTCTTCTTCAAACAAATTCCTCACTGAAGGATAGAATAATCATCTACAAATTTTCGGGTCGATTCGGTATTTTGCTGTGCATATCAAGTGGACACTTCGTTTGAAATGTCGTTATCTTATGTCTTCCAATTCTATAGCACTGTTTCAAGTTATGCTACCGTCTACTACTTCCCTTGAAATCACTCTAATCTACGTCACACACAATTTGATGTGCATAACGTAGTAGGTAACTATCATGCACATCCCATAAATCTTATCAAGAAACCTTGAAACGCGCGGAGATCAGTTTTTGTAAAAAGTCCTTCTTGTTCTACCCTGAATATTTGTCCTTTTTCTTATGCAGAACACGGTCATACTGCTGTGGAATTATTCGAAACCTATTCACAGTTGCGTTATTCCTATGCTGCGGATGATCTTCGATGTATGTTATTATGTTTAATACCCGCTCCTTGGACAACGATTTGCCTTTACTACGTTTCAATGGAGCCGAGATTTCTGGCTCCCTGCCCTACAAGTATGATGAACTACATAGCTGGGACTCGTTTCAGTATCAGTTTCACTTGTTAAGCACATATTATCATCATTCCGCTCGTTATTTATACCATCTGTACAGTCAAACATATACGATGCCACACATCCCACTGAATCATCTTGCAGAAGTCTTAATATTTTATCTGCCACTTCTTTCTCACTCTGCAAAAATCCCTGTGTTTCTTTCTGACGAATCATCAACTTCGTGAAGTGTTGTTGTAGATATATTACAATGTTTGTTTCTTAATTGTTGCCATTGCTCTGCTTCATATCAGCACCACTAGCATTGTAACACTATTGCGAGTTACTCGTTGACTAAGCAGTTCAGTTATGTTCCATAGCCTCATGTTGTGCTCGCAGCTGGAGACCTCCAGTCCCACCTCTGTTGCCATTGGCAGTCAATATTGTGGTTGCATGATAGACAATATGTGAGCAGTCGAATGCCCTAAACATCATTGGCCTTTTGCCACCCCGCACTCAAAGGGGTCGTCGTAAGTATAGTAAAGCTTTTCGCCCTCCACCTCCAAGACACACTCACCATCCTCGACAATCCCAAGCTGGCCCACATGCCCAGTGGTGGAGAGGCATACACGTTGTACCTCTCACTTCTATCTTCCAGTATTTATGCACTGTGCTATGAGCGGATTTAAAACCGCACGTCACAGTGTAAGACATGAAAACTATGATCAATTACCACCCCACACCCTCCTATCGACACCTCTTCATCTTTTGTTTAATCGTTATCGCTGGTTAGCCCTTAGATTAATATAACTTTTGTACGCTCTTCCTTCCCTAATTGGTGCCATCATCTAGGCTAGACGTGGAAATACACGTTATTAGCATGACTTTCCTCGATTAGACAAATTGTTTTAGCCCTGTTTGACCTCTATACTAGGTTTGTGTGTCAAGTACCACAAATTTTCAGAGGTTCTCACTGTTTCCATAAATTATGTAAACTTATGTAGTATCTGGTAGCAACGGTATTTGACTGTTGTCCAGTAGTCACATTTTCTGCTCAGTCCTGAATTAAATTATCGCAGCTGTTTACGTAACTGTAAAAAATACGTACGAGGGGAAGGAATGGAATAAAAATTCATGAATCTTAATTAGTTCGACAAAAGTTACAAAGTACACTCGCTTTTACCTAAGTATATAAGTCCCAGGCCTGTTCTCGTGTTCTTCCACTTTGTAGTGCGCCATCTGCTCGCTGACGGATTGCACATCATGAACCCAGCCGCTTAATCTCGTGTGCAGCATGTCTCTCAGATGTTTCATGCTGTTAATCCATTCATGGCGTTGCAGATCATTTGAGTGGATACCCTGAGACACACAGAAGGTGGTTCAAATTACTTACAATATTCACAATTAGCAGCCAACTTTAAGTTACACGTGTAGGTGCGACTATTGCATAATGCTTAAGTTAATGCCAGCTTATGACTAAATATTCAGTTTTGTGCAACATATTATAACATTAATGCAAAGTGGGTTGTATTGATGTCTTATCAAACACACGATTCTCAAGCTACAAAGTCAGTTCAGAGAGTTGCATTTATTTGTACACAATGGAGTCGAATTAATGTGACCACCACCTACATTCGACGTTAACACATACTAGCTATGGACGTGTATGGGTAGTTATAGATAAACTTTCCCTAAACAGATTATAAATGGATCTAATGGATACGTTCGTCATACGCCGCGCACTGCTTTCTGCCGTTATTTCACGCAGTGCTGGTTGTCTGTCAGCAGTGACAGCTGTAGTCAAACGCCGCTGCTCTCGATCATCAACTGAAGGGTGTCAGCCACTGCATTGTCCGTGGTGAGAGGAAATCCCTGAAATTTGCTATTCTCGGCACAGTCTTTATACTGTAGGCAGCAGGATACTGAATTCTCTGACGATTTCTGAAATGGAATTGCCCATGAATCTAGCTCTAACAACTATTCCGCGTACAAAGCCTGTTAACTGCCGTGGTGCGATCATAACCACGTCAGACACGAATCACCTGAGTACAGTTGGCAGCTGCGCCAATGCTCTGCCCTTCCACGCCTTGTGCACGCGACATTACCACCGTCAGTGAGTGAGCACATCGTTACCCCGTGCCTTGTCACCTCAGGGTAATTTCGCAGAAGGAGCAGGAATACTGGAGTGTGAGGTAGGTAGTGGTTGGTCATGATGTCCACGGTGCATAAGCTTAAGTTTGCGCCCATTAAATTCTTCATGTGTGGATAGACATTCTCCAAGTTATTTCTGAACGATGAAGCCTTTAAAAAATCAACATAGGCTGTCAAATTCTATTACGCAAGGTGATCTTTATAGCAGACCGTAATCCCTGACCCCTCTCTCCCGCGTATTACCTATCGAGTAATAGACTCCAAATAAGCAGATTCTCAGATAGTGAGATAAAGGACGGTTTAGTAACATCTGGAACATTGCCTAAGAAATACGTAGCCATCAGGCTTAGGCTTGTACTGTAGGATCTGACAGGGAGTTTTCCTGCTGGTTTAGGAAGTTACGAGAAACTACGAACAAGAAAGGTACGGATGATTTTCTTGGCTATCCTTAACCGTTCCGACTGTGCTTGCTTTGCCTAATAACCGCACAAGGTAGAGGGGGTCCGATCTCTTGCAGTGAGTTAACATTGCAGTCAGAGCGGCGGAAACAGCGACAGTGTGAGCCACGTAAGCCAGTAAACAGACTAAGAGGACTGACCACGTACTCGTGGCTGGGTGTATCACTTTCTCATCCCGCGTACATATAACATAAAACACGAAAAGAATCTCCACTTACCATTTGCTCGAAAGCGAGGGGGACGAGCAGCTGAGAGAAATGTTTCACACCCAGTGAGAGCAGCTGCGCCGAGTCCCGCCAGTAGTCAGAGAGGTGCTCCAGGAAGACCGGTATCTCGGCCTGGAATTCTGGACAAGAAGACAGACGACAAAGTGGTGAAGAGGTCAGTGAATCAGATTTCTATGCGAGCACAACATTCACTTTCTGCATTCACAAGGATAAAGAGGGTATGAAGGTAGAATTTACTAAATATGTATACACTGTCAGACTACAGTCACACTACAGTATGGACACCTTTTTCGGACCGAAGCGGTACACGAGTAGTATATCTGTGCCTGTATCGTATGTTGATGGAAATGTCATCTCTATGTCAGCTTACTTTTAGAATTTTAAACACTGGCGTCACCAGCACTAAATTCCAGGGAGGGGGGGGGAGGGGGACCAAATAGGTAGGCTTACATCATAAAAGACTCTAAATGGGACATCTCCTTGAAGAAAGTAAAAAAAAATTGGAAGCTAAAATCATTTTTTGGAGGATTGGTAAGGTCTCAGACCACATAAACTGACGGGGAAAGAAAACGCAATGCCAAGAAAGAATTGTGCGACATAAACGAAAGTAGGAGTGTTTCTATATCTTAATGATGACGCCTATTCCAATTTCGCGCCAGTCGCGTATGACGATACAAATTACATTTATTTAAACACACACTGTAACTGTTATGATGGTCAGTTACCTTTGATACTGGATGTGGCACATTGACGTTAGTCAAGAATATCTTTAAGGCGACAGACACGCTATTATCAACACCTCACAGCGTTTGTAATAGGGCTATGGGAACCTGGACGTTCCGTTGTGATATTGCAGAAAGACTTGACAGGTAGGTAGGTAGCCACTGTACATGACTGCTGGCCACGGTGGACACGAGAATGCACGGTCTCGAGAAGACTGGGCTCCAGACGACCACGTGGCTCTGTGGAGAGGGAAAACCATCGTGTTCAGCAGATGGCTGAAGGAAAGTGAGCAGCAGTTGGAACAACAGTAACATAATGAACTGTTACAAACTGGTTACTTCAAGGACAGCTCCGAGCAAAACTCCCTGTACTGTGTGCATTCTCCTCACCCCAAACCACCGCCATTTGCGACTTCAGTGCTGTCAAGAGAGAGCTCGCTGGGGGCAGGGTGGAGATCTGTCGTGTTTTCTGATGAGAGTTGGTTCTGCCGCGGTGCCAGTGACGGCCATGTGTCAGTCAGGAGGAGCCCAGAGGCCTGCAGCCAGCTTGTCTGTGTGCTAGACACATTCAGCCTACATCTGGAGTTATGGTAGGAGGTGCGATTTCGTATAGTAGCAGGAACACCCTCGTGGTTATCGCATCCCTCTGACGCAAATTTGTACGTCAGTCTGATGACTCGACCTATTGAGCTGCCATTCACGAACAGCGTCCTAAGGAGTGTTTTCCAACAGGATATCGCTCGCTGTAGTGACCCCAACATGCTCTACAGTCGACATGTTGCCTTGGGCTGTTCGACCATCACATTTCCGATCGAGCGCGTATAACACATCATCAGAAGACGATTCCAGTGTCATCCACACCAAGCTTTAACCGTCCCTGCATTGAGTGACCATGTGCAATAGGCACGGAACTCCATCCGACAAACTGAAACGTGGCACCTGTACGACACAACGGATGCTCGTTTGCATGCCTGCATTCTAAATTTCGGGAGTTACACGTTTATTAATGTACAAGCATTTCACATTTGGAATGGCTTTCGCCATGCTTACATTAAGCTGTTATCTACCAGCGCTAATCATCTAAATATGGTACCTAGACATGTATATTCCCGAAATTTAGTTATTCTACATTAAATAGGTTTTTGTGTTGCAATTTTTTCCGTCACTCTTATTCAGTAGCTTTTTAAACTTCTACAGCTTTCGAATTTAAGCCCAGATTAAAACTTGTTTTGTTATTACCTAATACAAAAACATATATGATATTAACATATCCACTATCGAGGGTATGTGCATGATTAAAGTGTATTACCTCCTAAACAAACATGAAAACCATTTCGAACTTCAAAATTTTTCAAAGCAAATAAAAGATTCGTCCATCCAAGATTTCGTCTCAGTCGCTTGAGTATAACAAAAAGAGGCGGAGACCACATTTTTAAATATTGTATTAGTTTCATTATTAAAACCAGCTTAAGAAAATGAAAATAACCCGTTACAAAACACAATGTACTTCATAGTTTCAAGTACAGACCTGCTGTTTACATATGCTTGTGTACATATCTCTGCATTTGAATACGTGTGCCGGCCGGCGTGGCCGAGCGGTTCTAGGCGCTAGCCGGCCGCAGTAGCCGTGCGGTTCTGGGCGCTACAGTCTGGAGCCGAGCGACCGGTACGGTCGCAGGTTCGAATCCTGCCTCGGGCATGGATGTGTGTGATGTCCTTAGGTTTGTTAGGTTTAAGTAGTTCTAAGTTCTAGGGGACTGATGACCTCAGCAGTTAAGTCCCATAGTGCTCAGAGCCATTTGAACCATTTATGAATACGTGTGCCTATACCAGTTTATTTGGCGCTTCAGTGTAGTTCATAATAAGTTGAGCCACCCTATAATAGAATTAAAAATATTAGGAGCCCTTGTGTACTGAACATAAAAACTCAATCTGTACATCTAGTTTCATGTAGACAGAGAGAAAAGCTTAGGCAAGTGTTACTCAAGCATAACACTGCGTTTTCAAATGTATGGAAACATATTACTAACGCATTTTAAATGTAAGACTTTGGAAATATTTTTCAAGAAACCATATCCAATGATGACCAGTTGCCAAGAACCTATTAAGAAACGATTCAACGAACGTTAGATTGGGGGATATTGTAACACGCAATACATATTTTTAAAAATCCACTGGCGGTAGCACTGAATTGTTATAGAATTGTAAGGCTGGTACTAGATGCTCATACTTTAAACAAAATTTAATGAGGGTCAGCGCACAAAATATACAAAGTTATTGCAATAATTCAGAGAAGCTACTTGTTTCACATGAATGGTTCGATATAATTTGTGGTTACTCGAATTTTCCATTGGCAAAAGACTGAAGAAAATACGTGTTCCGTATATATAATGGATTTTCGAATTTTCCATTGGCAAAAGACTGAAGAAAATACGTGTTCCGTATATATAATGGATTTTCTCGTGGGTATGGAGTATTTCCGTCTGTCTTTAATATATCGGTCTTTGCCATTTTAAGAGATATGGCGCTGTTACAGGGGCAGGAACCATTAGGGCAAGTGACATTTTACGTAGACAACATGAAGTTGCATGTCCTACTTGGGAAGAGTATTTTAGTTTTCTGGACAATGTATGAGATGAAGTAGGAAAAGGTGGCACAAAACTGAATTAAGAAAGTATGGCATGCACTAAGAATCAATTGAATTTCTTGCTCCATGTGTTTAACGGAGAACGTATTTTAGCGAAACCATCCAGGTTCTCAGTGACTGAGCTGTTTGAAACGTCAAAGAAAAAGCAACAACGTAAAGCCATGTTTGGCCTGTTTATGTCTGATCGGCGTTTTCTGGAAGGAGTCATTCTACGCTCCTTACACACATCAGTTGTTAAAAGAGGATAGCTCCTGGGTTCAGACTGAAGAATATCAGCCCACATTTCGAAAGCTCATAAATTGTTTCTTAAATAACCCGCTGCTGAATCACTCAGATTTTGAGAAGACTTCTTTTATTTTAGTGAGCTCTGATGCATATGGTATAAGAGTGTAGGTGTTTAAAATAAAAAAGAAGGGGATATTGAAGTGCATAAGATGATTGTTTTTACGACTTAATCAGGACAATCAGTGGAGCATAATAACGGGTATCAGATCTAGACGCAGTGGCCATCGTATTTGGAATGCAGAAATTTGAGCATTCTTTGTTGAGTCACCAAGTAAAAATATGCAATGGTCTTAAAGCATTAACATTTTTGTAAACTTGTAAGTTGAAACATGCAAGGTGAGCAATGTTCCTGCAACAGTTCGATCATGAAATTAAAAACATATGAAGGAAGTGTACTTTGGCGTCCAACAGGTTGCCTAGAAATGTTGAGCTATATAAGGCGTCTGAAATTACATTAACTGAAAACGATTCGGTACTCACTTTAGCTATAAATTAAATCAAGGTGGAAAATGCTTTGAAGAAAATATGTCAGTACTCTGAAAGAGAACAGAATAGGGTGATCATCGGAGATTAAAAAATGTCATTTGCGAGACCCTAATTATCTCGTGGTAATACAATATTACATCCATCAAGGAATTTGGTTCAGGAGAACGAACATGGATTTGCCAGAACGGCTACTATGCTGCCCCTCCAAAAATCTGCGCTTTTAATAGACTATGTGT
Organism: Schistocerca serialis cubense; assembly: GCF_023864345.2. Lineage (NCBI taxonomy): Eukaryota > Metazoa > Arthropoda > Insecta > Orthoptera > Acrididae > Schistocerca > Schistocerca serialis. The sequence goes on along the minus strand of NW_026047674.1, from coordinate 706,006 downwards.
ATTTACAGTAAGAGCATTAAGGGACTAAGAAGTGTATTGCAAACTTCAGTGACACAGTAACTTTTGAAAATATGCGTTTTGAGTTAGAGACTAGTAAGTAGCATTGTGCAAAGGAATATGCAATCCCTTTAACACAGTGGAATTATTAGCATTAGATCATTTTCGACCTACACGTAGTTCTAGAGGAGCGTGTTTTGGTCTACGTCAGGGGATTCAGTAAATACATTAAGCTATTTCCAGACAGAAGAGCTAATGCCACAACACCTACAGAAAAGCTGGGTAACAACAATTTTGTTGTTTTAGGCATGCCTGAGAGTATTGTGTTGAATAATGGTAAACAGTTTCATGCTAAAATATTTATGAAATGTTGTCGGGACACGATACATAATTATCTTAGGGGTTTCCTTTGGATAAATATGAGCGGTAGGGTTACAGGGGACTTTGCAGGAGATGTAGAGGAAACATTCCACATGGCGTAATAATATTAGGTATTTAGAAGGCATCCTTAACAACCACAAGCATGATGCAACAGTATTTACACCACGCGAATTGACGCATGGTGCAGGGAATGGCGGCAATTGAATCTCAATCTAGATAAGTGTAATGTGCTGCGTATACATAGAAAGAAAGATCCCATATCATTTAGCTACAATATAGCAGTTAATTCCATAAATTATCTGGGAGTACTCATTACGAGTGATTTAAAAAGGAATGATCATATAAAGTTGATCGTCGGTAAAGCAGATGCCAGACTGAGATTCATTGGAAGAATCCTAAGGAAATGCAATCCGAAAACAAAGGAAGTAGGTTACAGTACGCTTGTTCGCCCACTGCTTGAATACTGCTCAGCAGTGTGGGATCCGTACCAGATAGGGTTGATAGAAGAGATAGAGAAGATCCAACGGAGAGCAGCGCGCTTCGTTACAGGATCATTTAGTAACCGCGAAAGCGTTACGGAGATGATAGATAGACTCCAGTGGAAGACTCTGCAGGAGAGACGCTCAGTAGCTCGGTACGGGCTTTTTTGGAAGTTTCGAGGACATACCTTCACCGAGGAGTCAAGCAGTATATTGCTCCCTCCTACGTATGTCTCGCGAAGAGACCATGAGGATAAAATCAGAGAGATTAGAGCCCGCACAGAGGCATACCGACAATCCTTCTTTCCACGAGCAATACGAGACTGGAACAGAAGGGAGAACCGATAGAGGTACTCAAGGTAGCCTCCGCCACACACCGTCAGGTGGCTTGCGGAGTATGGATGTAGATGTAGATGTGAATGCAAATTAATATGTAACCATGAACCAGAGCTGACTGACTTTTCTTGTTTTATTCGATATCTCATTAGGCAACAATCAAGCACAAGAAAGAGTAAATATAGGGGAAAGAGTGTTAGATGCGAAATGGTGATATGATGTAAAATCTATCACCTACCTCTAGTTTCAAAGTGGGATAACTGGTACTAGTAATGAAAAACGCAGAATGGCACAAACTAAAATGGATATGCAGGTATATCAGCAACCATTCAGAACTGTACGAAACCCCACATGAATGTCTCTCGAATATCAGAAAATTTGGAAGGCATTGAAACTCAGGAACATTATAGCCCTGAAAAAATTATAAGTAACTGTAACTAAGAGTTTTTTGGGAAGGTGTTTCTGCATGGTAGTTACCAGTTTGGCGACCAGTGAGATCTGATATAGATGGAACTTTATTTTCAAATTCAAGTTTCATACTTCCATTCATCTTTCGTTCTTGATAATTACGTGTTATTTGTCTTCATTTTTGACTATATTGATTAGAATGGCGCAGCTGAAACAGTTACCTGATACTGACCACTCTGAATCAAGACAGAAATCTGAAAAGAGAGTTTGCATCTGAGAACTACGTAAACAAATATACATGTTGCAACAATAAAGTAATGTTAATGGTGTGAAAAAAATGTTGCTTACCGTTTTAGTCAAGTTTAGTGTTGTCTCCTTCAAAGTAGTTTCAATCTGATTGCACACACTTTTTCCAGCGCTTCTGCCATTGATGGTAACATTTCTGGAACTCATCTTCTGTAATATTCTCCAAGACCCTCGTCACAGCTTTTTGACGTCTTGTTTTGTTTGAAAATGGTGTACCTCGACCGCCGTTTTGACTCTTGGAAATAGAAAACAGTTGCACGGAGCGATATCTGGTGAATAAGGTGGCTGTGGTAGTACTGAAATTTGTTTTGAGGTAAAAAATTGCTGCACCGACAGAGCAGTATGCGATGGCGCATTATCGTGATGCAGAAACCAATTATTAGCAATGTTGGCACGGACACGAACAACTCTTTTGCAAAGTCTTTCTAAAATCTCTTTGTAGTAATATCGGTTAACTGTTTGTCCAGGAAGCACTCACTCTTTATGAACAGTTCCGTTGGAATCAAAGAAGCACACAAGCGTGCATTTCACTTTTGACTTTGACATGCGAGCTTTTTTGGTCTGAGTGATCCCTTTGAGCACCATTGCGAACTTTGGCCTTTTGTCTCTGGATCGTACTGAAAAAACCAACTTTCGTCACCAGTGATAACACGGCCCAACAATTCTGGATTCATTTCTGTTTGCTCTAACAGATCGGCTGCCACATTTTTCCATGTTTCTCGGTGTTGTGGTGTGAGATTTTTGGGGACCAATTTTGCAGGAATTTTTCTCATACCAAGATCTTCAGTTATTACTAGACGAACCGTTTCTCGATTGATGTTCAGTTCTTCTGCAATCATTTTCACAGATAATCTTCGATCAGATCGTACGAGTTCACGCACCTTGGCCAAGTTGACACACGTCCTTGAGGTTGATGGTCGTCCATTGCAGTCTTCATCTTCAACATTGGTTCTGCCTTCACTCAACATTTTTTGCCAACGAAAAACTTGAGCGCTTGACATAACCTCCTCTCTAAAAGCCTTCTGAAGCTTACCGTAAGTTGTCGACGCGTTCCCACCCAATTTCATGCAAAAAGAAATGACATACCGTTGCGCAATATTATCTGGTTCCATTTCCGTGACGAGAGACGCAAACACGTGTTAACTTATTACAGCACAACTCACGACTGAGCAGTTGCATCGATGTGCCGCTTGGACTAGAAGCATAGATCAAAGTCAAAGGTACTGCAGGGTTGCCACATCTTGCAAAGAAAATCAGTCTCATTACTTTATTGTCGCACCTCAGATATACATTTATATCTTATGTAGATAGTAGAGAATATGACGTGTATGGAGGCACAGACCTATATTAAATCAGATCTATGTTCGTTGCATTGAAGATGACGCTAGTAAAAGCCTGAAGATGCCACTAAGTGTAGTTATTAGGTATTACTTAAAAGAACTGAAGATGTGGCATGAAGTAGACGCCCCTATACGTTGAAAGGGGTCAGTATAATGATGAAGTATGGAGATATACTGGATAAAAAGAGTATAAAACGTCGTGTATATTGAGGAGAAAAAGAGGTTCGGGGCAGTAGGGAGAAGTTTTCTCGGAAATGACTCAGGAAAACGCAGATAACTGCAGTGCGGCAAGAAGTGGTAGAGACAAATAAAGAGCAAGTACAACCAGAAGTAATGTCTCAGTTATATAAGGGACGATCAAAAAGTTTCCATCTGAAAGCTCTTGCTACAGGATATCTGCAGTGTAGCATGACTCTGACGCGGGTATAGAAGCACCCACATGTAGGCAAGGGACTAGTGTGCCATTTGTGTCTCTTCGAGGAGTGTGCGGTAAACACAGCCCCATAATCTATGTGTTCTCTGTCTTAGACAAGATTTACTTCCTAACATAACTTAAAGGGTACATTCCGCTTCATTTAACAATTATCTTAGCACCCACTGCTTCTCTTGTGTGGAGTGTATGGTCTAAACAGATTATTTCTTTATCAAATTCTTACGTCGTTCAGAAATCGCTACATCTTCTAAAGTTTTCACGCTAATTAAGGCCGTAGAAGTATGGTCTTTTCCGAATGCACTTCCGACCAGAAATCAATTCTGGTAGCTGGAGTCAGAGATCCTCGTTAATCCACCATTGTGAGTTCTTGTGGTGACATTTACTTTCATCAAAACTTTCATTGCCTAACGCATATTGCCTTACAAGTCAAATACCAATTTTATAGATTAAACTTGAAATATGTTTTAATATAAAGAATTTTTTTATAAAACTTTCGTCCCTTATTTCACCCCCTTAGAGGTTGCATTTCCAGAAAACGTTTAAACATGAATTTCTTTACGTCTAACCAAGAAGCCAAATACAAATTTTGAGACATTTTATTTGAAAAATTCCTTCGTAATCAAATATTTCCAGAACCATTTTTATTCCCAATTTCGCCTCCTTATCGGCTGAATTTCCAGAAACACCGAAACACATTTTTTTTTTTAATTTCCAACTAAGAACGCAAATACAAATTTTCTTAAACTTAGCTTCAAAAAGAATTACTTAATGAAATACTTTCATAAAAATTTACATCGTCTGTTTCACCCCTTTAGGGACTGAATTTCCAAGAAACACCAAAAGACGTATTTCTTGTTTCTAACCGAGAATCCAAATACAAATTTTCATTAATTTAGATTAAAAATGCTTTCATAATGAAATAAATTCATAAAACATTTCACTGCCTATTTCACCCCCTTAGGCGTTGAATTTCCAAATACGTTGAAAACCGTATTTCTTTTTATTTCTAAGCAAAAATTCAACCAACATAGATGTAGCTTCAATAATTACTTCAATAGTTCTTTAATAACGATTTGTTTTTTTAAAAAGACAGTCACACACTATTTCTCCCCCCCCCCCCCCCCCCCACAGGAGTTCAATTCCCAAAAGTGCTGAAACACTGTTTCTTTAGCCCTCTCCAAATTTCGAATTTGTATCCTTGGTGGTTAAGGCTGGGTCGTGACGAGTGAGTCACTCAGGACATTGCCCTTAATATATAGAGATAACAAACTTTCAAAGGAGATACTCACCAGTTTTGCTGATGTTGTGGTCATTATGAAGAAATTCCCAATTATAATCCAAGACAAGGCGATTCCTGTGGTTTATGGCTCTTGTGATCTGCTGTACAGCGTGCAGTAACTTGGTGAGGGTCGCACCCCTCAGCCGATCCGTTTGCAGTGTCTCCAGGTTCCATTCCATGTTATCCAACCTTAAACAATAAAATGCGGTCACCTGATGTAACAAGTGACATTTTGGTACTAGACCGTCTTTTCTTGAACAGAGCAATGAAACCAAACTCAGGCAGCCACTTCTCAAGTTTTTATGTCGCCCTTCGACACTGACATCCAGGCCATTAGGTATGAATCAAGATATTAGACTGATTTATTCCAGCGTGAATTGTGAATGGTATGCGAGTCTGTTGACACGTTATGGTAAAGTGAGCGGTCTTTGTTGAAATACAAGAATACTTGTGCACAAATTCATCCAATACTATAATAGAACAAGTACAAACTCTAGTACAGATAGATCATTACTAACGTACTCCTTATAGAACATACAAACATATACATTATGTTGATTGGTGAATGTTCAAATTTCATAATCAGATCATAGCACTTGACGCAAGTCTTTCAGGCTAAGATTCGAAACATGCTGTTGACAGTTCTCTACAAGTGTCTGTTCCTGCACAGCACAGCCACATGCAACACTTTCACTATAAAGCCACCACTTCATCAGGAGGTGGCCATATCTCCCTTGCACCGCTCGGGTGCAGCTGAGTCATGACCATTCACCACAACGAAGATCAGACTCTGCATGCTTCACCATTGGTTTCTGAATAAGATGCGCCTTTTGGGTGGATGTTCATTCCCACATTCTTTCTACATCTCGGTGACATCGAAGATAAATACGCAAATAAACACAAAGTGGCGTGTGTGACTTTCTTCAGGTGTGCAGTCAGTGGATTTATGGAATACGGTATTTAGAACTGAGTTCATACAGGGCTTCAAAAATTTGCACCTCGGTCGCTTTACATATCAGGTAAGCAGGAGCAATGTGGGATAGGACAGGCAACCATTGAGTGGCACTTGATCTGGCAGTGCCATTAACGGTTCTCAAGCCCTCACTGTGCATAGTCGTCACTACATTTTCATGCTGTGGCATTGCGTAGCATATTTGCATTTAATCCCCAGTCGTTTCCAGAAAATTGGTTTACTGTTGTGCCAAACTTTGTCAGGTTCATTGAGTGCAGCACAAATGGCACAGATAGATAAAAGAAGACACCTACAGTAGGTGTTGCGGGAAGCAGTTAAAGGAGACTTTTATTTAATCTAGTAGCATCTGGAACTTGCTGCGAACCTCTTTATTGTGCAGATGTAACGCTATGATCTTTATTTTATTTGGGTTTGGACAGGGTCAGCGCACTGGTCAACCAAAGCACTGTGACCACCAAATTACTATCGATACGTAACCGTCCAGACTGTAGCAGCTTTACCTGGCAAGGGACGTGTGCTAGTCACACACACACACACACCATGTGGTATCAGTGGGCGAGCTGTCTGTGTGTAGAATGGGAAGGCACGCAGCCCATCTGAGTTCCTCCAAGGGCGGATTGTGATGGCCCAGAGGCTCGGCACGAGCATTTCAGAAACTGCACGACTCGACGGATGTTCCGGGAGTGCTGCGGGAGTGTCTTCAATGCGAGGCGACGCTAAGGCGGAACCACATCCTGACATCCTACAACTCAAGCACCTGATCAAACCAGGGCAACTCCCTACAGATCATCTTACCGCCCTCAATTAAACGGGAAAGCACAAAATTAAAAAGACTGAAAATCGAACGAGATATGAATAATGAAACAGACGTCTTTGCCACACCAAGAAATGGAGGAACACAGGCCTGATGGCCTGGATGATATCTGCAATATAGGAATAAAGCATTTTGGTACTACAACATTAAAATGTAATGTACGGTTAATGAATAGCTGTATCACTAGCATGCACATTCCGAAACTCTAGAGGAAAGCCAGAGTGGTAGCCCTGCTAAAAACCCTACAGATACTCAAACTTCTCGCCTTTCTCACATTCGTGTCATCTCTATGGGGCCATTGAAAGAATACTTTTTGAAAGACTTTTTGTAGCATTAGAGACCAAATTCATACCAGAACCAGTAGGATTTATGCCTGGTGGTTGTGGTAAAATACTCGGTCTCATTCAACATATAGAGGACGGCCTCCAACAGAAACAGATAATGGGACTTGCTTTTACAGATCTTTCGGCTGGCTATGATACTGTCAGTCACCAACGGCTGCTCATTAAGTTTTATAACAAGGACTTCCGAATGACAAAATTAGGGGAACGTCTATTTCAAAATAGACTTTTTATGTGACGCTACAAACAAGAAATAGGCACAGGAGAAGGCGAAAAAATGACACAAACACAAAATTGGCTCAAATGGCTCTGAGCATTATGGGACTTAGCTTCTGAGGTCATCAGTCCCCTAGAACTTACAACAACTTAAATCTAACTAACCTGAGGACATCACACACATCCATGCCCGAGGCAGGATTCGAACCTGCGACCGTAGCAGTCGTTCGGTTCCAAACTGTAGCGCGAAGAACGGCTCGACCACTTCGGCTGGTCTACACACACACACACACACACACACACACACATATATATATATATATATATATATATATATATATATATATATATATATATCGACGATATTGCCATGGGCTCACAAGGAAAATTGTTTGTGGTGTGAATTCTCAAAGACATACTATGGAGAATACTTCCGCACATCAAATCCCAGTAGAACTCTGATGTGTGACTTTCACTTTACAAATAAAGGCGCACATACACAATTTAAAGTGGCGAGGCTGTGTCAAGAACTGAACCAGATGAACCGCTGAAATATTTGGGTATCCGACTTAACAACAATGTGACATTTTGGACGTTAAGGGAAAAGTGTGTACGAATAATAACATCATCCAAAAATTCAGCGGCACGAAATGGGGAGTTCATCCTCAAATTCTGAGAACATCGACTCTCGTCTTATGTTTCTCTGCAGCTGAGAATGCGACAAATGCCTGGTACCACTCTGCAGTTGCCACATATGCCGAGGTGGCAAACAATGAAAAAGAGCGCGTAGTGTCTGTCTCCTAAAAACAAAGCTAGTTCGGCAAATTTAGCTAACTTTCGACATAGCTCGACCCATGAACAGAAGGTAAGTTGCAGTCCGATTATCACCGGCACCATTTATACGGTTACCAAATACAGCACAGGCTACTGATATCCCAGTGGAGTTTAATGCGAAGGACTAATTCTGTAAACGAGCCTCCTGAAATAGGATGAAAAATTTATTGCAAAACTGTACTGATCAGATGCTCATAAAGCCTGAAGAACGACTGGCTGCTGCGAATAATCTGTTGTTTCCGACATGGCAGGTGCTTCACCACTTAAGAACTACCATCACACCCTGCAATACCAAGCTGAGAAAATGGAGATTTAAGAAGAACAACTCCCGTGAATGTGCTACAACACAAGACTTAACGATATGTCCAAAAACAGGCAAAACGATCACAGTGGCATACTTTATGATGGCAAATGACAAAGCCACCCATGTGTCTCAGTACTGGAAATTCATTTATCAGCCGGAACATTATGACGCTCCATTGGACTCACGGATATCCATGTAAGTGTTCCCTGCAGCATTATGGAGCCGCCACCAGTCTGTCTCCACCCCACAGTACACGTGAAGGAACTGTTCCCCTGGAAGACGACGGATTGGGGCCCTTCCAGCGGAGTGATGAAGAAGGGATTCACAGATCATGCCACAATATACCACTGCGCCAAGTTCCAGAGTCGATGGTAGTGTGCCCATTTCAGTCGGAGTTGCTGACGTCGTTAACATTTGCAGGCACATATGCCCTCAGCTGTGGTGGCCTGTCACTAGGAATGTTTGGTGCACTGTGTGTCTAGACACACTTGAAATCTGGCCAGCACTAAAGTTGGATGTTAGTTCCCCCACTGCCCGCTGCCTGTCCTGGTTCACCAGTCTGCACAGCCTACGACGTACGACATCTGTCATGATGGGTGGCCACCCAACCCCACGACGTGTGGACGTGCTTCCACCAGGGTGTCGCCACATGTTGAACACACTCACCACTGCAGTCCCAGAACACCCAACAAGTCGTGCAGTTTCCGTGCTGGACCTCTGGGCCATCACACTCTGTCCTCGGTCACACTCACGTATATCACGTGCCTTCCACATTATAAACATGCACAGAATACTCACTGATACTAGAGATGCACCGTGCATGTGTCGACTGGCAATTATTCCTCACAGGGTGACAGTTCCGTCGCCTGGGTGGGTTTATATCACTGGTAGGTCGGTGGTCATAATGTTCTGGCTGATCGGGTCTCTAGTACTGTTACCAATCTGCACACATAAGGTAAGTAAGTATTGACATAGAGCCTGATGTTATTGTAACTATGCTCCCAGGTCGTTGATACCAAACATGAACAACAAGGGCCCTAACACGATTCTGTGGGACACATTGCTAGTGACTCTTGGCATGCTGTCTGCAAACTGGCCGATTCATCGCTGCCCAGGCCTACCACACTCTTCCATGGAGCCATTCCTGACACCATCGAATGAGTACGGAGAGAGTTCTCATGATGGTGGACCCACACTTTTACCATATCTAATGCATGCTCAACCTGGTTCATGTAACAGCTGGAATGGTTGTTTTATTCCTGTGTGGATCAATATTTTAAGGATATTGTACATGTCGTTGTTTTACAGCTTGAAGACAACAAACATAATTCTTACGATTCTTATGGACAAACATTTCGATATTTGCACATCTATTTTGACAAGAAGGGGCAGTTAGACAGCAGGGGCCTCATAGCAGAAACCATATGGGCATTTGCCTGAAGTGATTTAGGGAAAACAGAATACTGAAGTCAGAATATCTGGCTGGTGAATAGAGCAGACTCGTGGTGTACTGTCTGTTCATCTCTTAGTGACAGACCTGCATACTCGACCTACACAATATCAACTGCTATCAACACTATGACGATGATGTTAGGTTTTAATTTCATGTACTATAACTTCCCATCAGCTTGCTGGAAAATATTGAGCTAACATCCCTCCACAATGAGTGAGCTGTTGGGCTCTGAGAGATGTCAGCATTTTCGGGTAAAGAACACTGAGATGAAGTTTTACATAAAAACAAAATGCAGATAGAAAGTTTGCTGTGACATGACTGTGGTGTACTATTATTATTTACTTTTGTCTCCTTAAGCAATCTATTGAACGTTTTTATTCCTCTGTACATACCCATGTTCATGAACACAGCAATTCCTGCTCTAATTAACTGACTGATAAATGTACTCACTACTGTTCTTGCTTCATGTTGATGATATGTTATTTTACTTGCATCAGCAGACAGAATTAGTGATTTTCACAGATGATACACGTATTATTGTGAACGCTTGTAAAAAATCATGAGCAGAAAAAAATAGTAAATTGTGCTTTTGGAAAAGTTACTGACTTGTGGCCTCTAATGGGCCGCCTTTAAAATTTGAAAACACACTCACACACACACTTACCAACTAGTTTTGTACTGTAAAAAGCATCCTACCACTGATTAACCGAGAATACAGACCAGAAATAATTAACAGTCTAGAAGTTTTAATTTGTTAAGTGCCCATACTGATAAAAAGTTGAATGGGAAAACCCGTTGAGTAGACTTTAATGTTTAGGTTTACTGTTGCGATGAGAATAATTTCCAACTCTGGGGATATAGAAATCAGTAAGTTGAAATACTTTCCATATTTTCATTCACTGATGTCTTAATGGAAAATATTCGTGGCTAACTCCTCACAGGGGCAACAAGTTGTTCATTTCCCCAAAGAAAATAATTACAATTGTATGAGTGGTCCTCACACATACGTCCAGCAAGTATCCCTTTAATAATCTGAGAATATTAATCACAGCCTCATATTCATTTATGAACTTTAAAACTTGTTACATTAAAATGAATCGGAGTTTGAAAGTAACAGAGATATTCATAACACTAGGAGGATTTGCTTTGCCCTTCATGCAACCTTGGCACAGAAAAACTGAAATATACACCATCTGAAAAAATTTCATATCAGAGAAGAGTTTTTCAATGTAGATTCAAGATGTGTCTCCTTAACAACTCCTTTTACCCCATAGAGGAATTCTTCAATTGAGTAGCCCATAGTCATGTGAATATTTTGGTTTAAAAATTGTGTCCTATTTTGTGAGATGGTTCGCATCATCAAAACGTTTATTTATTTATTTATCGTGACTATGATGTATGGAACACGTCACTAAGTAACTTGACATGCTAGAGCCGTTTCTTTTTCTAATATATCTTAATGACAACTTAACAACTGCAGCAGATGACTCTGGAGACGTTTTTCTTGTGGATGGGATAGACACTATCTTTACACACTCGAATTAGGAACTGAATAATATAGTATACTATATTCAGGAGGAAGTAGCTTTTGGTTCATAGCGAACAGGCTGATAAAATAAAAGCAGGTACATGCACTTTCTTGTGAATGAACATGTCTTTTCTGGTATTCAACTCCTACAATGGTGGTGTGAGTAATGCATCAGGACACAGTGTGTTCTCGTGTCTGGTGGTATACTATATTCTTAAACGACAGGTACTTTTTTTTAAGCCACCAGGTTTCTGACTAGTTTGGTGCAACTCACCATGAATTCCTCTCCTGTGCTAATCTCTCCATTTCAGAGTAGCACTTCCAACATTTGTCTTCAATTATTCGCTGGATATACTCCAATCCCTGTTTCTCTTTGTAGTTTCTACCCTCGACAGCTCCCTCTAGTACCATAGAAGCTATTCCCCAATAACTTAAAAGATGTCCTACAGTCTTGTCTCCTCTTCTTGTCAGTGCTCGAATATATTCCTTCCCTCGCTGACTCACCAGAGAACCACCTCATTCCTTACCTCATCAGTCAGCCTAATTTTCAGCATTACTCTGTAGCACCACATCTCAAATGATTCGATACTCTTCTTGTTCGGTTTTCCGAAAATCCATGTCTCACTTACCATACAATCCTATGCTCCAAACGTACATTTTCAGAAATTTCTTTCACAAATTAGGGCCTATGTCTGATACTGACACACTCCTCTTGGCCAGAAATGCTCTTTTCGCCAACACTAGTCTGCATTTTTTGTCTTTCTTTGCTCCGTCTGTCATGGGTCATTTTGCTGCCTAGGTAACAGAATTCCTTAATTTCATCTACTTCGTGACCACCAATTTGATGTTAAGTTCGTCGCTGTTCTCATTTCTGCTACTTTCGTCTTTCTTCAGTTTACTCCCAGTCCATATTCTGCACTCATTGGACTGTTTATTCCACTCAGAAAATCCAGTAATTCTTGATCACTTTCATTGAAGACAGCAAGGTCATCAGCGAACGTTATCATTGATGTCCTTTCACCGTGAACTTTAATACCACTCTTGAACATTTCTTTTTTTACCATCATTCCTTTTACGAAGAATAGATTGAGCAGTAGGGCCGAAAGAGTACATCCCTTTCTTACATCTTTTTAATCCAAACACTTCACTCTTGGTCTTCCACTCTCATTGTACCCTGTTGATTCTTGTACATGTTGTACACTACCCAATCTTTACTATAGCTTACCCTTATTTTATTCAGAATTTCGGACATCTTGCACCATTTGACCTCGTCGAACGCTTTTTCCAGGTCAATAAATCCTATGAAAGTGTCTTGATTTTTTCTTCCTTGCTTCGATTATCAACCGCAACGTCAGAATTGCCTCTCTGGTGGTTTACCTTCCCTAAAGCCAAGGTGACAGTCATATAATGGATTCTGCATTTTATTTTGTTTCTTCTGAATATTATTCTTGTCAGAAATTTGGATACATCAGATGTTAAGCTGACTGTGCGACAATTCTCGCTCTTGTCGGGTCTTGCAATCTTCAGAATTGTGTTGATGATGTTTGTTCAGAAGTCAGATGGAGTGTCCTCAGACTCATAAATTCTACACAACAACGTGAATGATGGTTTACTTACGACTTCCCCAATGATTTTAAAAATTTCGATGGAATATTATCTATCTCTTTTGCTTTATTTGGTCTTAAGTCTTCCAAAGCTCTTTAAATTCCGATAGTAATACTGGATCCCTTATCTCTTCTATATCGATTTCTGTTTCTTCTTTTTTAGGTTAGAGGGTCTTTTTTAGGTTAGAGGGTCTCAGGAAACCACAGAAAAACGTGTCTACAAGGGGGCAGGTAAAACACAGTAAGGCAGTTGTAGAAACAAGCGGTATTGTTGTTGTAAATTGTCGTAGCTGTTTGGGAAAGAACCAGAAGCTCAAATAGTTATAGGTACGTAAAGCTGGCTAAACCTGGAAATAAGTTCAGCCGAAATTTTTTCTAACGATCTTTCAGAAAGGATAGGTTAAGCACAGTTGTAGTTGAGTATTTATTGCTATCAGAAGTAGACCCCCCTACTCAGAAGATACGTTGCTAAACAGTTCAAAGAAAACTTGACTCTCATTTGAAATAGGTACCCCACTCATGCAATCGTTGGTGACTTCAATCTACCCACGATATGCTGGAAAATTTATACGATTAAACCCGGCGGCAGGCATAAAACGTCATCCGAAATTTTACTGAATATTTTCTCAGAAAATTATTTTGAACACTAACTCAATGAGACCACTCGAAGCCTAAATGGTCGCGAAAGCATACTTGACCTCTTAGCAACAATAGTCCTGGACAAATTGGGAGTATCATGACGGATACGGGGATCAGCGACCAAAAGGCAGTTTCTGCTAGGCTGAATACCGTGACACCTACAACCATCAAAAAGAAACGCAGAGTGTATCTATTTTAAAAAGCTGATAAAGAAGCTCTTAACGCCTTTTTAAGAGACAGCCTCCACTCTTTCCCATCTGGTCATGTAATCGTAGAAAAGATGTGGAATGATTTCAGAGAGACAGTATCGACGGCACTTGAGAGATATATACCACACAAATTAGTAAGTGATGGTACTGTTCCCCCTTGGTACACAAAACGCGCCATATCACTGTTGCAGAAGCAACGAAAAAAAGAACGCAAAATCCCCAAGACTGGCAAAGTTTTGGAGAAGTTCGAAATATAGCGCATACTTCAATGCGAGACGCTTTTAATAATTTCGACAACGAAACTCTGTCTCGGAATCCGGCAGAAAACCCGAAGAGATTCTGGTCATACATAAAGCACATCAGTGGCAAGACGCTATCAATACCTTCACTGCGCGATAACAACGGTGAAGTCACTGATGACAGTGCTGCTAAATCAGAGTTATTAAACACGGGTTTCCGAAACTCCTTCACCAAAGAAGACGAACTAAATATTCTTGAATTACAATCAAGAACAACTGCCGAGATGAGAAACATAGAAGTAGATATCCTCGGTGTTACGAAGCAGCTTAACTCACTTAAAAAAAGGCAAGGCCTCCAGTCCAGACTGAATACCAGTCAGGTTCCTTTTGGAGTAAGCTGATACAATAGCCCCACATTTAGCTCACAGAAGGATCCGTACCTAAAGACTGCAAAATTGCTCAAGTCGCAGCAATACCCAAAAAGGGAAATAGGAGTAATCATCTCAGTTGCAGGCCCTTATCACTAACGTCGATTTGAAGTAGGGTTTTGGAACATATACTACACTAGAACATTGCGAATTATCTCGAAAAACAATATTTATTGACACATAGTCAGCACGGCTTCAGAAAATATCGTTCTTGTGAAACACAACTGGATTCGTGATTTCCTGTCAGAAAGGTCAGTTAGTAGTAACACAGAAGTAATATCCGGCGTTCCCCAAGTAAGTGTTACAGGCCCTCCACTGATCAATATTAACGAGATAGGAGAGAATCTGAGGAACAGTTGACCCTGAATAAAGAAAAGTATGGAGTTATTCAAACGAGTAATAAAAGAAATCGGCTAAATTTCGATTACGCGATAAATCACACAAGTTCATTCAAGTAAATACTTAAGGATTACAATTGCAAATGACCTAAACTGGAACGATCACATAGATAATGTTATGGGTAGAGCAAACCAAAGACTGCGATTCATTGGCAGAACACTTAGAAGGTGCGACAGGTCTACTAAAGAGACTGCTTACACCAGCTTGTCAGCCCTGTTCTGGAGTACCGCTGTGCGGTGTGGGATCCGCATCAGGTGGGACTGACGGATGACATCGAAATCGTTCAAAGAAGGGCACCTCGTATTATGTCGAAATTGAGGAGATAGTACCACAGACATGATACGCGAAATGGAGTGGCAATCATTAAAACAAAGGCGTCCTTCGTTGCGACAGGATCTTCTCCTGAAATTTCAATCAACAGTTCCCTCCGTCGACTGTGGAAACATTCTGTTGTCACCCACCTACATAGGGAGAAATGATCTTCACGATAAGATAAGAGAAATCAGGTATCGCACAGAACAATTTAAGTGCTCGTTTTCCTAGCGCGCCATTCGAGAATGGGACGGTACAGAGAGATAGCTTGAAGGTGGTTCGTTGAACTCCCTGCCAGGCACTTTATTGTGAATAGCAGAGTAATCACGTAGATGTAGATCTACCTCTTCCGAGCTCAGTAATTTTGCTGTCCAAGTATCAGAACCCGTCAGCTACTTCTAGTGACTCATTTCCTAATTTAGTTACACCTTTACATTTCACAGTTCAGACTGATTTGTTCACTGAATAACCTAAAGACAGGTAACTTTGTTTCCTACGATTTAATATCATTGAGATATAAGACCATTTGAAAGAAAAGAAAATGAATTTACTTAACGGTACTCCGTGTTTGACAGAACACGACAGGAAAATCGGACTGCAAACACTTTCTTGGTGTTTATTTAATCACAATGCGGCTCTCAGTTTGTAGGTCAGCGTCACGTTGACACTTGACGATGAGTTAAGGAGCTGAAAGCCAGTTTGTGATTAAGCGAATAACAGCCGCCGAACATCAGGAAGGTGTTTCCTTTATGATTTTAAAGCAAAGTTATGTCCGAATGAGGAACTAAGGCACGAGATTTATAAATATTCGGTGAAAAGTTGTCGTAGCCTCACTCATATACGAATGTCACTAGCAGTAAGAATAAACTTACGCTAACAAACTCTGCGCTCTTGTCCTGGCGCCCCAGGGGCGACAGAGCGGTCGCCGCGTCATCTTCCGCCAGTGGCGTCGTGGGAGGGGCATGGAGGAGTGTGCGACCGCCACACCGCTCTCCAGCACACTGTCGACATCCAGGACCTGGAGCCGGACTTTCGGACGCAATCATCTCGTGAAATGACATCACCAGGCTGAGGACACCCCATTCCAGTCCTCCGAGGTAAAATACTTCGCAGTACTTGGAACCGAACACAGACCCCTTCTATACCAGGTCTGCAAACTGAGCATTGATTTGCTTTGGTCTTTGTAGAAAGACATTAACCTGTTGATAACTTTTCTGAGTGAAATTAAAAACAAAGTGGGCAATCACTTCTTGATTTCCAACATGATGCTCACTATTAGCCAAAGTAGGTGTACTCAAAAATTTTGCAAGCCTCATACAATTTGGAAAACGTGACATAAACCCACCAGACAAAATGTTGTTTACCAGCTTAACTGAGCACACGTGTCGCTTTGGAGTGCTACAGATGTTGCAGGACTGGTACCATGCAGTCACGTGACCCCCCGCCACTGACTTCCGCCACAACACTGGGGTGGTAATCGCGGTGTGCTCGTGCAGGTCGCTTGTGACAGATCTGTAAATTAAGGCGGGTCGACGTGTAGATCTTACGGAATGGCAGAAGTGATCTATCATTTTTGGACAAGCACATCAACAGACCATGAATGAAGTTACCCAAGGTACTGGTTTGTCAACGCTCACTGTGCATGTGTCTGGAGGGAACGGTGTACCAGTCATAGCGACAAAAGTCAGCGTAACAGTACTGTTCTTAAACAGACTCTAACCGCCAGGACTGAGAACGACTGTCACTCTGAGTGAATGATGAGTCGTCTCACACCTTACACCAACTGCTGCTGTCAGTGAATGTGAGACGTGTGATATGTCATCTTACTACACACGTTCTATTCACAGTGATTAAGTTTGCAAATTAAAATATTGGTTAAGAGTAGGTAGCAGAGGAAACCTATACTATATGATCAAAAGTATTCGGACACCTGGCTGAAAATGACATACAAGTTCGTGGCGCCCTCCACCAGTAATGCTGGAATTCAATATGGTGTTGCCCCAACCTTAGCCCTGATGACAGCTTCCACTCTCGCAGGTATACGATCAATCAGGTGCTGGAAGGTTTCTTTGGGAATGGCAGCCCATTCTTCACGGAGTGCTGCTCTCAGAGAGGTATCGATGTCGGTCGGTGAGGCCTGGGACGAAGTCGGCGTTCCAAAACATCCGAAAAGTGTTCTGTAGGATTCAGATCAGGATTCTGTGCAGACCAGTCCATTACAGGGATGTTATTGTCGTTTAACCACTCCGCCACAGGCCGTGCACTATGAACAGATGCTCGATCGTGTTGAAAGATGCAGTAGCCATCACCGAATTGCTCTTCAACAGTGGGAAGCAGGAAGGTGCTTAAAACATCAGGTGCTTAAAACATCAGTGTACGCCTGTGTTGTGATTGTGCCAAGCAAAACAACACCATAACACCAACGCCTCCGAATTTTACTGTTCGCACTACACACGCTGGCAGATGACGTTCACTGGGCATTCGCCATACCATACACTGCCATCGGATCGCCACATTGTGTACCGTGGTTTGTCACTTCCACTGTTTAACTGTCCAATGTTTACGCTCCTTAGACCAAGCGAGGCGTCGTTTGGCATTTACTGGTGTGATGTGTGGCTTATGAGCAGTCTCTCGACCATGAAATCCAAGTTTTCTCACCTCCTGCCAAACTGTCATAGTACTTGCCTTGGACCCTGATGCAGTTTGGAATTCCTGTGTGATGGTCTGGATAGATGTCTGCCTATTACACACTACGATCCTCTTCAACCGTCGGCAGTCTCTGTCAGTCAGAAGAAGAGGTCGGCCTGTACGCTTTCGTGCTGTACGTGTCCCTTCACATTCCCACTTCACTATCAGATTGTAAACAGTTGTCCTAGAGATGTAAAGGAGTGTGGAAATCTCGCGTACAGACATATGACACAAGTGATACCCAACCACCTGACCAAGTTCCAAATTCATGAGTTCCACAGAGCGCTCCATTCTTCTCTCTCACGCTGTCTAATTACCACTGAGTTTGCTGATATGGAGTACCTGGCAGTAGGTGGCAGCATAATGCACCTAACATGAAAAACGTTTGTTTTTGGGGGTGTCCGGATACATTTAAAAAAAAATGGCTCTGAGCACTATGGGACTTAACATCTATGGTCATCAGTCCCCTAGAACTTAGAACTACTTAAACCTAACTAACCTAAGGACAGCACACAACACCCAGCCATCACGAGGCAGAGAAAATCCCTGACCCCGCCGGATACATTTGATCACATAGTGTATGTAGATGGATGTAAACCTTTATTAAAGAGAGGTTAGCGAAAACTACATCATGATCCAAACCTGGAATCAAAAGGGATTAGAATTTTGTTTCTAACTGCATAATTTTCACAATATGACAGCTACAAGAAATCATTGAAGCGCAGGAGGAAGACAGTGCCCACAAAAACCCCAAGTCATCGTGGCAGTAGTTTGGCTTGTCGTGTCAGGAGAAAAAATACTGTGTAATTTGCAGAGACAGACACCCCATGAGGTGCTAACAGGTGAAACAGTCACAGGCAGTGTAGAACTGAAAGGAAAAATAGTCCCTCCCACGTTGTCAGCGTTGGGAGGTATAAAAAATTATGTAATGGATGGTCAGGAAAGTGTTTCAGTGGGGCCATCGAATTAGGCCATTATAGTATGAAAAGCGTTATTTGTCCTATGGTGGACTGTCTGACGTCGCTGCTGCCAAAAAATGTGAGCAGAGAGGATGGCAACCAGCTCTTCAGTGAGAACGCGGCTGGTGTTGGAAGAAACTGGACAGGCGAATAATTGGTGCTTCACCTCTATGGCATAACAAACTTTTCTTGCTCATTCCCAGTTAACAAACCGCCATGAAACACAGTTTCATAGGAAGTGAGTCTGTTTGATATTGATGAAGTATATTTTGTTTTGTGACAATCTACACAGACTTAAAAGATGAGACATAATGAGCAAAGCTAACGCAGTGCAATACACCACCACCCCAACTCGAAATGGTAAGTGGGACGATCTAGGGTGCCAAGTTGTCGACTGCTTGAATGTTGTGACTATATCATCGTGCGTGGCCTCTTGGTCATGATGACAGGCTTAAATCAGTTTGTGTCATGTTATTACCTGCCAGCAGATCCAAAATCATGTGGACTTTGTGGACTTAAGTCCCATTTGGTGGACCACTCAGTACAGAAGTATTGTTGCAAGGTAGAACTGTAAATAAATCTACACACATATGACTACCACTGTATCTGATGGGAGAAGCAATCCGTGAGTGCTGGTGGTAAGGAGGAGGGTGGAGAAGGAGGAAGTATAGCAAGGAAGCGGTGGGGAAGGGTGCAGTGTTGCTTGTGGGAACACGCAGAAATATGATGGGGACATGACAAAAAACAAGCTGTCAGTCCTCATGACAAACTGTGACCAAGAGGCAGCTGGACACCCAGTTGCTGATTACGCTGCCCAATACATTGGACCTCAATTCAGTGACTGCTTGACAGCCTGGGCCATCCGGATCCTTACTAACAGCACCAGCTTTTCCCTAACTGAGCAGGAGGGAACTCTCCTGCTGTTTATCTTACCTTCCCATAAGCCCCCTGGCCGAGCCTTTTCTATTCCTTTTTCTCCACACTCGCACCCCCTTCCTGCTCCCACTCCAGCTCTACACAGCCTTCTAATTCATCAATGCCTTCACTACTCTTTTTCCTCTCATCTCCCTTTGCCATTCCCCTTTCCCACCTGCTCAACTGGTAAATTTAAGGGAAGTTCAGCTCCATATGACAAACCTGAAGAGTCTTATGAACTCCAGAGGTCATTATCAATTTCTCAGGCGGTGTCACAAGGTGGTTACCTTGATGTCTCCTAGATGACCAAAGTTTCGTCTCGTCTACTGACTAATATTAGTGTCGGAAAATAGAGGTAGTAAAGGTAGCTTAGAAAACAAATATGAGAACTGGAGAAGAGGATTACACGTACGACTATGGGTTGGTTCTTTCAGTGGCGTACGTACCCTTGTACGGAGCAAGAGCGAATGCAGTCGGCAGCGACGCCGCGGATGAGGCCCCTGGTGAGCTCCCTGGAGCTGTCCTCCGTGAGGTGGCGGACCTCCGCGAGGGCGCGGCCGCACTCCTCGTCCTCCTCGTGGCCTCTGCGCGGCACCAGCCGTGTGGCGGCCGGCACCGCGACGGACGGCGCCTCCAGGTTCTCGCACGTTTCGAACAGATAATAATTTCCTGCGAAACGATTTTCAGTACCCATTAGGCTGGCACACTGACTGATCAGACAGGTTCTTGTTGACTACTACTGTGTAGACGGTCACTAGCAGCCATTGAAATTGCAACACAAAAATTCGACTCCACCGAGACCGAAGGTTGCCAGGTTGAACTGGTCGCTCTCATATATGCCTGGCACCTGGCGTCATCGTACGCGGAGCCATTTGCTATACAGTAAATGGCTGGCAAGTTTGACAACAATCGTTAAATTTCTGACATGTTAAGACCGGTCAGTGTTCTCTATCTTCGAGATCTCCATCATTCTGTCTTCAACAAAATATTAAGTTCCTGGCAGATGAAAATCGTGTGCCGGACGGAGACTCGAACTCGGGACCTTTGAATTCGCGGGCAAGTCCTCGATTGGTAGAGCAGTTGCCCACGAAAGCCAAAGGTCCCGAGTTCGAGTCCCAGTCGGGCACACCGATTTTATCTGCAAGGAAGTTTCAGGTCCAGAGTTCGAGTCTCCGTCAGGCACACAGTTTTAATCTGCCAGGAAGTTTCATATCAGAGTACGCTCGACTTGCAGAGTGAAAATCTCATTCTATGGTTCCCATGCTGTCGCAACGTACATCAATACAGAGAGTGTTGGGCTGTTATGTCCAGCACGTCCTTGCAGACCTCTCACCCGTTGAAAGCACCTTGTCACGTGTTGCTAAGAAACAGGCATGTCAAAACTCACCAGCCATTGAGCTCTGGTACAGAGTTGAAGAAGGGTAGAATGTAACTATACCTGTCAGCTAAGCTTTAGTTCGACTCAGTGTTCAGTCAGATCACAGCCACTGTTGATGGCACAACTGGAGGCTCTGTGTGCTACAGCTTGTATAGTCATCAGTCAGCTAACAACGTAATCATATAATCTGCCCGTATTCAGAATACACACAGAAAGTACAATTTAGTTATTTTCTGTACCTTCTGCTGTTACGATTCTAGTAACCAAATGTGGGCTTCTACATCCATAATTTAGCGACGACTTTGATGTACAGCAAACCAGCTACTTGGAACTTCCTGAAGGAATGATACTGCGAGCCGGACCGGGACTCGAACTCGGGAACTTTACTTTTTGCTCTCCGGGCTGAGTCACCCAAGCACGACTCGCGACCCCTCCTCACAGCTTTACCTCCGCCAGTACTTCATAGAAGTTTTGCTGCTAAACTTACGGGATTAGCACTCCTGCTTCATCCAGTTTTTCTGATTTTGCACATTTTCTGCAGTTTTTGAGGTGTGACATGAATTACTCGTCTTTTTTAAACAAAAATCTTGTTCAATACTGCAGCATTTTCAAGAACAGTCTCAAATGTCATCATTCGTTAAAACACTTCAGCGTCGATTCTAATGATACTTTCAGTACCATACCTTTTATCTCCGACACATAACGCTTCAGCTTAGTGGAGCATTGTACACTTAAGCGCCAAAGAAACTGGTATAGGTATGTGTATTCAAATGCAGAGATATGTAAACAGGCAGAATACGGCGCTGTTGTCGGCAAGGCCTATATAAACAAAAAGTGTCTCGCGCAGTTGTTAGGTCGGTTACTGCCGCTACAATGTCAGTTAATCAAGACGAGTTTGAATGTGGCGTTCCTGTCGGCGCGCGAGCGATGGGACACAGCATCTCCGAGGTAGCGATGAAGTGGGGATTTTTCCGTACGACCATTTCACGAGTGTACCGTGAATATCTGGAATCTGGTAAAAGTCAAATCTCCGACACCGCTGCGAACGGAAAAAGATCCTGGAAGAACGGGACCAACGACGACTGAAGAGAATAGTTCAACGTGACAGAAGCCCCACCGTTCTGCAAATTGCTGCAGATTTCAATTCTGCGCCATCGACAGCGTGCGAATCATTCAACGAAACGTCATCGGTATGGGCATTCGGAGCAGAGCGCCCATTCGTGTACCCTCATCACCGCACGATACAAAACTTGACGCCTCGCCTGGTCCTGTCAACACCTACACTGGACTGTTGATGACTGGAAACATGTTGGCTGGTCCGAAGAGTCTCGTCTCAAATTGTATCGATCGGATCGACGTGTGAGGGTGTGGAGACAACCTCATGAATCTATGGACCTTTGCTTGTCAGTAGGGGACTGTTCAAGCTGTTGGAGAATGTCTGTAACGTGGGGCGTGTGCAGTTGGAGTGATATGTGGCCCCTCATACGTCTAGATACTAGATACGACTGCTGTTGAGAAGAGATCTTCATGCTGTAGTACTCTTTCGGATTTATGGATAGCCCTGCAGGATTCATGGTGTCAGTTCCCTTCAGCACACCTTCAGACATCAGTTGAGTCCATACGACGTCATGTTGCGGCAGTTCTTTGTGCTCGCGTGGGCCTTACACGATATTAGGCAGGTGTACCAGTTTCTTTGGTTCTTAAGTGTAAAAGAAATGAGATGTTGTGGTTGGCATTGTTGTGGATAGGGAACTGTTTTCTATGTTCATTTTCGCAACGTCTTTTTGTAATCTACATTGTTTTATGTGTGGTTAGCTAACATTTTGGGAGAGAGAACCTGTATCCATGTTGAAACAGTAACGAAAGAACTGATCAGTGAAATACCTAGAAGTAGCGCTGCAAAGCGATGTGCAATGGAGCGAGTTCGCAAGGACGGTAACAGGTAAGGCGAATGGTCGACTTCGGTTACAGGGAAGTGTAGCTCATCTGCAAAGGAGGCCGCGTATGGAAGAATTGTGCGGTCCATTCTTGAGTACTGGTCGTGTGTGTGGTACGGCCGCCAAGTCGAACTGAAGGAAGATATCGAGGCAAATCAGAGGAGTGCTCCTGGACTTGTTACCGGTAGGTTCGATAAACACGCGAGTGTTACTAAGATACTTGGTGACGTCAAATGGGAGCTCATGGAGGGAAGACGATGTTCCATTCGCGAAAACCTGCTGAGAAAATTTACGAGTGGAACGGAAATGGCTAGTAGTGGCGGACTGAACCCTCCTGCATTCACCGTGTGTTGGCTGGGCAGTACGTGCGTAGATGTAGATGGAATGCTTGTTATAGATTACTTTCCCTTGAACTACACATAAGGGGTTCAAAAATGGTTCAAATGGCTCTGAGCACTATGGGACTCAACTGCTGAGGTTATTAGTCCCCTAGAACTTAGAACTACTTAAACCTAACTAACCTAAGGACATCACACACATCCATGCCCGAGGCAGGATTCGAACCTGCGACATAAGGGGTTCCTCAATGTTTTGCGTATTGTACACGGGAAGAATGAAATACGTAGGTGGCTCTAGTTTAATCTCTGATTCCAAACTTTTTACTGGGTCGTCACCCTATATAGAGAGGATTTCGAGTAATAGCTGAGACTAGGTTGGCCTTTACAGCGTTCCCCTGATGCTCTTATGCGACTCAGAGAAGCCTGTGGCCATTCGAATTGCTCTCTTCGTTGTCGGTGTTATTGTGGTCTTTAGTCCAAAGACTGGTTTGATGCAGCTCTCCATGCTACTCTATCCTGTGAAAACCTCTTCATCTCCGAGTAACTACTGCAACCTACATCCCTCTGTATCTGCTTACAGTATTCATCTCTTGGTCTCTACGGTTTTTACACCACATGCTTTCCTACACTTGGTGATCGCTTGATATCTCAGGATGTGTCCTACCAACCGATTCCTTTTGGTCAGACTGTATCACAAATTTCTCTTCTCCCCGTTTCTGTTCACTACCTCCTCATTAGATACATGATCTACCCATCTAAGCCAGCCGGGGTGGCCGAGCTGTACTAGACGACGCTACAGTCTGGAACCGCAAGACCACTACCGTCGCAGGTTCGAATCCTGCCTCGGGCATGGTTGTGCGTGATGTCATTGGTTTAGTTAGGTTTAAGTAGTTCTAAGTTCTAGGGGACTGATGACCTCTGCAGTTAAGTCCCATAGTGCTCAGAGCCATTTGAACCATTTTACCCATCTAATCTTGAGCATTCTTCTGTAGCATCACATTTCAAAAGCTTCTATTCCTTTCTTGTTTAAACTATTTACCATCCATTTTTCTCTTGCATACATGGCTACACTCCACACAAATACTTTCAGAAAAGACTTCCTGACACTGAAATCTATACTCGACGTTAACAAATTTCTCTTCTTCAGAAACACTTGTCTTGCCATTGACAGTCTGCATTTCATATCCTCCCTACTTCGACCATCATCAGTTATTTTGCTCGCAATTAGCGAAACTCATCTACTACTTTAAGTGTCTCATTTCCTAATCTAATTTCCTCAGCGTCACCTGATTGAATTCGACTGCATTCCATTACACTCATTTTGCTTTTGTTGATGTTCGTCTAATATCCTCCTTTGCTCTCTTCGCATGCCTTCGGTATCCCAACTTAGACCATATCTGTATGTATCTCATTCATTTGACCAGTAAGCTGGGATGGGTTGTACGACAATTTTGTAAGGAAGCTCTTGAACAGACTAATTAGTCGTTACACGCAGCTGTACTCCCATACCAGTGGTTATGTAACGGAGCAGTATACGGACTTAATAGTTCGGCCCTCGGTGCATGAACAGGATGAATCACTTCTTTGTAATCTCGTCCTAGTATTTTCTCCAATGCAGTTTTTAAATTTGTAATTAGCAACATTCTCTTTTTTCCACGCCTTGGATATATTTATCCTTACAGGCTGCTTCATTGGTTCCATTCCCCGTTATGTCTGTCTGTAGGGACTGATGCTGATGGTTATGTGGAGCACGCAAAGATGTAATTACGGTAATTTTGACCTTGAATCGTAGGAGTAGGTGAAATCCCGGCATTTTTACCTCAGTACCCATAGCAAATGAAGTCATCTCAAAGCTGCATTGTATTTCCCAATTATATTTTAACAACACATCGATTCATTAAATTCCGTCAAAAATGCAGTTTTTAGAGGTTCCTCTGGCTTTCCTAGTAATTTAAGTGAGGTTTCGTCACCAGAGCAAAACAGACCAACCATTTCTTCCTACGATTTCAACTCGTTACGATGTTTACATTTTTGATCTATCCTCCCTAAGATGACTAATAGACGATTAACGTAGTCAGTTAAATGATTCATAATTAAATGCAGCGTCACTAAATGCTTCCAATATTCTACATGTAAGGGTATGAAGTCTCTCTGTTTCTTGCACAGCATTTAAATAACGCCGTCGCTCAGAGTGTTCAAGCATCTCGGAAGCTGTAAGTGACCTGCGACACCCAGGGTCTAAAATGCAACGTGTTAGTGACTGGTCTGCCTCTGCAGCTGTTAAGGCCGCATGATGTTCTGCATGTAAGGTCCGGCGGATCTGAAACTGCTTCGAGGCTTGTTGAGTTCCAGAAACTTTCGCAGGCCGAGTTATCTTAGAAAAATACTCTAAATCAGACTTACGTTTACGAAGCATAGCATGAAATAAACGATAATCGGTGTGCATCTGGCAGCACGCGAACCTAATATATTCCTAAACTTAGAGAGATTAAAAGACATCCTACTAGTCGACGCAAAATACGCATCTCCAATCCGGACGAAAACATAATTCTTAAAGTGACGAACAAGGAGAAATATGCTGAAAGTGTCTCCGTCATAATCTGGGAACCTCAAGTTGTAATACTAAAGCACATGAAAATCCATTTCCTCCTAAAAATCAGGTCTGAAGGCGATACTCAGTTTTGCGTTATTTCAGTTTCACATGCACTATGTGATCAAAAGTATCTGGACACTAGGTTGAAAAAGACTTACAAGTTCGTCGCGCCCTCAATCGGTAATGCTGGAATTCAATATGGTATCGGCCCACCCTTAGCCTCGATGACAGATCCCACTCTCGCACACATATGTTTGATCAGGGGTATTGGGGAATGGCAGCCCATTCTTCACGGAGTGCTGCTCTGAGGAGATGTATTTATGTCGGTCGGTGAGGTCTGGCACGAAGTCGGCGTCCCAAAACATCCCAAAGGTGTTCCATAGGATTCAGGTTAGGACTCTCTGCAGACCAGTCCATTACAGGGATGATATTGTCGTGTAACCACTCTGCCACAGGCTGTGAATTATGAACAAAGCTCGATCGTGTTGAAAGATGTAATCGCCATCCCCGAGCCTACATCAGTGTAGGCCTGTGGTGTGATAGTGCCACGCAAAACAACAAGGGGTGCAAGCCCCCTCCGTGAAAAACACGACCGCACCCTGACACCACCGCCTCACCACCGCCTCCGAATTTTACTGTTGGCACTACACACGCTGGCAGATGACGTTCACTGGGCATTCGTCATTCCCACACCCTGCCATCGGATCGCCACATTGTGTACTGTGGTGCGTCACTCAACACAACATTTTTCCACTGTTCAATCGTCCAATGTTTACGCTCCTTTGGCATTTACTGGAGCGATGTCTGGCTTATGAGCGGCCGCTCGATCATGAAATCTAAGTTTTCTCACCTCCCGCCCAACTGTCAAAGTTCTTACAGTGGATCCTGATGCAGTTTGGATTCCCTGTGTAAGGGTCTGGATAGATGTATGCCTATTACACGTTACGAACATCTTCAACTACCAGCGGTCTCTGTCACTCAACAGACGAGGTCGACTTGCTGCTTGTGTGCTGTACGTATCCCTTCACGTTTCCACTTGACTATCGCATCGAAAACAGTGGATCTAGGGATGTAAGGAGTGTGGAAATCTCGCGTGCAGATCTATGACATAAGTAACACCCAATCACCTGATCACGTTCGAAGTCCGTGAGTTCCACGGAGCGCCCCATTCTGCTCTCTTGCGATGTCTAATGACTACTGAGGTCGCTGATATGGAGTACCTGTCAGTAGATGGCAGCGCAATGCATCTAATATGAAATACATATGGTTTTGGGTTGTCTGGATGGTTTTGATCACGTAGTGTCAGTAAACTATCTATATTTTATTGGTCAATAACTTCCTTTTCATATAAGTTATATGCCCTGCTGCAGCAGGGAAAGGAAAGAAAACAACTGAGAAATGTTCGTATCGGACTGAAAAAAATGCGAATATGCCCCTGTTTAATTAAAAGACTCTTGAATGAAAACTGAGTGTTATCTGCCCCACTCTACGTTCCTCAGCACTTGTAAAGATTTTGGCATGCATACATACTCACGCTCTTTTATGCTGCGAGAGAAGAAGAGAGTGGCAGTGGCGAAGAGACAGAAAAGTAATAAATACTGAAAGATGGTAGAAAGTGGTTGTGCTTTAGAAAATGCAAACGGGACAGTGGCAGTGTGGGGGGAACAGAGGAGCTCAGAGCCAGTGGAGCATAGTTGAGAGTGACAGAACAGTTCTTTGAAACGAGTGAAGGAGACAGTCCCAGGGTGGTGGGGCGAGGCCGGGGGGGAGGGGGGGAGTGGTGGAGAGCCAGAGACAGAGTGAATGAAGTGTATGACAATGACAACGAAGAAGAGACACAAGCAGTGGGGAGGAAGAAATAGTATATTAGCGATAAGAAAGAGCAAGAGGGAGACAGAGACAGTGAGAGGAGGGTGTAGTAGTAGGACAGAATGAAGGGGAGTGTGGCTGAGAGACAGGAGAGAATGACAGAGATACACAAAGTTATAACAGCAATGAGATGGGCCGAATGGGTGGGAGTGGAAGGGCATCTGGAAGTGGATGAATATTAGCCATTTACAGGGGTGGACTACTGGATGTGAGCGAGTTACAGGTAGTGGAACTTTTGGAAGTCTGCATGTCAAACAAAAAGAGCGAATATGTTCGCATCCCTACATTTTTGAGTAAAATTTTGCGGGTGCAGAACAAAGTAGCTGCTAACCCACATTTGAGTGAGAGTCTTTTAAGGAAAGCATATTTTGTGCTCCGATAGTAGCGATTTTTCCACTGCTAGTGGTGGGTTTCTTATAGCTTTCCCAGCGTAATAGCCGGCCGCTGTCGCCGAGCGGTTCTAGGCGCTTCAGTCTGGAACCGAGCGACCAGTACGGTCGCGGGTTCGAATCCTGCCTCGGGCATGGATGTGTGTGATGTCCTTAGGTTAGTTAGGTTTAAGTAGTTCTACGTCTAGGGGACTGATGACCTCAGATGTTAAGTCCCATAGTTCTCAGAGCCATTTGAACCATATGAACCTGAGTAATAGTTTTAAACACGGTTCTCGGGCCTACCTTAGCATTTTATCATTGCGTCTCCACAATATTACGCCGTAAAAATCGTACGGCTTCACCATGTGGTGTAGGAGCTATTTTTAAAACTGCAGAAACCACACGCACGAGTAGACCTCGTTTTTGCACTGTAACGGTTTAATCTATAAACACTTGTAGTCGTCGACATCTGCTGGGGTGTCGTCTGCGTGATACTCACGTATACCATGTTTAAAAATGTGAATAATACTTATAAAGATAATACAACTACCCAGTTTAAGAAGAAGTTCGAAAGGATGTTTTACAAATACGAGTAGATAATATTGAAAACATTTTAGAAACCGAAAAAAGATAGTGTTAGAGAAACAAGGAAACAAGAAACATTAAGTGCTGAAGAGCTACACAATTTAACAGGATTTTTTTCTTCTTCTTCGCTGAGTCGACCACGTTCTCCTTCAGTGTCCATGCTATCTCCATACCAGATTTTATCCAAATCTGTTCAGCGATTTAGTCATGACAATGCAACACACAGAGTTACTTTCACATTTGTAATATTTGTATAGGTTGTATGTTCCCTGTACTGTACCAGTTAACCGTTGTCCACCACCGCCTTGGCGTACGACTGAGCACATGTGGCCATTCCAATATGTTTACAAGTTGTAACACCCAGATATTTCTACGAGATGAGTGATTCCTATGTATGAAGTGCACGATTTTATACTTCTGAACGTTTAATGGAAGTTGCCATTCTTTGTGCCAGTTTAAAATCATATCGATTTTCAACATATGGTTAGACCTTTGTGCCGGTTTTTTCGGGTAGCACTTCATTATAGACAACTGCGTCATGTAAGGTTATTATCAATATTTTCCACTGTATAATCAACATTCAATACGAACACAAATTTCTGAAAGTACACTCCAACACAAAGAAGAAACGACGCACCACGAAGAAATTATCCTAATCGGTAGATGTGGTGTACAGATATAAACAAACAAGTGATGACAAGTGAAGAAAAAAAATTGATAGTTTTTTCAAGAGATAGAGCTTCACAAATGGAGCAAGTCAATAACGTGCTGTACACCTCTGGTCCTCATGCTGGCAGTTATTCGGCTTAGCACTGACTGACAGAGTTGTTGGACGACCTGCTGAGGGACATCGTGCGAAATTCTGCTCAGTTGGCAAATTAGATCGCCAAAGCCTCGAGATGGTGGGAGGGCTCTTTCCACAATGCTCCTTACGTTCTTTATTGGGGAGAGATCCGGCGACATTGCTGCCCAAGGTAGAGTTTGGCAAGCAGGAATACGAGCAGTAGAAATCCTCGCCGTCTGCGGGAGAGCATTATCGTGCTGAAATATAAGCCCAGGATGGTCTGCCATGAAAGGCGACAAAAGTGGGCGTAGAAAATCGTCGACGTACTACTGTGCAGTAAAGGCGGTGCAGATGGCTACCAAAGAGTTCCTGCTACGAAGAGAAAAGAAACGTCGCCCCAGACCTGGGTGTCGCGCCATGTGGCGGGCGACATTCTGGTTGGTGTCCCGCCATTGCGCGGGACGACTGCAGACACGTCTTTGGTCTGAAAGCTCAGTGACTGGAGTAGAATCGTATTCACTGATGAATTCTGCTTCGAACTGGGCCCCGATGGCCAGTGGAGAGGTGTCTGGAGGCGCCGCAGACAGTGGTAAGGTGAGCCAAACAACTGCTTGCATAAGGCCAGAGGTTGATCAACGTGTTACAGACTTGCCCAACTTGTGAAGTTATGTTTTTTTTCAATAAATCATCCAATTTTTCTTAAACTACAATTACATGTTTGTCGGTCGATGTACATCACATCTACCAATTTCCGTCCCATTCGCATAATTCGTGGTGCGTCGTATTTATTTTGTAGTGTACTTCGCTATGATTAGCTCTGCATCTGTCAAATTAGTCTCAGCCCTAGCTGCGTTATTGCAGCCTGAATGGAACCCCATCACGGTACCCATTTTAGTAATTTTTGGTTTGATGACTACTCAAATTTATTTTAAGATAAGTAAATACCCTACCTGATATCCTGAGTCGTAGCCTTTGAGTTGACACATATATAAAGATTTATGTCTGTTCATGCATGTCCCACATATTTCAGATTCCTTGCTGCTTGACGTAAAGAAATTCACTACGTTCATAAACAGAATGATACTTTGGGAAAATTACAGGAACCTTACTGTCCAAACTGTATGTCGATTACCCATCAGAAAATATTAATAGTAAGCCCAGGTGATGCAGCCAGCTACACTAATCAGCCAGGAAACTGTTAACACCTAGCTAATAGCCGGTATGTCCACCTTTGGCACAGGTAACGGCGGCGACACATCACAGCATGGAAGCAGTGTTGCCTTTGTATGTCGCCTAATTCGCATAAATTCCGGGGAGTGGGGTGATGAGCTCTGACTCCACATTCGGTCACATCGCAGATGTGTGTAATTGTGTTCAGATCTGGTGGCATGGGGACCAGTGCATCAACTGGAACTCGCCACTCTGTTTCCCGCACCACTCAATCGTACTCCGGGCCTTGTGACATCGAGCATTATCTTGCTGGACAATGCCAGTAGTGTTGGGAAACATGATCGTGTATATGGTCTGCAACCAGTTACGATACCCCGTGGGTGTCACGGTGCCTTGCCCGAGCTCCACTGGACCCACAGATTCTCACGCGAACGTCCCCGAGAGCAAAACAGACCCGCTGCCAGCTTGTCTCCGTCCCACAGTACAGGAGTCAAGGAACTGTTCCACCAGAAGATGACGGATTCGCGCCCTGCCATCGGCATGATGAAGAAGGTATCGGGAGTCACGAGACCGCGCAACGCTCTGCCACTGTGGCAACCTCCAGTGCCAGTGGCCATGTGCCCGTTTCAGTCATAGCTGTCGATGTCATGGTGTTAACATTGGCACATGCATGGGTCGTCGGCTACAGAGGCACATTGGTAGAAGTGTTCAGCGCACTGTGTGTTCAGACATACTTGTACTCTTTTCTTTGGGGGGGGGGGGGACGTGGGGAGTCATCAGTGGTTTGATACGGCCCGCCACAAATTCTTCTGCTGTGCTAACTTCTTGATCTCAGAGTAGCACTTGCAACCTATGTCATCTATTATTTGCTGGAAGTATTCCAATCTCTGTCTTCCTATACAATTTTTGTCTTCTACAGCTCCTCTAGTACAATGGAAGTCATTCCCTCATGTCTTAACAGATGTCCTATCATCCTGTCCCTTCTCCTTACCACTTTTTTACCACATATTCCTTTCCGATTCAGCACAGAAGTTCCTCATTCCTCACCTTATCTGTCCACCTAATTTTCAACATTCGTCTGTAGCACCACATCTCAAATGTTTCAATTCTCTTATGTTCCTGTTTTCCCACAGTCCATGTTTCACTACCATACAGTGCTATACTCCAGAAGTACATTCTCAGCAATTTCTTCCTCAAATTAAGGTCGATATTGGATATTAGTAGACTTCTATTGGCCAGGGATGCCCTTTTTGCCATTACTAGTCTGCTTTTGATGTTCTCCTTGCTCCGTCCGCTACTCGTTATTTTACTGCTTAGGTAGCAGAATTTCTTAACTGCGTCTGCTTCGTGACCATCAATCCTGATGTTAAGTTTCTCACTGTTCTCATTTCTACTACTTCTCATTACCTCCGTCTTTCTTCGATTTACTCTCAATCCATACTCTGTACTCATCAGACCATTCCATTCAGCAGATCGTGTAATTCTTCTTCACATTCACACACTATAGCAATGTCATCAGCGAATCGTATCATTGACATGCTTTCACCTTGAATTTTAATTCCGCTCCTGAACCTTATTTCCATCATTGATTCCTCGATGTACAGATTGAACAGTAGGGGTGCAAGACTACATCCTTGTCTTACACCCTTTTTAATAAGAGCCCTTCGTTTTTGGTCCTCCACTCTTATTATTCCCTTTTAGCTGTTGTACGTATTGTATATGACCCGTGTCTCCCTGTAGCTTACCCCTATTTTGCTCAGAATTTCGAACATCTTGCACCATTTTCCACTGTCGAACGCTTTCTCCAGGTCGACAAATCCTGTGAACGTGTGTTGATTTTTCTTTAGTGTTGCTTCCACTATTAACCATAACTTCAGTTTTGCCTCTCTCGTGCCTTTACCTTTTGTAAAGCCAAACTGATCGTCATCTACCGCATTCTCAATTTTCTTTTCCACTCATCTGTATATTATCCTTGTCAGCAAGTTGTATCCATGAGCTGTTAAGCTGATTGTGCGATAAATCTCGCTCCTGTCAGCTCTTGCCGTCTTCGGAACTGTGTGGGTGATGTTTTTCCGAAAGTCAGATGGTATGTCGCCAAACTGATACATTCTACACACGAACGTAAATAGTCGTTTTGTTGCTACTTCCCCCATCGATTTTAAAAATTCTGATGAGATATTATCTAGCCCTTCTGCCTTATTTGATCTTAAGTCCTGCAAAGCTCTTTTAAATTCCGACTCTAATACAGGGTCCGCTAACTCTTCTAAATCGACTCCAGTTTCTCCTTCTATCATATCAGACAATTCCTCCTCACAGAGACTTTCATTGTATTCTTTCCGCCTATCCGCTCTCTTCTCTGCCTTTAACAGTGGAATTCCCGTTGCACTCTTAATGTTATCACCCTTGCTTTTAACGTCACCGAAGATTGTTTTGACTTTCTTGTATGCTGAGTCAGTCCTGCCAACAATCATTTCTTCTTTGATCCTTCCACATTTTTCATGCAGCCATTTCGTCTTAGCTTCCCTGCACTTCTTATTTATTTCGATCCTCAGCGACTTGTATTTCTGTGTTCCTGAGTTTCTTAGAACATTTTTCTGTTTCCTTCTTTCATAGATCAATTGATATATTTTTTTCTGTTACCCTTGGTTTCTTCGCAGTTACCTTATTTGTACCTGTGCTTTCCTTCCTAACCTTTGTTATCGCCCTTTTTAGGGATGTCCATCCCTCTTCAACTGTACTGCCCACTGAGATATTCCTTGTTGCTGCATCTATATGCTTTCTACCCAACATGGAAGTTTGACGCTAGTTCCGCCACAGTTCGCTGCCCAGCCTACGATGTCCGACATCTTTAATGAGGGGTGGCTGCCCAACCTCTGCACGTGGTTTCACTCTGGTTTCGCCGCGTTCTGAAGACACTCACCACAGGACTCCTCTAACACCCGACAACACGTGCCGTTTCCGAAATCCTGGTGCTGTGCCTCTGGGGCAGCACAGTCTGCCATCAGTCAAACTCAGACAGATTGCACGCCTTCCCCATTCCACACGTGGACAGCAGACTCATTCATACTACATGCACTCTGCATGTGTCTGACCACCAGGTGGCGCTGTTGTCGCCTGGACGGGGTTACATCGATAGCAGATCGGTGGTCACAATGTGTTGCCGATCAGTGTATGACGAAGTGCTACTGGAAAAATATCTGCAGGAGTATGAAGGCAGGCTGACAACACGCTTTAAATGTTGATAGATGTTTCGACACAGTATGTACTAAATACAGGACAGTGTTAAACAGATAATTTTAATACCCACTCACGTAGTGGATTCAGATCGCACGGAACAGGGATATTTCGACTGGCAGTCTACACACAGTTTGAATTGCAGCTTTATCCGAAATAACTCGTACTAGCGCAATGCGTAACGCGAGCACAGAGAGTGTTTTCCAAGTCGAAAACGTAGCTGTTGCTCAGTGATTTGATTGGCAACGTGGAGAATTTGAGGTGGCTAGGCAGATGTATGCACGCCCGGATGGGTAGAGGTCTGCGCGGATAAGAAAACTGCAATCCGCATCCGCACCGCATCCGCAAGTTCCTTATCCGCATCCGCATATATTTAAGTTTTGAATGAGTAATTAATAGTAATAGACAGTAGTACTTAGAATTATGGCATGTAACGACATAGTTACTGTTAGGGTGCCATTTCTGCGACAACTAGTTTCGACTTCTTGAATCACAGGAAGTGCTCTATACCTACTCTAAAGCAGACCATTCCAAACAGTAAAGCATTGGCGCTCCGGAGCACACACAGTAGCGGCTCGGATCTTGTGAGATTGGAAACGCTATTTAAAAAAATAAAATTCAATGTAATAGTATTCAATGATGAAAATACGTGTATAGAAACAATTATATTTCGCTGCTCTTGTGCCAAGGCAGCTGAAAATGACGATGGTTTTAAACTGTTACTAGCACATTGCATCGTTTACCGACAGTTTTTTGGTACTCACTGCTTGGACGTGTCAATTTTTTAAGCCATTCATGTCAGCTGATGATTATATTATAGCTTACGCGTTCAGTCCTCGTCATTTCCAGGTGAAAATATTTACAGTATGAGGCCTACACTGCAAAACTCTGGTGCACCTGTGAAAAAGTTAAACTGCCAGCAATAATTGACGTTGTCTGGAAGAAATAACTCGTCTTCCGAAGAGTGACAACAAAATCAGTCGTTACAGAAATTAGGAGTGGTTGGATGAGGTAGCAGTTCCTTAGCACTCACTGCACCATACTTGGCCCCCACATCAATAAGAAACAGTGCCGTCTCGAGAAACCCAGATCCACGCACAATTTCGAATGGTAAAATGTCTTTGCTGACAAGATTGATAAGTTTTTCTGTCGCGGCTGTCTTCAAATTTGGCGGAACTTCAGGAACTTTCACGCCTCTCTTGGTATTTAAATAAGTAATTATGCTACTTTGTCGAGCCTCACAAGAATTTTTTAGCAAATTTGAAGTTCCACTTTTGTGTCCAGTGTAGGAATATACTTTTTTTACATGCAAAACAAGCCACTATATGTTTTATCTTTTCGTTGCCATCAAATAAGTATGCGAATTTTTTCCAAATTGGCGATTTCAATTTGTTTTCCTTCACTAATGTAAAATCACCTTTTTTCACCTTACACGAAATTGTATCCATCGATGTGGTGTTCATTTGACGAAAGAACTCTCACTGATATTTGCTACGATGCACGTTGTCACTCGGTCACTGCAAAGCGCTAACTGAAGGCAGCGGAGAATTGCAACGGGCACTTGTCTGGTAGACAGTGGGCAGGTTTGCCCCCCAGAGAGCGCTTCACAGGCCACACAAAAGACACGGTCGAGGAAACGGATTAGGCACAGGTCTCTTGGGTACAGCTACATTGGTCGTAGCCGGGGCCTGACGACAGACATCCGCTCTACTCGGGCCCAGCAAGATTCCAAGAATGTCAACAGACTTGAAGTTTTCAACTAACATTGCAACATACGTACTGGGCAGATGCCTTGCTCATTATCCGCAGATGACCCGCGGATATCCGCGCCGGTCGCGATTTTATCCGCCAAGTAACAAATACCGCGGATATCCGCGGATATATCCGCGAATATCCGCATCCGCGCAGACCTCTACCAATGGGAAACTTTTCAGAACGATAGAGATGAGATACCGGTACGTCAGTGAGCGAGAGGTCTGTTCAAGGCTTCATGAGAGACGCTGGACTGCACCTGTGGCACCTGAACTGCCGCTCGCAGGAGCCCCAAGACTTGGCTCGTCTGCACGCTGGCTGCCAGTGGGGGTGGGTGCTGCCGACTCCAGAGCTTCAGTCCGGCCTGCTCTGCAGACCTGCAGCCTTTGCCGTCGACTTCCCGCCTGCCTCCCAACACGCTCTCACCTCCCGGAATTACACCCTCTTTACATCCCCCACCATGTCCTGTCTGCCCACATTTACACAGGAAACCAAAAATCCTCATCATTATAATGGACATACGACGGGTGTTCAGTAAGTAACGCAACACTGTTTCTATGCCAACAGTTATGTTTTATTCAGGGTACCAAGACACCATACTATCCCCCAGTTCTCTGGCTCCTAAACTCTATTTCTGAACACAACGTCGGTTCAGTACGACACCCTTACGCCGCCTCATTGGGAGGGCCTCATGGCACCACTCTACTGGGTGATGACGGAGCATCAATAATTTCCCCATCATCCACGCACTGCTTCCCGCAGTGGTTATCATTCATTGGACCAAACAGATCGCAATCGGAATGTGTGAATTCAGTGATGTAGTATGCACGAGGAAGAACAGTCCCATGAAGGTCTGTGAGCTCGTCTCGGGTGTGTAGACTTGTCAAAGGTCTTCCACAATCATGGATGACGGTGGCGTGTTTGTTGCTGTCACAAGTAGTTCAACTTGCCGCGAAACTGAAGTAGATGCTACCTGTGAGCTAGAGGTCATTGTTGGCAACCGGAATAAAATAATAACTTGATCCTTTTACCGACCTCCCAATTCAGGTGATACAGTTGCTGAAAGGTACAAACATAACTTGAGTTTGAATTCAAACACCAACCCGACTCATACGATTATAGTTCGTGGTGACTTTAATTTACCCTCGGTATGTTTAATTCCGGAGGTACGCATAAAACATCATCCGAAAGTGTGCTACAGGCATTCTCTCAAAATTATTTCGAGTAGTTAGTTTATGAGCCCACGCGAATAGTAAACGGTTGTGAAAACACATTTGACCTCTTAGCAGCAAATAATCCTGAGTTAATAACCAGCATCACAATCGGTATAGGGATTAGTGAACACAGGGTTGTCGTAGCGAGCTTGAGTATTGTAATCCGCAAATCCACGAAAAATAGACCTATTCAAAAAAGCAGATAAAAATGCATTTGATGTCTTCCTAAGAGACAATCTCCACACATTCCTAATTAATAATGTAAGTGTAGACCAGATGTCGCTTGAATTCAGAGAAGTAGTGTCGGCAGCAACTGAGATATTTATACCAAATAAATTAACAAACGACGGAGCTGATCCTCCTTGGTACGCAAAACGGGTCAGAACACTGTTGCAGAAATAACGAAACAAACATGCCAAATAGTATCCCCTGACAGACGCAATATCCCCACGATTGGCGATCTTTTACAATCTCGGAATTTGGCGCGCACTTCAATGTAAGATGCCTATAACAGTTTCCACAACGAAACTGTCTCGAAACCTGGCAGAAAATCCAAAGAGATTCTGGTCGTATGTGAATGGCAATAAACAATCAATGTGTGCTCTGCGTGATAGCAACGGAGATACTATCGAAGACAGTGCTGGCAAAGCAGAGTTACTAAACACAGCCTTCCGAAATGCCTTCACAAAAGAAGACGAAGTAAATATTCTAGAATTCGAATCCAGAACAGCTGCCAACATGACTAACGTAAAAGTAAATATCCTCGGAGTAGTGAAGCAACTTAAATCGCTTAACAAAAGCAAGTCTTCTGGTCCGGACTATATACCAATCAGGTTCCTTTCGGAGTATGCTGATGCATTAGCTCCATACTTAACAATCAAATAAAACCGTTCTCTCGACGAAAGATCCGTACCCAAAGACTGGAAAGTTGCACAGGTCATACCAATATTGAGGAAAAGTAGTAGGAGTAATCCACTAAATTACAGGCACATATCGTTTACGTCGATATGGAGCAGGATTTTGGAACATATAGCCTATTGTGTTCGAACATCATGAATTACCTCGAAGAAAATGGTCTGTTGACACACAGTCAACATGGGTGTAGAAAACATCGTTCCTGTGAAACACAACTAGATCTTTACTCGCCCGAGATGTTGAGTGCTATTGGCAAGGTATTTCAGATTGATTCCGCATTTCTGGATTTCCGAAAGGCTTTTGACACTGTACCACACAAGCGGCTTGTAGTGAAATTGCGTGCCTATGGAATATCATCTCAGTTATGTAACTGGATTCATGATTTCCTGTCAGAGAGGTCACAGTTCGTAGTAACTGACGGAAAGTCATCGAGTAAAACAGAAGCGATTTCTGGCGTTCCCAAGGTAGTGTTATAGGCCATGTGGTGCTCCTTATCTACGTAAACGATTTGGGAGACAATCTGAGCAGCCGTATTAGGTTGTTTGCAGATGTCGCTGTCGTTTATCAACTAATAAAGTCATCAGAAGATCAAAAGAAATTGCGAAACGATTCAGAAAAGATTTCTGATTGGTGTGACTATTGGCAGTTGACCCTAAGTAACGAAAAGTGTGAGGCCATCCACATGAGTGCTATAAGGAATCCGGTAAACTTAGGTTACACGGTAAATCAGTAAATCTAAAGACCATAACTTCAACTAAATACCTAGGACTTACAATTACGAACAACTTGAATTGGAAGGAACACAGAGAAAATGTTGTGGGGAAAGCTAGCCAAAGGTTACGTTTTATTGGCAGGACACTTAGAAAATGTAACAGACCTACTAAGGAGACTGCCTACACTGCGCCTGTCCGTCCTCTTTCAGAATTCTGCTGCGCATTGAGATCCTTACGAAGTAGATTTGACGGACTTCATCGAAAAATTTGAAGGAAGGACGTTTTGTATTATCGCGAAATAGGGGAGAGAGTGTCACTGAAATTATACAGGATTTAGGCTGGATGTCATTAAAACAAAAGCGTTTTTCCCTGCGGAGGAATCTTCTCACGAAATTCCAGTCACCAACTTTCCCCTCCGAATACGAAAATATTTTGTTGACACCGACCTACATAGGGAGGAACGATCACCACGACAAAATAAGGGAAATCAGAGATTATACGGAAAGATATAGATGTTCGTTCTTTTCGCGCGCTACAAGAGATTGGAATAATAGAGAATTGTGCAGGTGGTTCGATGAACCCTCTGCCAGGCACTTAAATGTGATCTGCAGAGGATCCATGTAGATGTAGATGTAAAATTCAGTTCGCATTTTTGTGACGCCAAACATGCAGAAGTCGTTTCTTCAGTTCACTGAATGTAGCGCAGTACGCTTCAGATTTGACCTTCGCACCATGAGGGAGAAGATCAAACAGAATAACCCCTTCACCACTTCAGAATCCGACAAGACGGACGCCGTTACTTTACCATCTGACGGTACAGCTTTCAGTTTTTTCTTCAGAAGTGGGGCTGTGTGGCGCCACTCCATGGATTGTCGATTTTTCTTAGTTTCGAAGTGATGAATCCAAGTTTCATAGCATGTGACGATGTCAAACAAAAAATTGTAACTATCAGTCACGTAATGTGCAAGCGTTTCCGCACAGACGGTCCTTCCATGAAGTTAAAATCTTCTGGGCTATTAGGCCGCTTCATATTTCCTCTAAAATAATCGATGTTTCGGCCTCTCTGCTGGGATCTTCTTCAGGATCTTCCGGTGTCCACTGCTGCTAGAACATTCTTTTTGTTAGGTGACGAGGAACCCAGCGGGCGGACACCTTTGAGTAGTTCACCTGGTGGACGAGCGTGTCGGCGCTAACAACACGGACGTCCAGTTCTGCAGCGAGATGTCTGAGTGTGATCCGCCGATCATCTCGAATGAGAGTGTCCGCACGTTCCAACACTGCAGGAGTCACAGCTGTGTGTGGACGGCCGGCACGCGGCAGATCGGAAGGTCTTGCGCGACCTTGCGATGACGTCAGATGCTTCGCCCAACGACTCCCCGTGCTTTCGTTCACTGCCACGTCACCGTAGACATTCTGCACGCGCCTGTGAGTATCTGCGACACTTTGGTGTTCCGCCAATAGAAATGAGAAATTCTGTCTGCTTGGAACGCACCTCTGTTAGAGACGCCATTTTAAAGGCTACGTATTGTCCCCCACCAGCTATCGGAGCTCCATGAGACAATCGGCGGGAATGTTCCAATATGTACCATACAAAATTCCGTATTTTTTCAATCAAAAATTTCCGAGAAAAAATATGTTGCGTTACTTATTGAACGCCCCTAGTGTAGTGGTTTTAATTTCTGTGATGCGCCTCTGAGCTGCTTACGTTGAATATCTCGTCACGTATATTTACCTGACGCACTGCGCCATTCCTTGTTTTTTACTCGTGTAAGAGAGTCAGAGTGTTACAGTGTTTTTCCACCTACACTTACACAGTTGACAGTAAGCTAATAAGATAGCTGATTACTCAACAGTCTTCGGATCGGTTAAAACAATAATCCAACAGGATCTGCCTTTATATGCGGTAGTGTGGCTCACAGATGAGTACACGCCGGAAATGAAGCAGCAGTCAGAGCACTGAATGGCAGCAAGTGGACCCACAATAAATAAAAAACAGAAAAAAATTATATTCATCTGCCTAAAAATTTATGGTCAGATTATTCTACCACGCAAAAGACATTATCCCCGCTAGTTCCGTTACGAAGGATAGGAGACTATTTTATAAAAGGGCGACTCAAGTCCCCTTTAGGAAAAGCACCGAGAAAGAGCAATAAGAGCCCTAGACTAAGAGATACAGGAGAAGATTCAGTGTCTGTGGAAGCAAACAACGCTGAGCCCGAGAGAAGCGACCTCGGAGCCATCTGATAAAGTTTATCTCGGTTGAGAGATAATCTCGCGAGAGAAGATTTAAGCTGTTTCGTACCTGCTCCGTGTTACTGTTCGTTGTGGTGATCCTCGCAGTCGGTAGCACTGTCTGAAAGTAAACTCATGAAGCGAGGCCCCTGATAGGCAGCTATCATCAACAGCCGAAACATTGGGATGCCATCGTAGTGTGTACTTTGCAGATAATCAGTGCGAGCTTTACAGTAATGTACATGAGATATTAGTAAACTTGTAAATGCAGAAAGCTTCGAGGTCCTAATCAACAGACAGATCTTGGCTGCATTGTGTCCAAGAGCCAGCGAATCCACTTCGCACGCAGCGCAGCCCACTGCGTTGTTTGGTACGACTGCGTGGCCTCTCGTCTCATCACTGTCCTCGTCATTTGTTTGGAGAAGGCTGGAAGTTTACTGGATCGGAGTAGCGTCGCAGTGGCTGAAAGACATTGCCTGACATTTTTTACAACATAATTAATCATTAATACTTGTAAGTAACTAATTCCCGACGTTGCCCAAAATGTTTAATATCTGTCAAGAAATTGATTGGCCCTGTGACTTGTTGATACCCACAGCGAAATCAACCCGCTTGGGAAACAGCAAACAACTTTTTTTCTTCCTTACTGTTGCTTCCCCCTCCTCCCCCCCCCCCCCTGCCCCCACCACCCGCCAACGTATGGGCTTTGGTTGGATCGTCAGGGGATACTATTTGCCGTGCTTCAGTCACATGAGAGGAAAAATTTTAGAAAAGTATTATAAAAGCTGGACATGTCAGTTGCCAAAAAAATTTACGTTTTGTACAATAAAAGACAGATCGACACTTATGCAAGTCAAAATACAAGAAGTTGATTTAGTAATTAATTAAATTACAGATACAGATGAATGGAAAATGAGAGTCGCATACCAATATACAGGGTGAGTCACCAACTATTGCCACCAAGAGTAACTCCGAAAGTATGATAGGAGCTTAAAAGTTTGTGGGAGAAATGTTGCATGGGACAACGGTGGTCCTAATATGACGTTGGTTGTTTGTTACTAGGTGGTGTTGTGTCAGAGATATAAAGGTCAAATTCGTTTTCTTAAGTGGCATGCTATAGTTGTTACTTATTAGCTGACAGCGGCTATCGAGACGAATCGAATGACGTGTAACAGTAAGGTCTTTGAAGATCAACGAAGGTCAAAAACGCGGAATGAACGTCCATGTACAGAAGGTGTTCGAACTGATGACCATTGGTATCAAGTCAGTGGTGCAATCTTCTTATCATGGATTGAGTGGTATTCCTTCTCACTTCGGCACTTGTCGAACCACATCCTCTGACAATTCTCTCTCGCATATCTTCAGGTGTGGTAGGAACGTCTTTATAAACAATGTCCTTTATGAATCCCCACAAGAAAAACTCCAGAGGTGTCGAGTCTGGCGAACGAGCCGCCCACGACTCGTCTCCTCCGCGTCCAATCCAACCATCTGGGAATTGTCTCTGCAACTCGTTTCTGGCCATCAGCGAAAAATGTGTCGGACAGGCAAAGTGTCGATACTACATTCTGTTCCTAAAGGTATTTCTTCCAATAACAGACCTAATGTTTCTTCCAGTAACATGGTGTACTTCCTAACATTAGGATTTCATTCGATGAAATAGGGGCCTGTAATTCTGCCCAGAATCCCACACCGTACAGTCACCGACCACGGTTTTTGGTGTGCAACTTGCCGCAGCCAACATGGATTTTCAGTTGCCCAGTAATGTATGTTATGCGAATTAATCAATTTGCGCATACAATTCTTCATTTGAGGAAGAGAACCACATTTGTAACTTTTTTATATCGTA
Organism: Schistocerca serialis cubense; assembly: GCF_023864345.2. Classification (NCBI taxonomy): domain Eukaryota; kingdom Metazoa; phylum Arthropoda; class Insecta; order Orthoptera; family Acrididae; genus Schistocerca; species Schistocerca serialis. Next base: position 663,261 of record NW_026047674.1, on the reverse strand, counting down.
AGATGGCATGCTGTTGTATATGCGTATAAATCAGTTCAAATGATACTTTCTTAAACTTTCCGTGTGACTTGATTATTTAATTGTTCAAATGGCTCAGAACACTATGGGACTTAACTTCTGAGGTCATCAGTCCCCTAGAACTTGCAACTGCTTAAACCTAACTAACCTAAGCACATCACACACATCCATGCCCGAGGCAGGATTCGAACCTTCGACCGTAGCGGTCGCGCGGTTCCAGATTGTAGCGCCTAGAACCGCTCGGCAACTTCGGCCGGCGATTATTTAATATTAAGCTAAAAGTAAAGGTAGCTCAAGATAGCTTTAGCGCCCCTCCTTGAGGTTTTTCTGTATCCGCCACTGCTCGTGTGTAGGTATGTATACAAGTTTCTGAAAAGAGCCACAGGTCGCAGTTAGTATTATGTATCTACAGGTTTCGCTCTCCAAATGACAATACCAGCTCTTGCTAAAAATATATGTAGCCTACGTGCTCCCAAACGTTCACTATGGGATCATGTAGAAATTTGAAGTAAATCGGCGAAGAACTTTTAGAGTTATTTCGCAAAAACCTTTCCTCTATATATACCACATACACATGTATTTAAATCCAGATTACGAAGTATTATGCAGACAGTGACCTTCCTCTTCCGTTGAAGGTAAAGTGTGCAAAATTTCATGAAGATCGGAATAATACTGTAGATTTGTATGAATTACAATGAAACGAACACTATACACCGTGTATCATAATAAATAGTGTAAACACATACAGTTGAAAGTACACGATACTAGAAGCAAAAAAGTCTCAGGAAACATGGGGTCGATAATGGATATCTTAAGAACTACGAGCAGTTTTTCATCTTCGATAGTATGAAGCAAATTTCTTCTACTGCAAGCTCTTTGCTTTCCACATTTTGGGAAGTAGTAGTAGGGACCAAAACAAGAAAAAGTGACCAGTAAACATTGGCTGTAAAATGTACACCTTAAGAGCTATGAACACGTGCTCATCTTCGCTACTTGGAAACACAACTCTTCTAATGAACAATTGCTTATAACTTTACAGGTTTGCATTTTATAGCAAATGTTACTGGACATACTTCCCAAAATGTGGAAAGCAAAGAGCCTGCAGTAGGTGAGACCTGCTTCACAGTATCGAAGATGAAGAATTGCTCGTAGCTCTTAAGGTATGCATTTACGACGCTATGTTTACTGAGACTTTTTTGCTTCTAGTATCGTGTACTTTGAACTACATGCGTTTACACTAGTAATTATGATCCACAATATATATATATATATATATATATATATATATATATATATATATATATATATATGTGTGTGTGTGTGTGTGTGTGTGTGTGTGTGTGTGTGTAGATTATTATAACTATGAAGATGTTTGGCGTCTCTTCTCTGTGTGATCCGCGATCTACATGACCGTATGCAGGCAGGAGGTCTTCTCAAGTACCGCTCCACCCCTCACAACTACGGCCTGCTGTAAGCACCACGCAGTCTGACTCGCCATGTCAGCTAAGCACGTTCACCGGCCATTGCAAAACACTGGTAGCTCTACAAACCACTGCTCGAAACAACAGAGGGCACTGGAAAACTAATACAGCTGTTGGAAACGGCTGTAGCTGTTCAATGCGCACCAGTACATACCGACAGGAATTGCAGAGAATATACACTGGAGCACCAAAGCAAGTGGTGTGGACAACACCGACATTGGGCCGCTGATGACTGGAAACACGTTTTCTGGTCGCACGACTCCCGTTTCAAATTGTATCGAGTGGATGGACGTGTACGAGTATGGAGACAACCTCACGGATCCATGGATCCTGTATGTCAGCAGTGGACTGTTCAAGCTGGTGGAGGCCCTCTAATCATGTGGACCATGTGCAGTTGGAATGATATGGGACCACCGATGCGTCTAGATACGACTGTGACAAGTGACACGCACGTAAGGATCCTGTGTGATCACCCACATCCATTCATGTCCATTGTGCATTCCGACGGACTTGACAATTCCAGCAGGGCAATGTGACACCCCTCGCGTCCAGGATTGCTACAGGGCGGCTCCAGGAACACTCTTATGAATTTAAAATCTTCCGCTGGCCACCGAACTCTTCAGACATGAACATTACTGAGCATATCTGGGATGGCGTGCAACGAGCTGTTCGGAAGAGACCTCCGTCCCGTAGTACACTTACGGATTTACGGACAGCCCTGCAGGGTTCACGGCGTCAGTCGCCTGCAGCACTGCTTGGGATACTAGTCGAGTCGACGCCACGCCGTGTTGCGGCGCTTGTGCTTGCTTGCTGGGGCCCTACACGATATTTGGCAGGCGTACCATTTCTTTGGCTTTTCAGTGTAAAAGACATCAAAAAAGCGTTTATGCTTAACAGGTGTTATGTGTGGGTTTCATGGAGAACATATTGGCGATAATCTGCATCGCGCCGACCGGTTGTTCTTTCTTTGTACGAACGTTCTGCCCTTCAGACTGCCGATGCCGCCTGAGAAGGCTCGTATTGTCGGCATTATGAGGCGCTTAACTGAGTCGCTGATGATACCTGCTCAGTACTGTTATGACAGACAGATCAATTGTAACACGCAGAATGCCGTTCGCCATTTTCACTTATGACACGGAAATTTACATTTGTCTATCACTGCGCATGCACCGAATTCCGATTCCTTGCCCCTGTAAAAAGATCGCAATCTTCAACTACCTTCTACAATTTCTTTCCTTCTGATTGATCTACACGGGTAATTTGCAGGCTTTCCCAAAAATACTTCAAGATATCGTCTCGCCTGAAAAACAGATTAGACAAAGTCCATAGATCTGTAGACTTGAAACTGAGGTGTCGGTTTCCTCTAAAAAAACTCAGTCCCAATAAACGTAGTCCTTCAAAGGAAGCTTGAGTCTCATTTCAAACAGGCACCCCATACGTTCAACGTAGCCCATCTTCTCGATTGGTGTTAGTCTGCGCGTTGTCGTTGTTCCGGAAATTATAGGTGATGGTGACTTCGGTCTACCCTCGATACGTTGGAAAAAAAATGTATGTTTACAGTCGGTGGCATGCAAGAAACTTATTTCGAAATAGCACTGAATGCTTTCTTAGAAAACTATTTCGAACTGTTAGTTCAGGAGCGCACTCGAGGTGTCAATGGTTGCGAAACTATATTTTAACTCTTAGCAACAAATAATGGTGAGCCAATAGAGAGCACAATGGCGGATACACAGATTAGTGACTACAAGGTTGTTGTAGCGAGACTGAATACCGTGGCAGCCTATTCTTCACGGAGTGCTGCATTAAGGAAAGGTATCGATGTCAGTCGGTGAGGCTGGGCACGAAGTCGGTGTTCCAAAACATCCCAAAGGTATTCTGTAGGATTCAGGTCATGACTCTGTGCAGCCCAGTCCATTACAAGGATGCTATTGTCTTGTAGCCACTCCGCCACAGGCCGTGCATTATGAACAGGTGCTCGATCGTGTTTTAAGCGTAAATCGCCATCCCCGAACTGCTCTTCAACAGTGGGAAGTACAAAGATGCTTAAAGCCGGCCGGAGGGGCCGAGCGGTTCTAGGCGCTACAGTCTGGAACCGCGCGACGGCTACGGTCGCAGGTTCGAATCCTGCCTCGGGTGTGGATGTGTGCGATATCCTTAGGTTAGTTAGGTTTAAGTAGTTCTAAGTTCTTGGGGACTGATGAACTCAGGAGTTAAGTCCAGTTGTGCTCAGAGCCATTTGAACCATTTTTGAAGATGCTTAAAACATCAGTGTTGGCCTGTGCTGTGACAGTGCCACGCAAAACAACAAGGAGTGCAAGCCCGCTTCACGAATAACACGACCACACAATAACACCACCGCCTCCGAATTTTACTGTTGGCACTACACACGCTGGCAGATGACGTTCACCGGGCGTTCGCCATACCCACACCCTGCCATAGGATCGCCACATTGTGTACCGTGATTCGTCACTCCACACAACGTTTTCCCACTGTTCAATCGTCCAATCTTTACGCTCCTTACACCAAGCGACGCGTCGTTTGGTATTTACCGGCGTGATGTGTGCCTTATGAGCTGCCGCTCGAGTACGAACTCCAAGTTTTCGCACCTCCCGCCGAACTGCCACAGTACCTGCAGTGGATCCTGATGCAGTTTGGAATTCCTGTGTGATGGTTGGATAGATGTCTGGCCATTACACGTTACGACCCTCTTCAACTGTCAGGGGTCTCTGCCAGTCAACAGACGAGATCGGGCTGTACGCTTTTGTACTGTACGTGCCCCTTCACGTTTCCACTTGACTATCGCATCGGAAACAGTGGACCTAGGGACGTTTAGGAGTGTGGAAATGTCGCGTACAGACGTATGACACAAGTGACACCCAATCACCCGACCACGTTTAAGGTCGGTGAGTTTCGCAAGGCGCCCCATTCTGCTCTCTCACGATGTCCAATGACTACTGAGGTCGCTGATGTGGAGTACCTGGCAGTAGGTGGCAGCACAATGCGTCAAATATGAAACACGTATGTTTTTAGGGATGTCCGGATACTTCTGAGCACATAGTGCACATGCAAAATACATCTACTTAAAGAAGCAGATAAAAGTCCGCTTCACGCAGTCTCCACTCTTTTCGATCTCAATATCTAAATACAGACAAGACGGGGTTTGAATGCTAGGAAATGGCATGGACCGCAGTTGAGCGATGCTTATCAAACAGTTTCCCCATGATACACAAAACATATCAGAACGGTGTAGCAGAAGCAACAGAAAAAAACCACGCAAATTTTTAAAAGAAGGAAAGAACACCTAGATCGTCAAAGTTTTACAGAAGCTCGAAATTTAGCGGGAACCTCGATGGGATATGTCTTGAATAGTTTTCTCAAAATCTGAAAGAAAACAGAGAGATTCCGGTCATATGTAAAGTACAGCAGCAGCAAGACGCAATCAATACCTTCACTGCGCGTTAACAATGGTGGTGTTACTGATGACAGTGCCAGTAAATAAGAGTTACTAAACATCGTTTTCCGACATTCGTTCACCGAAGAAGTCGAGGTAAATATACCAGAATTCGAATAAAGAACAACTGTCAACATGAGTAACTTAGAAGTAGTTGTCCTCGCTGTAGCGAAGCAGCTCAAATCTTTTAATAAAGGGAACTCTTCCAATCCCGACTGTATACCAGTCAGGTTCCTTCCAGGCTACGCTGATGCAACAGCTCTAGAAGTCGCGTAGAACCGCCCGCTTCACGGAAGATCCGTACTCGAAGACTGGAAACTTGCACGAGTCACACCAGTACTAAGAACGGAAACAGGAGTAATCCCGTGCATTACTGATCCATATCAGTAACGACGATTTGCGGAATGATTTTGAAGATGCACTGTGTTCGAACATTATGAATCACCTGGAAGAAGGCGTTTTATCGAGAGATAACTGACGCATATTCAGTAAATATCGTTCTTGTGAAGAAACAACACGCTCTTTATCCTCACGAAGTAATAACTGCTATCGAAAGGGGATGTCAAATTGATTTAATATTTTTATATTTTCAGAACGCTTTAGACACTGTTCCTCACAGGCGGAATATTATCAAATTACGTGTGTATGGATTATCGTCTCAGTTGTGCGAGTGGATTCGTGATTTCATGTCGGAAAGGTCATAGTTCGTAGTAATCGACGGAAACTCATCGAGTAATTCCCAAGGAATATTTATGGGACTTCTGCTGTTCCTGATCTACTTGAATCATTTAGGAGACAATCTGAACAGTCTACAAAGATTTTTTTCATCTGTATCTACATCTACACGGGTAAATCACATTGAAGTGCTTGGCAGAAGGTTCATCGAACCACTTTCACAATAATTGTGTATTATTCCAATCTCGTACTGCGCGGAGGAAACGAACACCTGTATCTTTCAGTGCGAATTCTAATTTCCCTTATTTTCTTATGGTTATCGTAGGTCAGCGTAAGCAAAATATTTTCACATTCGGAGGAGAAAGTTGCTGATTGAAATCTCGTGAGATGGTTCCGTAGCAACGAAAAACGCCTTTGTTTTAATGATTTCCGGCCCAAATCCTGTATCACTTCAGTGACACTCTCTCCCACATTTAGCAATTATACAAAACGTGCTGCCCTTCTCTGAACTTTTTTGATGTACTCTGTCAATCCTATCTGGTCCTTAGGATCCCACACCGTGCAGCAGTATCCTAAAAGACGACGGACAAACGTAGTGTAGGCAGTCTTTTGAGTAGACCCGTTACATGTTCTAAGTGTTTTGCCAATGAAACGCAGTCTTCGGTTAGCCTTCCTCACAACATTTTCTATGTGTTCCTTCCAATTTCAAATGTTGGTTATTCTGATTCCTAGCTATATAGTTAAACTTAACGGTGCTTATATTTGACTGATTTATCGTGTAACCGAAGTTTAACGAATTCCTTTTAGCACTCATGTGGATGACCTCACACTTTTCATTGTTTAGCTACAATTACCAATTTTCCCACTATACAGATATTTTTTCTAAATCGTTTTACAATTCGTTTGGATCTTCTGATAACCTCATTAGTCGATAAACATCATCTGCAAGGCGGCTGCTCAGACTGTGGCTCTGAGCACTATGGGACTTAACTTCTGAGGTCATCAGTCGCCTAGAACTTAGAACTAATCAAACCTAACTAACCTAAGGATATCACACACATCCATGCACGAGGCAGGATTCGAACCTGCGATCGTAGCGGTCACGTGGTTCCAGACTGAAGCGCCTAGAAACGCACGGCCACACCGGCCGGCGCTCAGACTGTCTCCCAAATAGTTTACGTATATGAGGAACAACAAAGGTCCGATAACACTACCTTGGGGAACGCTAGAAATCACTTCATTTTACTCGATGACTTTCCGTCAGTTACTACGAATTGCGATCTCTCTGACAGGAAATCACGAATCCAGTCGCATAATTGAAACGATATTCCGTCAGCACGCTATTTCACTACAAGCCACTTGCTGCTGATCCTGTAATTTACTATTGTTGTAAAGTCATCAGATGATCACAAACAATTTCAAAGTGATTTAGACAGCCGGCCGAAGTGGCCGTGCGGTTAAAGGCGCTGCAGTCTCGAACCGCAAGACCGCTACGGTCGCAGGTTCGAATCCTGCCTCGGGCATGGATGTTTGTGATGTCCTTAGGTTAGTTAGGTTTAACTAGTTCTAAGTTCTAGGGGACTAATGACCTCAGCAGTTGAGTCCCATAGTGCTCAGAGCCATTTTTTTTTATTTAGACAAGATATTTGTGTGATTTCAAAAGTGGCAACTGACTCTAAATAATGGAAAGTGTGAAGTCATTAACATGAGTAGTAAAATATATCCGCGAAATTTCAGTAACACGATAAATTAAAGAAATCTAGTTGAGTTAAACAATTAGAGGTTAGTATTACGAGTAAATTAAACTGGAAATGTCACATAGGTAATGTGTGTGGGAAGGCTAACCTAAGGCGTCGATTTAGTGGCAGAAGATTATAAAACTGGAGCAGGTCCACTAGAGAGACTGCCTACACTACACTTGTCAGCCCTGTTTCGGAATATTGCTGTATTGAGTGGGATTCTTACCAGGTAGGATTGACGGACATCGTAAATGTCCAAAGAAGGGCACTCGTTCTGTATTACCATGAAATAGGGGAGAGTGTGCCACGGACATAATAGCCGGCCGAGGTGGACGAGCGGTTCTAGGAGCTACAGTCCGGAACCGCGCGACCGCTGCGGTCGCAGGTTCGAATCCTGTCTCGGGCATGGGTGTGGGTGATGTCCTTAGGTTAGTTAGGTTTAAGTAGTTCTATGTTCTAGGGGACTGATGACCTCAGAAGTTAAGTCCCATAGTGCTCAGAGCCATTTGAACCATTTGAACTGATATAATACAGGAATTGGGGTGGCTGTCATGAAAAAAAGAAATACGTTTCACGTTAAGACGGGTTCTTCTCATGAAACTGCAATCACCAGCTTTCTCCTCAGAGTGTGTGAATATATTTTTTTGGCGCCCACCTACACAGAGAAGACGAGGAGAAATCAGGGTTCACATGGAAAGATTTAAATGTTCATTTCTCCCGGAAGCTGTTCGAGAGTGGATCACTAGCCACGCAACCTGAGGGGACAATGTAGTTCGATGAACTGCTTCAATATGAATTGTAGAGTGATCCTACAGATGTAGACGTACATGTAGTCCTTCACTGGTGGCCTGTGAACGTTTTACCTTGTTTCACAGCACTATGTGCAAGTCAAGCCGCCTGTTTGAGTTCATAACTGTGCAACTGCGTAACGTCGAGTGGGTCGACACTGTACGAAGATGTACTCACCGAGGTCTTGGCAGTACGTCTCCCACATCAGTCCATCGCCGTAACTCATTTCGTCGGTGACGCTGGCGACGTGGTTACAGACACAGTCGAGCACCGAGGAGTTATCTGCTGCCAGCAAAACCAGCAGCGACGTAGCTACGCCCGCTGCGTCCATTGTCAGCTACTCACGCTGAGGTGGGAACGAACACACGCGGTGCGTACCGCAGGGAGCACTGACTGAGTGTGCGCTACGTGCAGCGGAAGTGTTTCCGCAGGAAGATTAAACCGCAGGGAGCGTGACGTCTCCCACCCGTGACTCGCTCATTTTTCCCTTTACTTTACCAGTCATCAACTGCGGACACGCATTCGTCACAAAAGAGTATTTGTTTCACAAATACGCCTGCAACGTGGACTTAGGACGACATCGAGTTACACTAAGAGACTTGTAGCAGATGTCTAGGCGTACTGGTTTACTATTTCGACACAAAAATCTCATGACGTGCCAGTCTTTAATAATGAATTGAGAATTGATGCACATTCAAGTGCCAAAGAAACTGGTACACCTGCCTAACATCATGTAAGGCACCAGCGAACACGCAGAAGCGCCGCAACACGACGTGGCATGCACTCGACTAATGTCTGAAGCAGTGCTGGAAGGAATGAAGACCATAAATCCGCAAGAGGGAGTGGAGATATCTTCTGGATAACACGTTGCAACACATACCAGATGTGCTCAGTGATGTTCATGTCTGGGGAGTTTGGTGGCCAGCGGAGGTGTTTAAACCCATAAATGTGTTTCCGAAACCACTCTGTAGTAATTCTCGACGTTTGGGACGTCGCATTGTCCTGCTGGAATTGCCCGAGTCCGTCCGAATGCAAAGTGGGCATGAATGGATGCAGGTCATCAGGCAAGGTGCTTACCTACGTGTCACCCGTCAGAGTCGTATATAGACGTATCAGAGGTCCCATATCACTCCAAGTACACATGCACCACATCCTTACAGAGCCTCCACCAGCTTGACCACTCGCTACTGACATGCAGGGATTTATGATGTTGTCTCCATACCTGTACACATCCATCCGTCGCTAGAACTTGAAACGACACTCGTCCGACCAGGTAACATGTTTCCAGACATCAACAGTCCAACGTCGGTGTTGACGGACCCTGACGAGGCGTAAAGCTTTGTGTTGTGCCGTCATCAAGGGTAGACGAGTAGGCCTTTGGTTCCAAAAGACCATATCGATTATGTTTTGTTGAATGGTTCGCACGCCGATACTTTTTGATGGTGCAGCATTGAAATCTTCAGCAATTTGCATAAGTGCTGTACTTCTGTCACGTTAAACTATTCTCTTCAGCCGTCGTTGGTACCGTTCTTGCAGGATGTTTTTCCGGCCGCAGCAATGTCAGAGATTTGATCTTTTACCCGATTCCTGATATTCACGTCACACTCGCGATATGATCGTACGGGGAAAACTCCCCACTTCATAATCTACCTCGGAGATGCTGTGTCCCATCGCTCGTGCGCCGACTATAGCACCACGTACAAACTCACTTAAATGTTGATAACCTGCCACTGTAGCTGCAATAACCAATATAATGATTGCGCCAGACACTTGTTGTCTTACATAGGAGCTGCCGACCGCAGCGCCGCGTTCTGCTTATTTACATATCTCTGTATTTCAATATGCATGCCAATACCAGTTTCTTTCGCGCTTCATTGTAGATCGGAAAAGGGCGTTCAAAAAGTTTTGCACAGTGGTCGCTAATTTTTTTATTTTTTGCAGGAGGTGAGTTAAATTTTTTGTGAACATACTTGGAACATTCAGCTATAAGTTGGTGTATAATAGTATTTCCTTTCATTTACAGGTGAGCCTTAATGGACCGTGAAGTAGATGTCAGGTGGCGACTACGGTCGATGATGGAGTTCCCCTTTCAAAAGAGGCGATGACTCTGCCACATTCATTCACAGGAAGTTGCTCCCTGTTAATGGGGAGGACAGTGTGAATCGCAGCAGTATCCAGCGATGGTTGCAGAGGTTTAAAGAAGTTGATTTCTCTCTACTGGACAATCCACGATGCGGTAGACCATCGACGGCAGTGAGTGACGTGAATAAGGAGACCATTGACCAAATCATCCAAAATGACAGATGTGTGACGACACGACAGATTGCTGAAATGACTCGTTTGTCATTGGGTAGTGTGGTATCACTGGTACAGTCGCTAGGGTACAGAAAAGTCTCTGCACGTTGGGTGCCCAGATTACTGACAAGCGAAATGAAAACGATGAGGAAGAATGTATGCTAGGGTCTCATGAAGACCTTCACTGAAGAGTGGAAACAGTGTCTTGACGGCGTCATTACACAGGATGAAACATGGTTGTTTTCGTCCGAACCTGAGAGCAAAGTCCAATCCATGGAGCGGCACCGTCCAGGTTCCCCTCGGGAGAAGAAAAAAAAGACTTTCACGAACAGCAGGGTGAAAGGTGATGGCCTCGTTCTTCTGGGATCAGTGTGGTGTCGTTTTCATCGACTTTTTGGAACCTAGCTCCACAGTTAATCGGGACCATTACTGTTTGTCAATGGACAAGCTGCGACGTGCCATCAAGAGCCACAGACCACAGCTTCAGCGTCAGTTCTTCAGACTACACCGTGACAATGGCAAACCCCATACAGTTCTTATGCCTCAGAAAAAAATCAGGACAATGGGTTGGAAAATCGTTCCTCATCTTCCCTACAGTGTGGACTTGGCTCCGTCTGGTTTTTACCTCTTTGATCGTCAGAAGGCCCGCCTGCGCGGTAAAACATTTGATAGTGGGACTTATTTCCTGTGTCACGCGATGGTTAAAAGTCAATCCCCAGAATTTTACCAAAGTGCATTTACGTCATGGAAAGAACGTTGGGCCAGATGCGTCACAGCTGATGGAAGCTACATAGTGTAGGCTCAATGTAGAGCTAAATGTTCCAAGTATGTTCACAAAAAATTTCACTCTCCTCCTTCAAAAAATAAAAAAATTAGAGACGACTGAGCAAAACTTTTTGAACGCTCTTTGAGTATTAAATATATTCGAAATTGCGAACATGGACAACCATAAGCTGTGGAGTGGAATGACGACAGGGAAAGTTTGTGCCGGACCGGGACTCGAACCCGGACGTCCCACTCGTCGCGAGTGGCCGCCTTGCCATTAGGCTATCCGAGCGAGACCCGCGGCCAGCCGCAAACACCTGTTTGTTGTCAACCATGTCTCTGCAAGCTGTACTCTTACCTCCATTATGTGTATTCCAACACAAGGGAGACATTTCTGTATAAAGTCGCCTGCCTACAGTCGGAGGATGAATACGCCATTGCAGAGCCTGTGTTATTCCGAATTACGATGCAGGCACGTCGAAGCGAACTTCACGTTGTAATTCGGAATAACACAGGCACTGCAATATCGTATCGTTATATAAACCCGTCGATAACTGCGTTTGTAACAAAAATAAATTTGTTGATCAAAATGATTGTCGATGGATACGTTATGCAGGAAATACGCTAATGAGTGAACACATGACCACCACGGAAGTCCGGGAAGTTGATTGCCGCCAGGTACCGCTTAGTGTGTGTATATATTGTAGTAAGTGTGAGGTGTCGAGATGGCTACTATTGGCGAGAAAACTGCGCTACTAGTATATTAGTTGAAAAGACGAAGCCACCACATCAGCTGGGGGGGGGGGGGGGAGGGAGAGTAGGTGGTAGTTGTGAAGGGTGGAGAGGCGGGGTACGCCTGGGGGGGATTCCTTCGAAATGGAGAAAGCTGCACCCCTATAGTCGGATCTGAAAATCGCAACACCAAGGAGCAGTTCTGCAACTGAAACGTAAGTTGGGAGGCGTCTTTCTGCTTCAGTATGATGATGTCTGATGATGTCTATGCAGATTTAAGAGCGGTGCCAGTCGCACAAGAGTGTGGCTAGCAGCGCCACTATGGGGATGCAAATCAGGTTTCCTTTATATACTTTCTGCAACGTCCGTGAGCGTTAATTACCTTTGAAACTGTCCGCCCCCGGTAGCTGAGTGGTCAGTGCGACAGAATGTCAATCCTACGGGCCCGGGTTCGATTCCCGGCTGGGTCGGACATTTTCTCCCCTCAGGGACTGGGTGCCGTGTTGTCCTAATTATCATCATTTCATCCGCATCGACGCGCAAGTCGCGAAAGTGGCGTCAAATAGAAAAACTTGCACTTGGCGAACAGTCTACCCGACGGGAGGCCCTAGTCACACGACATTTCATTTATCTTTGAAATTGGACTTTGCCATTTGATGTTTGTCACTGGGGCTGAAAGAGGTTGTGTATTAGGGCTACAAGAAGGTCCATGTTCCTTTTGCAACATTACAGAAAAACTTGCCCCGAATGTTGCCACTGTACATCATTGTTGCCAGAAACGGTCACGACAATGTACTGCGGAGCCAATAAGATTGGACTCCAAACGGCCACGTGGAACTACAGAGAGGAAAAACAATTGTGCTTGGCGTATGGCTCTGGCGTACCGTACTGCATCTGCAGCGGCAGCTTAGGTGGTAGTTGGCACCACAATGACGCAATGAGCTGTTACAAGGCGGTTACTTCAAGAACAGGTCCGAGGTGGATGCCTTGTAGCGTGCATTCTACTACCCACAGACCAGCGACGTTTGAGAGTTGAGTGGTGTCAAGCGAGAACTCAGTGGAGCGCAGCAGGGTGGAGGTGTCGTGTGTTTCCTCGTGGAGGCTGGTTCCACCTCGGTGCCAGTGATGGCCGGAGTCGACTAGGAGGAGGCGACTTGAGTGCCTGCAGCCGACCTGCCTGCCTGCTAGGGACGCAGGGTTACGGTCTGAAGTGGGGCTTCGTGTGACTGCAGGATCACTCTCGTGGTTACTCCATGCACCCTGACTGCTAAGTTGTACGTCAGTCTGGCGATTCGACCTGTTGTGCCCAGAAACGGCCTCCGAGTTCTGCTTTGCTGCCGTGAGGCGATATGCGAATGAACTACACTCCTGGAAATGGAAAAAAGAACACATTGACACCGGTGTGTCAGACCCACCATACTTGCTCCGGACACTGCGAGAGGGCTGTACAAGCAATGATCACACGCACGGCACAGCGGACACACCAGGAACCGCGGTGTTGGCCGTCGAATGGCGCTAGCTGCGCAGCATTTGTGCACCGCCGCCATCAGTGTCGGCCAGTTTGCCGTGGCATACGGAGCTCCATCGCAGTCTTTAACACTGGTAGCATGCCGCGACAGCGTGGACGTGAACCGTATGTGTAGTTGACGGACTTTGAGCGAGGGCGTATAGTGGGCATGCGGGAGGCCGGGTGGACGTACCGCCGAATTACTCAACACGTGGGGCGTGAGGTCTCCACAGTACATCGATGTTGTCGCCAGTGGTCGGCGGAAGGTGCACGTGCCCGTCGACCTGGGACCGGACCGCAGCGACGCACGGATGCACGCCAAGACCGTAGGATCCTACGCAGTGCCGCAGGGGACCGCACCGCCACTTCCCAGCAAATTAGGGACACTGTTGCTCCTGGGGTATCGGCGAGGACCATTCGCAACCGTCTTCATGAAGCTGGGCTACGGTCCCGCACACCGTTAGGCCGTCTTCCGCTCATGCCCCAACATCGTGCAGCCCGCCTCCAGTGGTGTCGCGACAGGCGTGAATGGAGGGACGAATGGAGACGTGTCGTCTTCAGCGATGAGAGTCGCTTCTGCCTTGGTGCCAATGATGGTCGTATGCGTGTTTGGCGCCGTGCAGGTGAGCGCCTCAATCAGGACTGCATACGACCGAGGCACACAGGGCCAACACCCGGCATCATGGTGTGGGGAGCGATCTCCTACACTGGCCGTACACCACTGGTGATCGTCTAGGGGACACTGAATAGTGCACGGTACATCCAAACCGTCATCGAACCCATCGTTCTACCATTCCTAGACTGGCAAGGGAACTTGCTGTTCCAACAGGACAATGCACGTCCGCATGTATCCCGTGCCACCCAACGTGCTCTAGAAGGTGTAAGTCAACTACCCTGGCCAGCAAAATCTCCGGATCTGTCCCCCATTGAGCATGTTTGGGACTGGATGAAGCGTCGTCTCACGCGGTCTGCACGTCCAGCACGAACGCTGGTCCAACTGAGGCGCCAGGTGGAAATGACATGGCAAGCCGTTCCACAGGACTCCATCCAGCATCTCTACGATCGTCTCCATGGGAGAATAGCAGCCTGCATTGCTGCGAAAGGTGGATATACACTGTACTAGTGCCGACATTGTACATGCTCTGTTGCCTGTGTCTATGTGCCTGTGGTTCTGTCAGTGTGATCATGTGATGTATCTGACCCCAGGAATGTGTCAATAAAGTTTCCCCTTCCTGGGACAATGAATTCACGGTGTTCTTATTTCAATTTCCAGGAGTGTATTTACTGAACTGTGCATTCCGTTATAAATTCCCCAACGTGATTCTTATGCACTTAATGATACCAAGGTAATGCTCTTCCTTATCTATATAAACGATTTCGGAGACAATTGATGAATCGTCTGAGGTTGTTTGTAGATCGGCTCTGAGCACTATGGGACTTAACTTCAGACGTCATCAGTCCCCTAGAACTTAGAACTGCTTAAACCTAACTAACCTAGGGACATCACACACATCCATGCCCGAGGCAGGATTCGAACCTGCGACCGTAGCGCTCGTGCGCTTCCAGACTGAAGCGCCTAGAACCTCTCTGCCACTCTGGCTGGCTTGTTTGTAAATGATGCTGTCATTTACCATCTAGTAAAGTCATTAGAATATCAAAACCAATTTGCAAAACGATTAGAAAAGATATCTGTACGCTGCGAAAATTGGCAGTTGACCCCAAATAATGAAAAGTGTGAGGTTCTCCACATGAGTCCTAAACGGAATCGGTGAAACTTCAGTTAGACGATAAATCAGTCAAATTTAAAGGCTGTAAATTCAACTAAACACCTAAGAATCACAATTAAGAACAACATTAATTGGAAACCATACATAGGAAATGTTGTGGGTAGGTGAACCAAAGACTGCGTTTTATTGGCTAAAGATGCCACAGATCTACTAGAGAGACTGCCCACATCACACTTGTCCGTCCTCTTCTGGAGCGCTGCTGTACGGTGTGGGATCCCTACCAGACAGAATAAACGGACTACATCGAGAGTGTTCAAAGAAGAGCAGCACATTTTGCATTATCGAGAAACAGGGGAGACAGTGTCACTGACACGATACAGGATTTGGGGCTGACATAATTAAAACATAGGCGTTTTTCGTTGCGGCAGAAACTTATCACGAAATTTCGATCACTAACTTTCGCCTCAGAATGCGAAAATATTTTTTGACGCCGACCTACACGGGAAGAAACTATGATCATCATAAAATCAGGAGATCAGAGCTCGCTCAGAAGGATATAGGTGTTCGTTTTTTCCGCACGCTGTTTGAGACTGGAATAATAGAGCATTATCGTGAAACCCTTTGCCAGGCACGTAAGTGTAATTTGCAAAGTATCCCTGTAGGTGTAAATATAGATTAAGGGTTTACTACGAGTGATATTACGGACTTAAAAGGCCGTCTATAGTTCTTTCACTTGCTTGCATAAACTGTGATAATAATTAATGTAATGCATGAAACTTCCTTGCACATTAAAACTGTGTGCCGGACCGAGACTCGAACTCGGGACCTTTGCCTTTCGCAGGCAAGTGCTCCACCAACTGAGCTACCCAAGCACGACTCACGCCCCCTCCTCACAGCTGTACTTCTGGCAGTACCTCGTCTCCTACCTTCCAAACTTTACAGAACCTCTCCTGCAAACACGGGACGTTTGGAAGGTAGGAGACGAGGTACTGGCAGAAGTACAGCTGTGAGGAGGGGGCGTGAGTCGTGCTTGGGTAGCTCAGTCGGTGGAGCACTTGCCCGCGAAAGGCAAAGGTCCCGAGTTCACTCATCAAACAACAGCGGACAATTGATACACTCGTTAATATTTCTGTCAAACTGATTTCATGCCTAGTGCATGTCCCACTAAGGTCTCGTTTTCAAGACCCAACCTGAAATACCTCCCCCTTGTTTTCTAACACAAGATTTACTAAGAAGATAGTAATAACTCAACATTATCGTAAAATGAATAGAGCACATCCACAACTCAAAATATCTACAAAAATAATAACAATAATAATAATACCATAACTAGTAATGAGTAAAATTTGCACAAAATAACTTTTTTTTGCTATTTTTTCTCTGTAAATGACTAGATCGAACAATCAATGCTTATTCCCAATCCATTCTGCCACACGTACAGATGTAGTGTACAAAGACTCAGAAAAAGCTAAACTACAACAATAAACAGTGCAAGAAACAAGTAACGAAATGTGACTGACAGACTCTCGAAAAATATATATAAAAAAAGGCACCAAATGAAATAATTACCTGGTCAGTACAGTAACAGAAAAATGAAAACAAAGAATGGATTGTCTCGTCTTTACAAGTAAAACACAAACTGTAATTGTAAAACGAAAATTGTTATTTTGTAAATAAAAGTCTATATACGTTCCAAAAAAAAAAAAAAAAAAAAGTTCGAGTCTCGGTCCGGCACACAGTTTTAATCTGCCAGGAAGTTTCATATCAGCGCACACTCCGTTGCAGAGTGAAAATCTCATTCTGGAATTATTTTATGCCTGTTTGTTTTTAATGTTGTTGCCTTCTTTTTTCTTACCTCAATTTCTTTGCGATATAACTTGTGGCTATTTAATTCGCGTGAGCTGCTATGAAATTTTATTGTATGTATGTCTACTATCTTTCTTTTCTGCGATACATTCTTTGCTTTAGGAATAAACCTCATTGCCTTCAGATGTAGCGTCTGTGACTTAGATATGGCGTCGAACAAAGACATAGAGTAGAAAAATCTCTGGAGTGTGCACTGCGTGATGCTCACGTTGTCAACATTAAGCAGAAATTATCACGTGATCTCGGCATGACTCTGTTTAAGAACAGTTCATCTTGGCCATTGAGTCCTGTCAAAACGTTCCACAATGCATTTCAAATGGCGGCATTCAGTCAAGCCGTCAACAGACCGTAACGTCTCGTCACGTCACGGCAGGTCAAGGTTTCCCGGGAAGGAAATGTAGACAGTATCATCGTCTGCTAACGTCGTAAGTTAACCTATTTTGCCGCACTCACGTGTGTTATAGTAGTGGATATTGTGCTTTGTATCTTCTTAATATTTCTTTTATTATTGTGCTTTATTTTCGGGGCAAATTGTATATGTTTCATGCCGAGTAGCAGGTTTTTTGCATTGGATGTTTTTACACAAGCAGTGTGAGATATCCGAAAGCGACAAAATTATTTAGGTTTGACAGTAACAGAACAGATGCCCACTTTGCCACAGCACAGAAATGTCGACGTTTTGAAATGTTGTTTCACGTCTTAGCACAAACGAAACTGATCAAGAACATACCTTATGAGGTTTTCTTTGGCCATTAACAACCTTGTTTCCTCAGTTGCAATACTATATTCTCACACAGACTAAGCGAACTGACGTGACATGACGTGACAGGCAGTGTGAACACGCGCTGACGTGACGGTGCAGTGAGACGACGTCCGCTCATTTTACTCATCTAAGCTGAGAGAAGAATTTATTCCAGGTATCGAATGCAATTTTTTATGGCGTCTACAAAACGCCTGTCCCAAATGCGCAGCACCTACGAAGGGACTCTGTCGGTACTAAGGATATGGCGGCATTCCAACTTTACGGACAGACATACGCCGCCCCGAGGTCACGTGCCCACTGTGGCAATGTGTGTCGACAACAGAAAATTAAATCCGTGCATCCGAATGCTCACCCTGTGGTCAAAGCCGAGGGTGAAACGGGACACTAGAATTTATTCATTGCTTTTTTACCGTTTGTGTGTCATTAAATGAGGCGTCTTTATCGTCCTTGCGCCAATGAAATTCGTATCCTTAACACCTGTGCAATGCTGTCACGTTATGTTGGCTTCTCATCTCCCTGGAACTGAAATAGTAGAGACTGCACGAATTCGAGCTGCTGATACTTTGATTCATTTCGCTGTCGACTTTGGCAAAGGCAAATTCTCGTACTTTTCTGTAGTATGGTACATATGACACATGGACATGTTTCTCATTTAAACCTGTGTATGATGTGGGTATTCCTTTTGCCATGTGTCACATTTTCATGCTATGAAGTGCTGTTTACACCTTGTAGACACAGAAAACACTCATCTTCCAAAGATGTATTTGTAAGTGTATTCACAGAAAACATAGTTATTCCAAAGATGTATGATTTTATGTACCTATGATCTTCCTGTGAACATGTCATCGTACAGGGACATACAATGCATGCTATTCATCTGGGGCCATCAGTCAATCAGTATCTTCCATAGTATATTTTCAGACCAAATTCCCCAAACGTGTAACTACTGTACTAATGTTCATTCTGTGGCTCGATTATTTAATGACTGGAAAACATATTTGCTACCTGTTTGTCATATATTTAGACGATTTTGGATTTTCTGCATGCTGCACATCCATTTCAATAGATCTCAACGATGACTTCACTTAACAATGTCTAATTATACCGAATGAACGTGATAATGACTTAAGAACAAAACCATGATATTAATATAGGACAAGGAAGTCTGTACAGTCAGAAGGCGGAAGTATCATTCAAGAGCTGTGATCGTCATTGATTAAAGCTGTGTTTCATTTCGGTGATATGTAAAGTACAGCAGTGAGCATCACTTACCTGTCACCTCTTACACACTTGTGCATCCTGTTATCTGATAGGTTCGCCGACGACGAGTTCACCTAGCAGCCTACGCATGAGCAATATCTCGCTGGCAATGTCATGAGCAATTGTTGCCAGTAATTGGTCACAAAACACACCAGCGATTTATATAGCAATTTTAATCAGTAATTCGAACGCCACTAGGTCTGGAACACCTGCTACCGGAAATTACCTGGAGTGATGAGCAAAATCTCGCATGTCGGTTAATATTCGCAGAAAAACAAGATTTTAAATGTATTAACGTTGTTTTGGGATGTTACCGACTGAAAATTGTAACATGTCAACTAAAATGGTGCTCAGACTTAAACTATCTGCTCTTCTTCCTTTTCCGTTATCTTGGTATTTCTAACAAGGCGTCAGGATTAACACATCGCAGCTTATATGTATTATGGGTATTTTATGCTGTACTACATTGTTGTCAGTTAATTTTTCTCAAAATTTCCCTGGAAAGAACTACTCGTGACAATTCAAACCTATTCGTGAAAAATGCGTGTTTCTCCTAACTCGTACACATTTTTAAGGCATAATATCCAGGAACCCATAACAGAGAGAAAAAAATCGTAGATGCAAGTTTGGAGAAAAATGCTCTACAAAATCTATTGACACTGCTTCTACCGAAATTTCCACTGGAAAGTAGACATATAGGGAAAAACATTTTGTCGCGATTTCGGGTGGTTTTTCGAATGTGACCACATGCACACGTCCGCTCTAATGTCGAGACCTTAGATTTTACAGCAGGGGTAAGTTAATATAACATACTAAAAATCTGGAACTACCGGAATAAATGCGATCGCGGATTAATGGCATTGAGCTACAGGTTGTTCGGAATTTCCGGTTACAAACTTCTAATACTTGTAGAGGGGAGTGGGTACATAATATTTTGAACAAAAACCCGTGGCCGAAAACGTACGGTCTGTGTTCAGCTGTTGAATTCATCCACTTCTACTTGAGGAATTGTATTATGCGTTGTTGTTGTGGTCTTCAGTCCAGAGACTGGTTTGATGCAGCTCTCCATGCAGCTATCCTGTGCAAACTTCTTCATCTCCAAGTACGTATTGCAACCTACATCCTTCTGAATCTCCTTAGTGTATTCATCTCTTCGTCTCCCTCTGCGACTTCTACCCACAGCGCTGCCCTCCAATACTAAATTGGTGATCCCTTGATGCCTCAGAGCATGTCCTGCCAACCCATTCCTTACTCTAGTCAAGTTGTGCCACAAATTTCTCTTCTCCACAATTCTGTTCAGTACCTCCTCATTCCTTATGTGATCTACCCATCTGATCTTCAGCATTCTTCTGTAGCACCAAATTCCGAAAGCATCTATTCTCTTCTTGTCTTAACTATTTATTGTCCATGTTTCACTTCCATACATGGCTACATCCATACAAATACCTGCAGAAACGACTTCCTGACGCTTAAATCTATACTCAATGATAACAAATTTCTCTTCTTCAGGAACGCTTTCCTTGCCATTGCCAGTCTACTTTTTATACTTCGATCATCATCAGTTATTTTGCTCCCCAGATAGCAAAAGTCATTTACTACTTCAAGTGTCTCATTTCCTAATCTAATTCCCTCAGCATCACATGATTTAATTCGACTACATTCCATTATCCTCGTTTTGCTTTTGTTGATGCTCATCTTATATCCTCCTTTCAAGATACTGTCCATACCGCTCAAATGCTCTTCCGGGTCCTTTGCTGTCTCTGACAGAATTACGATGTCATCGGAAAACCTCAAAGTTTTTATTTCTTCTCCATGGATTTTAATTCCTACACCAAATTTTTGCCGGCCGAAGTGGCCGTGCGGTTAAAGGCGCTGCAGTCTGGAACCCCAAGACCGCTACGGTCGCAGGTTCGAATCCTGCCTCGGGCATGGATGTTTGTGATGTCCTTAGGTTAGTTAGGTTTAACTAGTTCTACGTTCTAGGGGACTAATAACCTCAGCAGTTGAGTCCCATAGTACTCAGAGCCATTTGAACCATTTGAACACCAAATTTTTCCTTTGTTTCCTTTACTGCTTGCTCAATATACAGATTGAATAACATCAGGGATAAGCTACAATCCTGTCTCATTCCCTTTACACCCACTGCTTCCGTTTCATGCCCCATAACTCTTATAACTGCCACCTGGTTTCTGTACAAACTGTAAATAGCATTTCACTTCCTGTATTTGACCCCTGCCACCTTCAGAATTTGAAAGAGAGTATTCCAATCAACATAGTCAAAAGCTTTCACTATGTCTACAAATGCTAGAAACGTAGGTTTGCCTTTTCTTAATCTATCTTCTCAGGTAAGTCGTAGGGTCAGAATTGCCTCACGTGTTCCAACATTTCTATGGAATCCAAACTGATCTTCCCCGAGGTCAGCTTCTACCAGTTTTTCCATTCGTCTGTAAAGAATTCGTGTTAGTATTTTGCAGCCATGACTTATTAAGCTGATCGATCGGTAATTTTCACATCTGACAACACATTCTTTCTTTGGGATTGGAATTATTATATTTTTCTTGAAGTGTGAAGTCTTGAAGGCCTGTCTCATACATCTTGATCACCAGATGGTAGAGTTTTGTCAGAGCTTGCTCTCCCAAGGCCATCAATAGTTCAAATGGAATGTTGTCTACTCCCAGGCCTTGTTTCGACTTAGGTCTTTTAGTTCTCTGTCAAACTCTTCACGCAGTATCATGTCTCCCTTTCCATCTTCAACTACGACCTTTTCCATTTCCGTAATATTGTCCTCAAGTACATCACCCTTGTATTGACCCTCTATATACTCCTTCCACCTTTCTGCATCCCCTTCTTTGCTTAGAACTTTTTTTCGATCTGAGCTCTTGATATTCATACAAGTGGTTCTCTTTTCTCCAAAGTTCTCTTTAATTTTACTGTAGGTAGTATCTATCTTCCCCTCAGTGAGATAAGCCTCTACATCCTTACATTTGTCCTCTAGCCATACCTGCTTAGCCATTTTGCACTTCCTGTCGATCTCATTTTTGAGACGTCTGTATTTCTTTTTGCCTGTTTCATTACTGTATTTTTATATTTTCTCCTTTCATCAATTAAATTCACTATTTTTTCTGTTACCCAAGGATTTCTACTAGCCCTCGTCTTTTTATCTACTTGATCCTCTGCTGCCTTTACTATTTCAACTCTCAAAGCTACCCATTCTTCTTCTACTGTATTTCTTTCTCCCGTTGTTGTCAATTGTTACCTAACGCTCTCTCTGAAACCCTCTACAACCTCTGATTCTTTCAGATTATCCAGGTCCCATCTCCTTAAATGCCCACCCTTTTGCAGTTTGTTTAGTTTTAATCTACAGTTCATAACCAATAGATTGTGGTCAGAGTTCACATCTGCCCCTGGAAATGTCTTACAATTTAAAACCTGGTTCCTAAATCTCTGTCTTGCCATCATATAATCTACCTGAAGCAGTCCAGTGTCTCCAGGCCTCTTCCATGTATACAACTTTCTTTCACGATTCTTGAACCAAGTGTTAGCTATGATTAAGTTATGATCTGTGCGAAATTCTACCAGGTGGGGTCCTCTTTCATTCCTTACCCCCATTCCATATTCACCTACTACTTACCCTTCTCTTCCTTTTCCTACTATCGAATTCCAGTAACCTATGACTATTAAATTTTCGTCTCCCTTCACTATCTGAATAATTTCTTCTATCTCATCATACATTTCATCAATCTCTTCGTCATCTTCGGAGCTAGTCGGCATATAAACTTGTACTACTGTGGTAGGCGTGGGCTTAGTGTCTATCTTTGTTACAATAATGTGCTCACTGTACTGTTTGTAGTAGCTTACCCGCGCTCCTATTTTTTTATTCATTATCAAACCTGCTCCCTATTTGATTTTGTATTTATAACCCTGTATTCACCTGACCTGAAGTCTTGTTCCTCCTGCCACCGAATTTCACTAATTCCCACTATATTTAACTTTAACTTATCCATTTACCTTTTTAAATTGTCTAACCTACCCGCTCGATTGAGACGTAACACATTACAATTATTGGGTAACAGTTCGAAAGGAAGCATAACGAAACATCCACTTATCACTATAATACATTAGTTTGTATCAACACACTACGCCCTTCCTTACACGTCGGTGATTACATACAAGCATCGGAGTCATGCTGGCTTTCATATTCTTTGCAGCAACACCCTCATACTGAAATTTTTAGATCGCTATTTACAGCTCCTCTCAAAATACGGAAAGTAAAGAGCTGGCCGTAGAAGCGATTTGCTTCACGGTATCGAAGATGAAGAAGAGGTCACAGCTCTTAAGGTAAGTGCTTTAGAGCACACGTTTGCTAAGGCTTTTTTGTTTCGAGTGATTGCCGCTGGAATATCCGCGAATATCGAACGTCCCTGCTGAGACACCTTCTGCATTTGTGTCTGTCAGGTATATTGTAGCGCTAACAGTAGCCCGGCAGAGTCATTTCAGGCTTCACAATATAGTTGGCGGCACTGCTGCACCAACTGGTTGTCACCAACCCGACACCACAGCACCACAGCTATCGATTCGTTCAGTACAGCGTTTTCGAATTCAGATCATTCGTGTGCCGCGCAAGGTATGATGAAGATAAAAATGTCGTCAGCGTCAAAGTAGGGGCCATCAAATTCGTAACACGTATTTCCTGATTCGCATATCGGAAAAACCCAAGCCACAAAAGGCATTCGATATGACCAGAAAGGCATGCTGTTATGGCATTGACGACAACACATCAAAGTTTTCTATTTGTTGTGAAAGACAATCAATAGTTACTGTATCGGTTCTGCCTATGAAGGTTGTAATGTATACTGACTATTGTGGAACAGGGAGAAACAGAGAGAGAGAGAGAGAGACAAAACGCTAAAAACTATCTGCTTTTCGAGCACATATGTGATTCATACATGTTAAATGGCGTAAGACAAATGTCACGAACTACATACGAACATTTCAGCTCATTTCCCACCTGATCTGGAGGCGAGTAACTCACACCGCAAAAATTCGCAACTGCGACTGGTTACCATCACAGCTGTCTCCGCTCTCCTGCTGACTGGTGAATTATTCTTACCTTTGCGCCGAGAAAACTTCCTTGTCCACACTGAGAACTGAAATTCAAATCTCGTGTTACCGATTTCTTTAAAAGAAAACTAGTAACTTCGAATTCTCTTTTTATGCAGGTGTCTATTACAGAACAACCATGACTAAAGCCGAAAAGGAGTAAATAAGATTTTAGAGCCGCGTTTGTCGACCTTTTCGACTCTTTGGCACACCAACTTACGTGACACCCCTGCATCTGACCATTTTTCGTAGATGCAGAAAAGCGAACACATTATGTTCATACAATACATCTTTTTATTATTATGCGTGTAATAATGATGAGTGATTTCTCTCGAATTCAGCTATTCCAAGAAATGGTTTGGCGATAAATTTTTTGTGGTCAAGATGTTTTATCTGCGGACCACGGGAACAAAAAGGACTCCGCCCGAACACGCTTTGAAGGCACAACGGTTCCGACCGGCCGCCGTGTCATCCGAGGCTCACAGGCATTACTGCATGCAGGTAGGGATGGGCATGTGGAGAGCACACCGCTCTCCAGGCTGTTGCCAGTTCTGGTGACCTATGTCGCTGCTTCTCACTCGAGTAGCTCCTCAGTTTGCCTCACGAGGGCTGAGTGCGCCCCGCCTGCCAACAGCACTCTGCAGACCCGGACAGTGACCCACCCAGGTGCCAGCCAAGCCCGACAGCGCTTAACTCAGGTGATCAGATGGGAACCGGTGTTACCACTTCGGCGAGGCCGTTTGCTGGAAGATGAGAAGGCACTGAGGATCCTACGACACACCTGACGTGTATTTGTGTATATCGCGTAGCAGCGGCTGCATGTTGTCTAACCACAGTCTGCACTAACAGGTTACTCCCACCACACTGGTGCCCGTTTTCCTTATGCACAGCGACGGCAGCGCCCCAAGCGGACAGTAACCAGCACTCCTGAAGACGATAGGGGATGAGAGCCGGCAGTAGTGTGTGTGTGATGACTTACAACACAGTTTTCACAAGAGGCAGCGCGTGTAGTGCAGTAAAAATCGGCATCAACTAAAAAACTGCGCCGTATTTGTCTCTCTTTAGTTTGCTAAAGACCTCGGGAGGTACAGAGTGGTACATTGAGCGGGGTTTACACGGGCACGTATCGGTCACGCACGTCGACTTACACATGTAAAGGTGCACGTGTGGACACCTAAAATAGCACGTCGTAGAAATGAAAATTGAAACCAGGTGTACCTAGTATCTTGGCTCGTTTTGACTTTAGCCATTTACCTACCTTCGTGCAAAATTTGAACCTATTTATACCAGTTAAAAGTACAGAAGCTGCACGTTTCAAAAAATTCCCGGATAAACGAGTTTTCTGCATGTTATTGCACACAAAATTTCTGAATGCTGTTGCACGCAAAATGCTATCGCTGCAACTACAAATGGTGCCATTAGCTGTGCACTAGTTTCATCCCAATTAAAATCTTTTGCAAAACGAATTAATCGCATTCCACAACTTGCCTGGGCGCCAGCTCGGGGTCGTCGTTCGAATCTCGCTTAATAGATTACTCTGTAACGTAGCTGCACTAAGACAGATGTCGAATGGCTACACAAATGGCCGCCGGTTCGAAGTAAACCAAAGGCAGTTAACCCTACGCAGCCAGCTCAGACAGGAACCGAGCACCAACACCTCCCTCCCTCCCTCCCCCCACCCAGACACACACTGTTACAGTGCTCCTGCGCTGTAACGATAAGTAGCCCGGGACGGGAAAAACAGTCTCGTAGCGAACGTAATTCAATGATTACTGTCAGTCATAACAAAAAAGTTAAGCGAACTGTCGATTTGAAAACAACTACGGCGATGGTACTAGTCCCACGTTACCCAGTATACGTATTGGGAAAAATGTTACTCCAGTTTTATCCAGTTAATGAATTTTTCGCCCCTGTATTTTGGACGGCGCGTCTTTTTCAGTAAGCCAAAATTAAACCTCCTGGGAGATTAAAACTGTGCGCCGAGAATCGAACTCGGTCCGCCACACAGTTTCAGTCTGCCAGGAAGTTTTGTATCAGCGGTGACTCCGCTGCAGAGTGAAAATCTCATTGTGGAAGCCAAAATTAGACGCATCTGTGCAACTTTGTTTTGTTAGTTTGCTGAGGATGACAACCAGATTCGCAGTGTGTCTCAAACTAACCGGTGCTCTTTCACCCTGCACTCAACACAGAGCATTTTCTTAGAGCAGGGTTGCCCAATCTGTGGCCTGTGGAACATTGGTGCTCCGCGAGGACAGAATATGTGCTCCACGAAAAAATGTTTATAACATGGCCAGTTTTTTCGTGAACACCTTGACGATATTAATTTTTATTTCATTTTATTATGATTACTGTGTTATTAGTCATGAGTTAAATTGAAGTAATCACTGAATAACACAAATCCTTCTCATTTTTTAAAGTTTTTTTTAACATTCAAAACAAAAAAGGCGTTCCGTAAAAGTACCAGCATTCTCGAAGAGTTCCGTCAGAGTAAACGTTTGGAAACCCCTGTGTTAGATGGGTACTTGATTTTACGTTACAGTGTTTGTGCCACGCCTTGTCCGTGTCTGCGCTATATTCGGAGTAGATAAAAGTGAGGCAAAGTACCTTAGGTTTCAGAGCAGTGTGTTCTGTACGAAGCTTAACAGAGCGGCACAACGAATGGAACCCTATACGAAATGGGCAGTGGCGAAATACTCCGTGTTGGTGAAAGAGATGTAGGAGAGACGAGCACTACCGCAAAACACAAGGACAACAGACTCTTTCTCTCTCAGGAGTTTTCCATCTTCAAGATGTCCTCTATGAAAATGGGTAGGTCGTAGATTTGTGTTTACAGACAGGGAAAGTAATATTGTTGAGTTTACTGGATTACAGCGAACGACATTCTGTGCTCCTTCTTCTACATTCGAGGCATACGAGGGTTTGTAAGGGTGAGTGACGCGTGTAGGTAGAGTGCACAACACGAGGACATTAAGACAAGAAATGGAGAACGGAGCAGCCGGCTGCGGCAGCCCTCGAACTGGAAGCTTTGGACCGAAGTTCGCCTCGTGCGCAGCTGTGCGCCGCCGGTGTACTGCGCTGCTTCGTGAGGAAAGCCTTCGTAGGGCGAGCACGGCGCGGCTGAGTCCGCGGGGGGCGCAGCCGGGGCGCTGCTCCAGCGGAGGGGGGGGGGGGCCTTACGTTCGGACCAAGGTGCGGAAACTTAGGAACGGTACGTTTTTGTAGTACACTCCGCAAACGAAAGTAAAGTAGAATAATACACATTACTTTGTTGTACCAACCAACTAGGAAAGTGTTTTCAAGGCCGTTCCGCTCCCCAGACAGGGTGGAATGGACCTCGACCTTTTCTTTCTTTTTTTTTTTTTTTTAAGTTTCTTCGATGACACGTCTTAGAGGTGAGCTGGGATCCACCGTCCTCGCTGCCTGTGCCAGCACACGAGTCACCAGCCCACTGTTTGCTCTTCTGTCGGGCAATCCGTCCCTCAGTTGGAGTCCAGTACAATTCCTTGCGATATGTTCGTGCCGCATCTTCGTCGTCTTCGGATGTTTCATTTTCTGTAGAGTCAATTTGTTTTTCTTTTGTGTTCCTCTTCTGTAAGGGAAGACATGTTTCTTTTCCTTTCTTCTTCTCTTCTCCAGCCAGCAGCCTGATCTCTGCTCTATTCTGTTCAGATTCTTTAGTTTAAGTGGTTTCTTGGTCGCTTGTTGTACCTCATTCACGTAGGCAGATGATGTGAGAATAGCGGTTCGACCTGTCTTTCTCGTCACTCTCAGCTGCTCTGAATACTGGCGTGACATTTTCCGGGGTAAAACCAGGGACGGTTGACCCAGTGGAGTTACTTATGGACAAATTTGGAGCGTCAGGCGTCAAAGAACACTGACGTCTTTGCTCCAGCTCAGTAGTTTGTAATCTGGCGCTGCAGGCAGATTGCGCGAGTCCACGAGCTGCGTCTGGGGAGTCAGCGGGAGCGTCAGTGTGTGGGTTTTGCTGAACGGTCGGCTGAAGGCTTCTGGGTGGCGGCGGAATACCAGTCGTAGCGGCTGGTGGCAAGTCACCGCCTGAAAAGGCGTCAAGGTTCGTTGGCCAAACACCAGTCTTATGAAATAATTTCATTGCAGTTCTCATGTTGGCAGCAAACACGTAGGATGAGATTTGCCGCAACATAACGTATTTCCCCGGGTTCTATCTTAACCACCACCTCAGTTCGTCATCATAATATGGGCATTTGGAGCCGAAGGCCCACAAACCTTTACGCCTGGCCTGGGCCCGTCAACACCGACACTGGACTGTTGATGACTCGAAACATGTTGCCTGGTTGGATGAGTCTCTCTTAAACTGATCGAGCGGATTGACGTGTACAGCTATGGACGCTGCGTGTCAGCAGTGGACTCTTCAAGCTGGTGGAGGCTCTGCATTGGTGTGCGCCGTGTGCAGCTGGAGTAACACGGAAACCCCTGATACCTGTACATACGACTCTGACGGGTGACAGATACATAAGCATCCTGCTTTATCGCCTGCATCCATTCATATCCATTGTGCATTTCGACGGACTTGGGCAATTCCAGCAGGACAGTGCGGCACCCCTCACGTCCAATATCGCTACAGAGCGGTTGCAGGAACACTTTTCTGAGTCCAAGCACTTCCGCTGAGCGCCAAACGCCCCTTAGTGAGCATATCTGGGGTGCCTTGCAACGTGCTGTTCAGAAGAGATCTCCACCCCCTCGTACTCTAACGGGTTTATGGGCAGCAGTGCAGGATCCATGGTGTCAGGTCCCTCCAGTACTACTCCAGACATTACTGGAGCCCATGCCACGTCATGTTGCGGCACTTCTGCGTGCTCGCAGGGGCCCTACACGCCATTGGGCAGGCGTACCAGTTTCTTTGGCTGTTGGGTGTATTATATTCTGCTACCTCAAATGCTCTCTACTGATTCATATATGAGATGTAGTAACAGAGTTGTCCTCCAGTGATTTACCACAGCAGGTTACCAAGCGTCTTCTGGCTGCCGCCATTTACTCTCCCATCGCTTGCTTTTTGTCTGCAAACAGAACATGCGATACTCGAAAACTGGCTTCGAGGGGTAGAGAAATGAGTACTTCTTTCTTTCATTTGATAAAAATGATATCTACAGATTCCTATAAGAAATGTAGTACATCTGCATAGGTACCCCTGAAGCCACCGTATGGTGCGTGGCAGAGGGTACCCTGTACCACTACTTGTCAGTTACTCTCCTCTTCCACTCGCAGACAGAGCGAGGCAAAAACGACTCTCCATATACCTATTTATAAGCCCTAATTTCTCGTATCTTCTCTTCGTGGACCTCACGCACAATGCTTGTTGGTGGCACTAGAATCGTTCGGCTGTCACCGTCAAATGCCTGTTTTCTAAATTTTCTCAGTAGTGTTTCTCCAAAAGAACTATTATATCGAGTACATTTTATTTGGAAAGTGAACATGCCCTACTCAAAAGATAGCTTTGGGAGGTAGGGAAATGAGTACTTCCTTGATTCGTGTGGTAAGTAATAACGTCTGGTTAGCATTTATAAAATTGCGTTAATGCAATCTACAGATTCCTGTACGAAACGTTGCAATAGGGTTGTTCTCCTCTTCTTTATCAGCAGGTTAACGACCTCCTTTTGACTGCCAATATTTACTCAGCAATCGACAGCCTTTTTCTTGCGAAGATGAAATGCGTTACACGAAATCTGGCTTTCAAATGTAGAAAAATGAGTACTTCCTTCTATCGGATGTTAAGTAATTAGATCTGGTTAAAATTTTTAATATTACATTCTGCTACGTCAAATAATATCTACAGATTCCTATGTGAAATGTGATATTGAAAGTTTCCTTTAAAATAATTGCTTTCATTTTATTTGAGATTTCGTACTAGTTTCCTGTTTAGCCTTCGCTGCATTTCCAACAGCGACAGAAACGTAATATAATTGTCTGCCAGAATGCGACATGTTGCATAATCGTTCTGAACATCTCTTTAATTAAATAAAGTTGTCCCTACGCGTTAATGATCTGCCAAATAATACTGTTCATGAAATGGTCTCGGTGCTCTGATAATTTTCGTAGCAAACAAACAGATCGTGAAATGAAAATATCTCACCTGGTAATTTAACTGCTTGGAAATGCAGTGCTTGGTGCTCTCTCTGCAAGCCAGTTGCGAATTTCTGACTACAGTTGCTGAGAGCCCAGTGCAATACTCCAGACAGCAAGTAAACTATTTCACACACATCACTGAGTGAGGCAGTCAAACGAAAACGACTTGGATAGAGGTTGTGGACAATGCTTGTAGATGAAATGTCTCTTTAACCACCTTTTTTAAAAATTATCTGATATATTATTACTCATATGCAGTTCATATTACAACATTTATTAACGTTGACAAAGGACGACACCGATACGAAACTCCAACTCTCACAAACGTTAGACAGATAATCAATAAACATGAAAAATACCTCACAGTGAAAATTACACAATCTGTAATGAAGAATTTAAAGTTGCCTCATATGGATGTCTCATTCAACAGTGAATCTAACTACGTGCGACTGCAGCGTCACTAAATAAGGAATGTTGGCTTCGTTCCCCCTCATACTCTTTTTCTGCTCTAATTTCACTCCAAATCCCTAGTCAAATCATCCCCCCCTGTCTCACAATATCCAGACACAGTTCACTTTAACTCAGACGCACCCACGGCCACCTCCACGGCTGCTCTGCCACGAGTCCCCTGCTCGGCGCCTGCCTCGCTACCCCTCTGACGTCACAACTCCCGCGCTCCTCGCTGCCAGGCAGACTGTGGCCAAAGACTGCCCGTGGAGAATGAGAGACTCAAGACTGTCGTTTATCGTCTCAGGCACACATAGTACGTATAAAGTACTCGGGGCTAAAAGAAACGATAATGCTGAGTACAGGTTAAGACCAGAGTGCTGTACTTGATAACTGAAAAACTAACTGTTGTAATGTGGAAGAGAAGACTACATTTTTTTGGAGGTATATTCGGAATGGGCAACAACAGACTAAGCAAACGTATATTCACATTACTCTGTAGCTACCAATCCAAGCCCGCATGGTTCATAGAGAGTGGAAAGGACATGGAAAACGCTGGAATTACTATACATACAACAGAAAACAGAATACATTTGAGAAAGTCAGTACAAAAGGCAGAATTTCAGGAGGGAAAGAAAACAATTAGACGAGAGTAGGCTCAACAAAAAGGGAACAGCACTCTAAAAGGAGGAAGCAAATTTGGAAACTAAGGAAATCTAATAAATGTAGAATAGCCAAAGTTGATTCATCGTACCCTCCAAATAGGTTAAGAAATGTATAGAGATAACAGAATAAGCAATATATACATGTTAAGTGCATATATGCACTATAAAGAAGTTTTGTAAGTAGCAGTGCTCTGTCGCTCATAAATTAATTTGCAAAAATCATCGTACATTTCGCGCTCAGCTGCACTCCAAATATAAAGCTGATTACATTGGTACTCAGGTGTATTTAAAATGCGCTACATTTCGTTTGAAGGCAGTGTGCACAAGTTAAAGAAAATTATCCACTAGATTTGTGTGCACTAGATATAAAGTCATTAATTGTGGGAAAAAATGACACTGACGGCATTTTTCTTTGCCGTTATTCTGCAGAAAATGTCGTGAGACTGGCTGTGATTACGTCGTCTTTTTGTCGTGGCAAATGTGTATCGAAGCAATGCCTTTTCGTGGTTTTCGTACACGAAGCTGCTGGCACGAGTGTACACAGTACGCTGTGCAGATCACGCTGGAGTGTCTTCCAGCACTCACTCACAACGCTGTGATATCTGACCAGGTGAGAGCGTCGTACCGTGACTGCGTGGGAGGCGGCTGGGAGCGGACTTGGTGGATGCTGTGCCTGTCCACAATGAACCCAGAGACAACTCAGAGCCAGACCGCTCACAAAAGGTACCTCCACGTCACTTTAACACAATGTCTGTGAAGCCATCTAAAATCACGATAATCGATTTGGCACGCCGTCGTAAAGAAAACGTCCATAATACGTCCAACTGTCTCACTGTGCAGAGAATAACTACACCCGAGTTCATCAATGTGCTGTTTTCGCAAGGTACATGTATCCAGCTACAACGCAGTGAAAGAAAATGAATCTTTTACATTTATCTAAAACTACATATGGTGAATTCTCAGATTAAAAAACAAAGAATAACAAGCATTTCTTACGAATATTCAAATCACAATTTACACTGCTGTGTCGGCAGTGACATGTCAGACAGAATAATCATAATCAAAATCGGTTTCACGCTGTGAGAGAAAAGAAACATTAAAATATAGTAACCACTACATGTACAATGCGTTGTGAGAATATCAGTAGGCAAACATTGCCGTCTGTCTTCTAACTTTTCACACGAGCGTGCGTCTGCCACTCGTGTTGTTATGCAAGCGTACAATACTGATTTCTGCAGCGTGTATGTTTTTATGTACTCGAGTAGATGCCCATAAGGATACAGGCTAAAGGGAGGGAAAGGAATGAAGTGTGAACAATATTTTACTTCTGCAGAGAAAAGAAAAAGAAATTATTTCATATGTCTTTTGCCTGTGACACAAAACATAAAGCAAATACAAATGTGTTCACGAAACCTTAAGCTATCCACGTGCCAATTATTTAAAACTGCCCCAAATGCAAAATTTAAGTGGTATCAGGAAGAGTACGTAATATCTATGAACAAGTAAAGTCAAGGTGCAGAACGAAAACAATTAAGAATTTATCTCTTTCCGATTAAGTCTATTATCTAGAGGCGAAAAAGAATGGGAAATGGTATTATCCTGTAAATGAGAAAAAAATACACTAGCGCAAGCAAAGTCAGAAATTCATCGAAGCAAGTACATCGTAATAAGCGTCTTCAAACCTTCTCATTGCTGTTCACAAAAAAATGCGTATTTTTGAAACAATGTGTTCATCTTCCTGTAAATTCATACCCTTGTATTATCGTTTTGCAACACCTTTTCTCAAACCATTAGAAGTACTACTCGTCAGAGATACACACCAAAACATAATCAACAAGGAATGCAACAAGGGCAAAATCATCACGTAGTCCGTGACAATCCCTAACATCGATATGCCACTTCATATCATAAATAATAAACGTCTGCATAATAATCATAAAAAGTTCGCTATTCTCACTTCCTATTATCTGATCGTATTGTCATTATAAAAATCTATAAATCATTGCTACACATACTTCATCTATAATGAAGCCTTAAGTCTTCACTTCCCATACGACACCTACAATAAAATTCTGACAGTGAATAAAGAAATCCTGGTTATATCTCAGGGTTTGAGTATCTCAGTGCAAGACGCTTAAATTCAATATCTCCTCCGATTACTGACAGTACGTGTTATTCCTGTGAAAAAATATATACTCTACCTGTTTTATCAGTACTGTCTGGAATCCGTTGTTGCATACTTCTGTACGTTAGGCTGTAAGAGAAAATGCTTTACGACGCGCAAAATTCGAGTTATTGTTTCTCGTGTTGCTTTTATCTTCTGTGATGCCTTTGTCATTGAGGAAAAAAATTATTGCTCTCTTCTTTTACGTAATCTCTGCTTGTAAAATGATGTACTGTGAAGATCGGGGTGAGTTATGTTAGAGCATGACGTGATATGTGCTCTGTTGTATCTATTACATAAAAATCATGACAGTGAAAATTAACATACAAAGTGGCTTGTACTTATAGTACTGGATGAGAAAAAATTGTAATTTTCATGTACACATACATGTCAATGAAAGAAAACCTATAGAAAAAGCTTAACTACTACTCGCAAACGCTTGACGTCATAAGAAAATGAAATACGTGTTGTCAGAACATAAGTGTTGTATATTGGTATGGTGTAGTCATCTCAAGGAAGAGTAGAAAGTCAAATAATTATACAATGAAAGGTTTTATATTGGTGAGGTGATGGAAACCTCTGGAAACTTTCGTTCTGAGTGTTTCAAGATGTACTACGTTCGGAAGTCCATTATACAGGAATACAAATATTTGACACCTGTTCTTTGCTTTAGAAGACAATGGGTGCGCTCGAACTAAAACTTTTTGTCCAAGTTTGAATTTTCTATTGTGACTTACCTTCTTTATTAGCATTTTCCTTTTCTCAGCTGCCTTCTTTGTATTAGTAATTGCAATGTCAATCAATTCACGATGACGTAAACATTGTGACTTGCGGAGAGAAACAAGTTCTTTTATTTTGTCTGGCGGATTTTTATTCTTCAAAACTAAATGTGGCGAGAGCAAAGTTGAATCATTAGGAATTCTATGAACGGTGTGCTGAAATATCTGTCCCATTCAGTGTGTTGTTTGGTTCGTCTGTTGCTGCTTCACAAGTGTCTACCTTGGCTTTGATTCTTCACCTGTATTGGCGAGAGCAAAAGACGTGTCAGTGAAAAATTGTGTATATCATTGTGTATTGTTTGTGCGTGGAAAAAGCTCCAATCTGTTAATTTCCTGTTGCTCGATAGAAATGCTCTGCTGAAACTGTACTGTTAATCTCTTGAATTAAACCAAGTTGTCCCTGTGCTTTAATGATCTGGCAAATAATGTTGTACATGAAATGGTCCCTGTGCGCTGATCATTTTCGTAGCAAACAGATCGTGAAATCAAAATGTCTCACTTCGTAATGTAACTGCTTGGAGACGCAGTGCTTGCTTCTCTGCGCACGCCAGTTGCAAATTTCTGACTGCAGTTGCTGAGAGCTTACTGCCGATGCTCCAGCCAGGAAGTAAACTGTGTTGTACACACCACTGAGTGAGAGACTCTTTTAAATAAAAATTACTTGGACCGAGGATGTGGACAATGCTCTTAGGTGAAATATTCGTTTAACAAACTGTTTTTACATTATCTGATGTATTATTAACTGTATGAAATTTGTGTTACAACATGCACTAACATTGAAAAAGGACAACATTGATGTCAAATGCTTACTCTCACAATTGTTAGAAAAATAATTGACAGACATGAAAAAAACCCTTACAGTGAAAATTAAACAATCTTCAATGAAAAATCTCAATTCCCTTCACATGGCTGTCAGATTCAACAATGAATCTAACTACGCGCGACTGCGGTGCCACAAAATAAAAAAATGTTTCCTTCATCCCAGCAGCGATGACAAAAACGAGCACACCTTCCAGCGACACAGTTGCTCTGAGCGAAGCCTGCGAGCGAATAATAAGCGATTCAGAAGTGTCTCTTAGCGTCTGAGACACACGTAGTATGTACAAAATCCAGAAGTGCAAATAACAGACTCCCAGTAGACCTGTCCAGTGACAGGTTTGTTCTCCTGCTCTTTCTCAGCAGGTTAAGCTGTGTGTTCTGGCTGCCTCCATTTACTCTGCCACCTGCTGGGCTTTAACTCCAAATAAAGATGAGCTACTGGAAAACTGGTGTTGACATATGGCCAAATAAGTACTTCCGTCTTTCATCTGGTAAGCGATTACATCTTATTAACGATTTTGATATTACATCCTGGAACCTCGATTTCCTATATGAAATGTAGCAATGGGTTTGTTCGCCTTCTTTTTATCAGCAGGTTAATGAGCATCTTATGGGTGCCGCCACTTATTCTGCCATCGACTGCGTTTTATTTGCAAAGCTGGCTTTCAAATGTAGAGAAATGATTACGTCCTTCTTTACTCTGGTAAGTAATTACATCTGGCTACATTTTTAACATTACATTCTGCTATCTCCAATTCTGTCTACAGATTCCCTTATGAACTGCGCTAATAGCATTGTTCTCCTGTTGTTTTTCAGCACATTTATGAATTTATTCTGGCTGCCACTATTTTTTCTGTCAACAACTGTGTTTTATTTGCAAAATGAAGATGCTCTGCCCGAAAGAACGCTTTTAAACACACAGGAATCAGTACCTCCTTCTTCCATTCGGTAAGTAATTGCATCTGGTTAACATTTTTACTATTACGTTCTATATATTAAAAGCACCACCTCGGTTCCGAGAGTGCCGGAAACTGTACATTTCCGCCCTTTTTATTGCTCACGAAAACCACATATATGCATGTTGTGCCACCATACAGAGAGACCTTCAGAGGTGGTGGTCCAGATTGTTGCACTGCTAAACGGAGATTCGTCGTAGACCCTCAGAGTGGTTGGTGGGTCACGTCGTCCATAAGCAGCCCTTTTCAACCTATGCCAGGTATGTCCGATAGGGTTCATGTCTGGAGAACACGCTGGCCACTCTAGTCGAGTGATGTCGTTGTGCTGAAGGAAGGCATTCACAAGATGTGCACGACGGGGGCGCGAATTGTCGTCCATGAAGACGAATGCCTCGCCAATACGCCGCCAATATTGTTGCACTATCGGTCGGAGGACGGCATTCACGTTTCGTACCTCCGTTACGGCGTCTTCCGTGACAACCAGTGGCGTACGTCGGCCCCACATAATGCCGCCCCAAAACAGCAGGGAACCTCCACCTTGCTGCACTCGCTGGACAGCGTGTCTAAGGCGTTCAGCCTGACCAGGTTGCCTCCAAACACCTCTCAGACGATTGTCCAGTTGAAGGCATATCCGACACTCATCGGTGAAGAGAAGTGATGCCAATACTGAGCGGTCCCTTCGGCATGTTGTTGGGCCCATCTGTACCGCGCTGCATGGTGTCGTGGTTGCAAAGATGGACATCGCCACGGATGTCGGGAGTGATGTTGCGCATCATGCAGCCTATTGCGCACAGTTTGAGTCGCAACACGACGTCCTGTGGCTGTACGAAAAGCACTATTCAACATGGTGGCGTTGCTGCCAGGTTTCCTCCGAGCCAAAATTCATAGACAGCGGTCATCCACTGCAGTAGTAGCCCTTGCGCGCCTGAGCGAGGCATGTCATCGACAGTTCCTGTCTCTCTCTGTATCTCCTCCGTGTCCGAACAACATCGCTTTGGTTCGCTCCGAGACGCCTGGACACTTCCCTTGCTGAGAGCCCTTCCGTGGCACAAAGTAACAATACGGACGCGATCGAACCGCGGTACTGGCCGTCTAGGCGTGGTTGGACTACAGACAACACGAGCCGTATACCTCCTTCCTGGTGGAATGACTGGAACTTTTAACATTTTTTGTGGGATCTGAAATTTAAAAACCTCTCTCACACCGGCCTGATTTAGCGTCACTGATCAGGATAGCAAAAAACATTCGTATATTAAGGAAATTTTCATTCACAAAGCAGGCTTATCACATTCACACAGTTCAATACTGTTCTATCCTGATTAAATTGAGCTTAACTTAAATTGCATAAGGCAGTGAAGCAATTTCGAAGTCTCGATGCGATGAAAATTGTCAGTCCATCTCCTGAAAACATTTGTAATAATTATTAACTTTCGGTGACCACATGGGGAAGACCGGAGATCTGCTGGTAAGAGCGTGTTAGCCCATTTATTGAATGTAATAAACTGGATATCTTGAGCGTACAAAACGGCAGGTTCGTCCAGTGTAAATCAGACGTTCCCCACTGATCCCGTGCAACACAGCGTAGTAAGCAGACACTGCCAGTAATAATCAGCTAAATAACACGCGAACACACTTACTTTAGTTTAGTTCATGTATTAAATTCCTTCTCATACAGAATCTCATCAAGATGGCGACTAGCTCAACAATACACACATATACATCTTCGTTCTTTCACGGCTGATGGGCAAGATCTGAATCCTTCTTTTCATAAGAGAAAACGTAGACAGCAGAGGAGCTATTCCATGGAGTAAATGCACGGTCCAACGAATAATAGGAATTGAAACTACTTTGCTTTGATAATCATAGTATATTAAAGTTTATGAATCGGTAAGATAAGAAGAGATATTTCGAGATGTGTACAGAGTTATATTATTTATAAAATTTCTGAAAATATCGCGGAGAGACCGCTGCAAGAGACATTTCAAACTGATCAGCTGTCGGACCCGCTCCATCTACTTGGCGCTGCTCATGCATCGTTGTTTAGATCTTTTGGTCGGTTTAGTGACATCTCTGAACAGTCAAAGCGACCGTGTCTCTGATACAATATCCACAGTCGACGTCTGTCTTCAGGAGTTCTGGGAACCGGGGTGACGCAAAACTTTTTTTGATGTGTGTATTTGAAACAAAACATTTAGTTCAAAACTATTGAGCAAATTTGCGTGCTTAGTCAGCTTCATACCTGTTGTCGCCAATAGTGCGGAACGAAACACTTCGTTTCAAATAAACTGCCTCAACCGAAAAAAAATTAATAGAAGCAAAGTTCTCCACAGATGTGACAGAAATAGCTTCATTAAGACATTAATGGTTGATTGTTAATAACGTGGAAATAGTAGAAAATCAGAAAATTGAAACTACTATCTTATTTTGCCCTTTCATGATTATGAGAATGCATATTAATTCACTTTATGGCTCCCAGCCACAGAAATGTGTTTTGTTTTCATTTGACGTGGAAGCTGTAAAGGAAGAGAGACCGGCAATATCACGAAACATACACACGGGTCACGTGGAGAATGAGCCCCCACTGTAACTCAGCTTGCTCTGCGCATGCGCGAATCTGGCATTATTAAAAACAAAATTCGATGTAGCATCTGGCTGCTACTCATACGGGAAACAGCCGCGTTTCAAGTAGCCAGGAGCGGGAGAAGGCACTGCTCATACGCGAATTCAGCTCTGCGCATGCGCACGAACGCGCTGGCAACTGCTCACAGGAACCTCGGGTTTCCTACGCAGTCGCCGCCGCGCGTGCGCAGTGACGCCTGTTTCCTGGCGCTCCCTGGCAGCTGCTCAGACGTACGTAAGCAGCCGTAGCGAGACGAAAGGCCCCACAAAATTGTCGCCAGAAATAGAAAATACTTTTTTCCGTTACAGATGTGACACAGGCTGAACTTAATTTAATTTTTATCAGCGTATGACGCGGAATGTACAAAGTAGCTGTTTAGCGGAAGAGTGGAACTGTTTTCTGGCAACACTGCGATAGTTAGTTCCGGTTGTGAATGGCGGTAGCTTTTTAGTTTCATTTTGTTAAGCTAAACACAAATCTACAAAGAAGATGGATATGCTTCCTGAAAGCGGAAGAAAAGCGTGACGCATTAAAACTGTAACAACACTCATGTTGCCATTTTTCCAGATGTCGATGAGTCTATCACTACTTTGTGTGTGGGTGACGTTGACCTTTGCACAAGTCCTGCACTTTCCAGCCGATTGACACAGGTAACAATGAACACCTGACCCACCCACAGTGATTATGTGTATTACCCTGTATCCGCCTCTTAACGCCTCTCAATGAAAGCGTCCTTTTATCGCAAATTCAGAGACTGGTTTCATTGTTCACGGTAGACTCACTGTGAGCAGCGGTCCTATTCCTTACATATCAGACAAAATGTACCAACACCTAAATATGAATTATATACTTTTAAGACCTTCTTCTCGGTACCTTCTTTATTATCTTTCTAGACGTGATTTTCTGCGATGTTTTGGAAGCGGGTAGTCCAACTTCGTCAAGCACAAATTCTTTCGCTCCTTATATCGTTAGCAATATCAGAAACCATGACATGCAAGATGGTGTTTCTGTCACTGATTGACTTTTCTATTGCTTCATAGGAATAGGTCCAAAGTGTGTACATTAAACGTCGCGACTATTGACGACCGGATTTCACGTTATTCTGCATCTCCCTATTCATCGGATTGCTTTCCATCATGGCTACCAACATGTAAGCACGTCACTATGGTTGGCCGTTTCTTTACGAGAGTAACTGCCTGCGATTTCTTCACTTCGGAGAACCAGCAGTCGGTTTTATCGAGCATTTCAGTCCCAACGAACCACATGCTGCACCACTTAAACGCTCATCTGGGAGGTTAACAACAATTTTGTTCTTCACACAGTCCTTACAGGCGTTTGCCTTTGATGCGTGTTTCATTTCGATGCATTCAGTTGGCGCCAATCCTAAATCTCCGTAGCAAGCTGCGAAACATTTACGGCACTCCCTATGACCTGTGTGTCGAGACTGAGCGCGAAGAATTTTTTGAACACGAATTACGCTCATGAGGCGATGGTACAGATTTATTCTCTGCTGGGCGTTGTGTAGCTGTGGCTGTGGATAAATGACGAAACGTGTAAGCAGTGGGCGTGGTGGGAATTGTGTACGACGTGAGATCGACTTAACGGCACTACTTTGAGTTCTGGAGGACGCGGTCTGTGTTTTGCCGTAACCTCTCACACCTCGCTACAGCCGGCAGCTGGGTACAGGAGTGCGCTGTGTCGCCTCTACACATGCTGTTCAGCACCACGGCAACGGTGTGGAACATTGCGTGCGACGTGGTACGAAATGTGTAATGCAGTTCCTATCGCAATATTGGGTATAAATATGAGAGGACGCGAAAGAACAAAACTTGGGTCGGCGGACGAGAATCGGTGTATTCAAAGAGGTACGGCCGTGTGGGCGTCTCTCCAGACATACAGAATTCACAACTGTCTGCCGAAACCGGGCGATATTTTATGCAAGGATGGCCGCCCTGCACTGTGCAGCATGCGGCAATGAAATTACGTGTGTAAGTGGTGGTGAAGTGTTGGTCTGTCTCTACTGTACTCCACTCCGTTCCACCCCCGATTGGATTCAGGAGTTGATACTGCCACTAAACTGGAGGCTCACGCTTTTTGGAAAATTCCCATAATGCAGAAATATCTCGTGTTGGCAATTAAATGAGAAATGGAAACGGGGTGTCCTATTTGCTGTGTCAATTTTCAAGTACTTTGGGCCATAAATCTGAATGAACCTGTGAATTTGATAAATGCACTCAACTTCTGTAGTATCGTTGTAATCATATTCGTTGTAGGTCTGTTGCCGACAGCACGGGTGTTTCTTCCTTTCACGGCAGTAGCAGGCAGTGTGTGTGTCGGGCGGTCTGGCTGTGTACTCGGCCTGCCGTGTGCTGGAGACAGCGTTAGCTCAGGGGGACTTTGTACCGACATACTTCGAATAATGAAAACATGTCCGTATTTCACATACTTTCAACTGTGTAGTTTGTTATTTTTATGACACTGCGTATGGCTGAAGTTTGCACAAGAAATTTCATATTGCAACATAACGTTTTGTCTCGTAAGTGAAACAACTGTTGTCGAAATAGCGTTTAGTGTTAGTGCACCGTATACGGCCATTAGGTAGATGTAACCTGCTGAGATACAACGGCGAAATTATTGGTAGAGCAGAAGAAAATACCTTTGTAATATCGTGACATTAGCTACTAGCCGGACGCTGGTGTCTGCGATCACGGCTGAATTTTGAATTGTTGAGTAGAACTGGAGCTCGAATCGCCAAACAGTGTTGCAGATTTTATATGCTAAGTGATAATCCCGATTTAGTTTCGGCGTCCCCGTCGCGTGGCCGGTCTTCTCTCTGTCTCTCTGCTCGCAGCGCCCCTACCGCCTGTTCCCGCCCCGCCCGCCGCTTCTGCGCATGCGCGACCCTCGGCCGGATTCGCTTCCCACATTCCGCGTCGCGCCCCCACCTGCGACTTTCCCCGCGGCGTAAATGTCGCCCCCTGAAGCTACTTGTACGTGGATAAAAGTGCCGTAAGCATTTTTCCCTAAACCACCAGACCGAATGTTTACGCAGGTTTTCGTCACGTAGAGAGTAACGCAGCTAGTTACAGGTGTGGATAGCTTCCCACAAAGAACTCTTTCTTTGGCTCGAGTTCCATTGATGACATTCGGATCTCTGTCATTTCTGTGCTGTTCTCTCGTGTTCTGGCGTGCGCCGACGCGCACTTGTATGCAGATCGGTGCCTTAAACTCATCGCTGTGATCCTAAAGCGTACTGTACGATACTCTTCAACTTCTCCCACTGACACCCGCGCTGTTTGTGCTGCAGAGGGAATTTTAGTGCTGACTGCTCAGGTAGTCTGAAGCCTGTTTCTCGTCGCTCTTGCTAGGCAGAACGACCTTCCCACCTTTCTTTGTATTCCTGTTTACAGTCATCCTCAGTGATGCTGTAACGGCCTTGTGATCCACGATTCCCTGTTCTACCCTAACAGATACGAAAAGTTCGGGTCTCTTTGTTCCCGGCAGGTGTAAGATGTTATCTTCACCAGTCGCTTCTCAGACTAATGGCTCGGGGTAGTTTTTGGGTAAAGTACTTGGATCAATTTATTATGATTTTCTGGCCCTACCACCAGATTTAGCCACCTGTCTCCCTGTATAGATGGCAGGATAAAGTTTCCACCTAAAATGGCCAGCAAATTCACGCGAAACATTCTCCAGGTTCCCCTCAAACTGTTGCGCCGCTGTTGCCGCTGAGTCTATGGAAGCATCTCATTACCACATTTGAGCCAACCTTAACACTT
Organism: Schistocerca serialis cubense; assembly: GCF_023864345.2. Taxonomy (NCBI): domain Eukaryota; kingdom Metazoa; phylum Arthropoda; class Insecta; order Orthoptera; family Acrididae; genus Schistocerca; species Schistocerca serialis. The sequence goes on along the minus strand of NW_026047674.1, from coordinate 620,762 downwards.
CTGTCGATACAAATTATTTTACATTCGGGATCTCCACTGATCTCTCTAATGTAATCCTACTTCTCACTGCTTTAAACACCAGCGATCGACCTCTCTTTACGACCTACGTTTCGACCGGAATTTAGAATCTCGTTGCTACTGACTTCGCGTTTCACCCAGCTTTCTGTCCCTACTGCTGTGTGGACGTTGTTACTGCTTATAAGCGAGATTACTTCTGAGAACTTTCCGTAGACGCTACTGCAGTTAACTAATACCATGTCGAGACAGTGAGAACAATTCAAGGCCAAGTTCTCCAGATTATAGCGTGCTGCATGCGTGACGGCGCTGGATCGGTTGTAGTAAACACGTCACGAGTTGAGTGGATTCTGGGAGCAATGGCCGCCCAACGTCGGTCTGTCGCCAAAGGACGAAAAACCAGACAGAGCTCTTAATAGACGAGTAGTCCAAAGATGTCTCTCGCACCGTCCCTGAGGACTAACCTGCCACAGCATTTCACTTACCAAATATTCTACAGTCCTCCGTTCCGAATCATTGATACATGGGAAGCACGTCAACAGAAACGGCAGAATCTCAGCTCCGTTCTCGATTGCTTCCTGAGTTACAGTAAGCCTAGCTTGAGAATGAACCTTGTCCACTACAGTTGTGAAGCAGCTTTTAGGAAAAGGAGGACAATGCAATTTCATAATCTCAATACAGTTCAACAGAGCTGTACAAAAATTAAATTTTGAACGGAAGTACGTGGAGGATGCGCTCGGCACTTCTGCTAATCGTAATTGGAACTGATACTTTGAGCTGAAACTTATGAAAGCTGTTTACTCTTTTGGACGTGAAGTTTTTCACTCGATTTCAAACTTTTTTATGAGAGTACAACACATTGGCGACTGGAACAGGAAAAGGCTGAAACACCTGTGGTACTCAGAGTATCCTCCGTCACACACCTGAATGCATCTGTGAAGGTATCACACCATTTGAGACGTTTCAGATCGGTAAATTGTTTCAGAAAGGTGTTATTTGTCAATTTTTTAAGCCGTTTGACACAAACTCAGATCTGTTAAATTTTATGTTCATTTGCATTATAAATACAAAAGCAGTTCTGGTACAGTCATTGTTTCCATGTCTAAAGATAAGGATTAACAGTATCCAGGGCCAACATTTTAATCTGAGTCATTTGTTTTGTAGACAAGTAGCGTATATAAATTACACTGAAAACCGCCTGCGCTCTCGCAGGCGAATTGTTTCATGTACTGGCTAGCCTGGGTTTCGCATCGTGTAGCGTGTTCTTCACATACTTCTGTTCAAAATTTTATTTTTACACATTTCTGATGCTCTGCACTGAGATTTACATATTTCGGTATCAAAATAAATTTCAATAATTTCTCAGGCACCAGACAGACACTTTAACCGACGAGTTTAAATAAATACGAACACGTTTCAAAAGATATCACTTTAGTTTCATCGCCAGATATATACGGTGAATGCCGTTGTGTTTGGTGATGGGAAGAACGCAGACGGAGTTCTGGGCTGTTTCCCCTCTGCTGAAGCGTGCCGTACCGTTGCAGTGCGCCGTAATACCAGAGAACAACAGACGAAGGCCGTTAAAGGAGCGTTCCGAATTTTCGGCAGTCGCCGTTCTTCAGCGCGCTCTAGCGCCGTCACCGCTTGTCGTCACAAAATCAGACCTGATTGGTGCGTTTTGTAGAAGAGTTTGGCTACTGTAATTTTGTTCAGGGTTTTCAACTCCGAGAAACGCATAGTCTTCGTGAAACGAACGAAAATCTGAGAAGAGTGAAAATTTTGACGCTTTCTGGATCTCTCGTTGTGAAGCCAGTCTGCTACAAGGCAGCAACCACGAAATTATTATTTAGTAGGCCAAAACACGTCATTAAAAGATCTTCCGCAGTTTCGTTATGGGACAACAACCAGTTGACTGGGCTACATTCAGTTGCAGAGATGAAAACAGACATACATACCACGTTTTATTTTAAGAATCTGCCAAAGGAAAGAGGTCGAAAACTAAACCTTGGAATATTTGTAGTTATTTAGCTCCATTACTTTGTAGATTTTTCCATTTTCTTCGAAGGCGGTGCGCTCAACACCGATTATGTTAATTATTTTTCCACTTCAGCTCTAAGACATTTTTTGCACAATTGGATATCCGTTGCGTCATTTGAAATACATTACATTTTCGAAATTACGGTTGAACCTTTCTTCACCTGATTGTTCTCTAGTCTCCTACAGATTGTCGCTACCTGTAAGAACTGTTCTATAACTGGAGATGCGAGAAAAACAAAGTATTTTTCCTAATATCAGCCTTTACTGTGCAGCTGTAAGTAAACATATACAGGGCTGATAATATTTCGTAATGATTTTCTCATGTACGGTCTGGGCCGTGCAGCACTGCATTCAGACTCAGTTCTGGAGACATTGTGCTGGAACAGCTGGAGGCTGTCAACTACAGACGTATCAGCAAAAACACAAAAGGTAGAAATTACCCCGAAACTAATAACATACCACAAAATATTCGAAATATGAAATGATGTAACAATCATGGTGGCAAGGTGGGCAATGTGTTTTGCATTATAGCACAGCACTGTAGCTATCAACGCAGCGCGCGAAATCACAATAGATTCTCCAGTTCCTGCGTGGTGAGTCGTTTTAAGTATTTTACTCGTAGTATGTAAGCGCGTCGCACCAGGGAGTGTGCTGGCATGTGTGGTTGTGAGTAATTCACGGAAGGGTGTGTTGCTGTTGTGGCTTAGTGAGGCATAGTTATACTTGGAACCTTCCTCTCATTTCTCAGTCGTTAACTTCAGTTCCTCTTTTTTGGTTTTTGACAGTTCTGTCATTATACTAATACTAAATAGGTTGCAGAAGAAACGAACCTTCCGTTCTCAGAGGTAGGCCAACATATTTAATTACCATTGCCCACTGTCAGATAGTGCAATTGTCGGGATATATCTGTTAAAGTACATCACTTCAGAGGTTTCAAATCGGTAGATGATCTGAGACAGGTGTTACCTCGCGAGTTTTGAAACAGTTTTAACACAAAGTTGGATGCGTAAAATTTTGTGTTCATTTGCTCTGTAATTACCGTAAAACTGCTGGTACAGTGATTCTTTGCGAGGCTGAAGATAAACATTAACAACATTCAGGACCAACGTTTTAACCTGAGTCATTTGTTTGCAATGAAATAGCACTTGTAAGTTTCATTGAAAACACCATGCTCTCTCGCAGGCGAATTGTTTGACGTGGTGGCTCGACTGGATTTCGCATCGTGTAGCGTGTGCTTCACATACTTCCGATCAAAATTTAATTTTAAAACAGTTTTGCTGCCCTGCTCTGAGATTAACCTATTTACATATCAACATAAATTTTACCAGTTGCTCAGATACCAAGCAGACGTTTACATACACGAGTTTAAACAGGAACACGTTTCAGACTATTTAGCGTCCGGTTATTGAGCGATATGAGCAGTGAATTCCGGCGTGTTTGACGATACGAGGAAACGGGATGGAGTTCTGGGCTGTTTCCCCTCTGCTGTAGCGTGCTGTGCCGTTCCAGTGAGCCGCAGTAGCAGGCAGCACCAGCTGGAGGGCGTCAGGCGCGTCCCGAACTTTCGGCGAGATGCATAACATGGCTCTCTGTTACCTCCATAAAGAGCGTTTAATATCACGGCGGAGGCGTGTAAGATTGTGTCTGATATGGAAGTGATAGTTGCACACACAGCAACGAAACGTCAGCTTACATGTGCCACATGTGGGGAAGACGCGGCAAAAAGAATCACTCGAGTTAACTGCCATACTTCCCCATGACGTTTCTCCTCTGTCTCCAGTACAACTGCTGTTTCTAAGAAACTCATTTAAAATGAAAGTGGCAGCTATGGAAAGTTTTAAAAGAAAATATCGGCAACGAGAGGGTCTGTGTGGGTAGGTGCCATGCGTCCATTTGCCGAGAATTGGCCTGGATTACAATGGGCGGTTGAACTTGCTAATAACCTGGACTGCGGGAGCAACACATTGAACTAAGGAGCATTCAGAAGTATTTGAAATTATTACTAGCAATAAACATACGTAAAGTTGTACTTCAAACCGGAGAAACATATGTTTGAAGTAGTATTAATAAGAGTCTCGCGGAAGAATTAAATCAGCTGAGAAATGTTGGGATACTATTTACGCAGGAAGTTGCAAAGTAGCAGAAAATATTGGAATATGACCTGAAGTGAATGTAATGATTGATGCCGGAGAGAAACGGCAAGGCAGAAGAAAACGCTTTGTTGATGAAGCATCAGGGGACGATTTAAACCAAAGCTCGAAGAACAGTTTTCAGCTAAATGTTTGCCACGTTATTACACAGCTGTAGGGAACTTGACTGTACCGTGTGCAGCCACACGCAACACGGAGACATTCCGTTTCCCGTGGAACTACGTAAGCGAACACGATTCTCCGGTCCAAGAGCTTGTGGGAAACGACGAATCTTGCTACAGTGTAGACGTTAATAACGACGGTCTCGGAGAAGAAATTTTACTGTTGAAAAGATTCGTGAAGGCAATGTTGTGTCTGAGCATTTCTTCTGCGCCTTGTCAGTACCCTTTGTGAGTGAAGTGTGAGTGACGGCCTCACGGACCGTTCTGCCGTTTGCCTGCTGGCGCCTCACAAGCAGAGAGGCCGCTGACAGCTGTGGCAGGAGTCACGGAGTGGCGGGGAGCGGCGAGCTGCGTCAGCTGCGGCCGCAGGGAGTGAAGTGAGGTGACAGCAACTGAGTTGACAGGCGTACACTCTCCACTACACTTATTTACTCGATGTACGAGTCAAGGTAAGTGTAATTTTATTACCTGTAGCTCCACGACTTGCGTCACCGTCTCAGCTGTCCCGTTGTGGCCGATGAGTGTGGAGACTCGTGTGCGTCGTTGCGAAATTGCTTTCGTGTGCTGAAACTCGGGCCCCGGTGTTCTGTCTCCAATACAACTAGGATTGCTTTGCTCGTTGCAATCTTTTACGTCAAGTAGAGACAACAGTACCAGATAGAGAGGATTTCCTTCACATTTTGTATGCGTGTCATGTTGTGGTCTGATTGTGTTTAGTTCAATGTAGACTGACTGTATGGTTCCAGATGATGGTCGCATTATGTGGTGTGAATACCGCTACTACTATGTCATTGTTATTAAACACAACAGGTACGGTAGAGTAGAATGTTTGCTGAATGTGGAGAAGTAAATTGAGTCTGATATCAGGAGCGAAAGTTCTGGTGATAGATCTGATATAGCGTTACTCTCGGTATGTTGCAAATTAGAATAGTCTGATGTAGCACCTTGCTGACTGGTGTGAAATACTTTTCAACGATCAGATATTATAGAGCAGTTGTGTTTGTTCACAGTGAACTGTTGACTTTTCCCTAGTTTAGTCTGGAAGTGTACTTGAGAGATTTTTCTTGAAACAAGGATTGTCCGTTGTTACCTGAATTATTTTGCTGTTATCTGGCGTTGTCTGGGTTTTGCTACAACGTTCCTTAGAGTATGTGTGTGCTGTATGTTACTTGAAGAGGTCTGAAATTAGTGAGTCACAACACGATTCAGTTTTTTGCATCTTTATTTACAAAATTATGAATATTGCTC